>NC_140077.1:60631590-61172024 GCF_964194135.1 Talpa europaea
CTGAACTTGCAAGGATTTTCTTAGCCCTGTGGAATTCCTCTAACTGCCTGGGGATTTCTAGGTTTCTAAGAAGCCCGAGGTGCTTGTTAACCTAATACACAGTTGAAGGGAGCCAAGGCAGCCTTCCCATGCCAGCTGTGTGGTAGGATGTCTTCTTAAAAGACCCTTTAAAATCAGGCATGTAAGGGAATCCTGCTTTCCTGAACAAGGGCCTCTGAAACTGGGTCAGTGGTTCTCATCCTCATCTTCCTGCTTGCTTTGCTAAAAAACAGTGTAAGCAAATAAATATCAATGAATTGCTTAATGATTTTCATAAGGCTCCATATTTTCAAGGCAAGGGGCTCTCCTGAAATGTTTGATCTACTCCATATGAATCTGTTTTCCAAATGGCCAGCACATGTCGGGGCCTGCTGTCCTCTGGGTTACAGGAAGACTCCTTTGATGGGCTAACCGCAGAGAAACTGAACCCTTTTCAAGTCCCTTTCAAAAGTTCCTTTGTCCTGCTGTGGATCTTGCTACTTAGATCGAATCAGCGGGAGATTGCTCCTGGCAAGGGGTTCTAGCACATTCTCCCTCTGATCTGGGTTTAATCCCTGGGTCATGCCATCTGTGATCTGGTGTCCCAAATGTTAAAGTTTAAGCACCAGACAGTTATGAAACAATTACCCAAACTCTAGATGGGCCGCTCATACTTTAACAGCACTCTCCACTCAACTCATGCATGAATGAATTTCCCTGGAGCCAAATGAAGTTAACATCATTCTCAACCATCTTGGGGGAGACTGGTCTTGCTATGAACCAAAGGTCTTGGCAGTTGCCTGATGTCGCCATCGGTGGGATATTACTTTTTTGGAAGTGGCATTTAATGTTCTGTTGTGTCATCCATTCTTTTCCCAGGCTGGGTAGAAATCTTCAGCAATTAACTTTCTTGACACTTTGCATACATAATAAAATAATGATCTGGTTTGATTTATTTCTACAGATTTTGGCACATACTCAAGTAACATCATAATGAGTGTGGCATGCATGGATATTATCAAGTTGGGAGGGCAAGTTAGAGAAATGAAGGGAGGAGAAAAAGAAAAATTCTGGTAGCTGCCAGCATGTGGATGCAGTGATTTGGGTATATAGACATCAGTAAGGACCAAAATATTGTGTTTTGTTATTTTCTATAAATATCTTAACTGTTAATCCCAAAATGCAAAACAATAAACCTAACAAAATATGCAATAGAACAAAATTTAAGAAAACAGAAATATCTTTTCTTTGCTGTTTTCAGTTCAAAAATATGTTATTACTATCATCATTAGATTTTTCTTAAGCCTAGAGCTATTATATATTTCCAAGATGACTTTTTTTCTTACCTACTGTTGCTTATCCAGATGGTATAAATATCTGGCAACTTTGAATTAGCTCAATATTGAGGGACAACTTTACCAAGCAGTGCTAGCCTGGACCTCAAATGCTGATAATGTTCTTTTTCCCATCCCTATCTTTGTCAATATTAATCAAAATCCAGTGATAGCAAAAGCTGGCTTTTTTTTTTTTTTTTTTAGGCTGCTGGTACTCAGTTCTCCAGAATAGTTCCAGCCCCCTTATACAAGAGAGATTTGTTAATTTCAGACAAACCTTCAAACAATGTGGATTCAAATCAGGTGACAAAAGTTACTATCAGTAAGTATAGAATATATACTGTTTTCCATTATCTTTTGTAATACACTAGTGTGATAAATCATATGATTATTTTTCTAACAGTAAATAATTCCTGCATGCCATATAAGATATATTTTATATGATTTATATACACACATTCCCTTTGGATATCTTGCTAATATTTTCATATTCTTGCATCTCTGCCCATTTATGAGATTATTGTTGTTCTCTCCTTGTCTGGCTTTAACATCATGGTTATAACAAGTTTATGAAATATATTGGGAAGCTTTATATTTTTCTTTTCTCTGGAATTGTGATTTGTCTCTTCTTTGAATTTTTCAAAAAATTGTCTTCAGAATCTTCTGGAACCAGTGCCCTTTGTGGTATGTTTTTGACCATTGAGCTAATTTTTTCCCCACTGACTGGTCATAGGCTTATTCAGCATCAGTTTCTTCTCAAGTTAATTTCCATAACTTATGCTTTCTAAAAATTGTATAGTGTCGCTAGGGTTTCAAATATATTGCCCTACAGTTTTTCATGTGATTCTCTTATGATTTTTAAATATTTACTTTTTCTCTTTCAATGTCCCTTTTCATATCAAGTACTGTTTATTTCTGCCTCTTAAATCAATCATGCTAGGAGTTTGTCTACTTAATTACTTTTTGAAACAACCAGCTTTTCATTTTGTGGATCAGCTGACTAACCATTCATTCTTGACACCACCACAGAGCAATTTTTTCGAAACTTAAATCCACTTTAGAAAACCCATCGGTGGCTCTCCACACCACTCGTTCCTCTCTCTACACTTAGCCCTTCTGCTCGCCCCTCCAGCAATAGCAGGTTTGTCTAGGTCCTCAAATGTCAGCTCATTTCATGCTCTGTGCCTTCATACAGCTTTTTCTTCCATAATCTACTTGGTCAAAACTTTTAAACTCTAGCTCAAATTTTCCTCTTTGGTGACACTTTTCTGACCCTTTCCTTCTCTCGCTAGGTAATTACTTCCTTCTCTGCCCTGTTTCTGTGGTTTGTACATATTCCTATTTTTCTCATCTATCACAGTGTTTTGTTTATGTGTCTGCCTCTACACCTGAACCAATCTTCGCAGACAGGTGCATATAATATTTTTTATTTTTATTAACACTAGCTTATTTCTTATTAACTGATTTCTCCTAAGCCATCTCATTCCTTTTTCAAACTCGAAACATAACAAGCAGCAAAAAGATTGTACTATGACCTTTTCCTCTATTTTAAGAAAGGTTGGCATCCAAACCTTCCAACGAAGATGCCAACTAAATAAAATTCCCTCTTCCTGGTTTGCCAATGCATTTGACATTGAATCACCTATGGGTTAGCATCCTTAACTTTCCAACTTTTTAAGCCAATATTTTCCTGTTATAAGATCCAAATGATTTTATGTCTGGACATTTCACTATATTTCATATACCAGACTAGATTTTAATCGGTAAAAAGTCTGTCTCACCAAGTTCAGCTATAAACCTATGCACTTTTTAATTAAAAGGGATGATACTGTTTTATTTTATGATGAACCCCACTACCTTAATACTAAGGCAAAATATTGCAAATAGGTAATTCAAAGAAATCTCTGTCTTCTCTCCTAGCTTTATTCATCTAGGAACTTACACTTTACAACTGCCAATGAAGATATGAACATACGAAATAAGATTCTATTTAAAAGAGGATACTGGTGGTTTTGAAACATGGGAGTTAGGAAGCCTGGATCTGAGTCCCAGCTCAACCACTGATACACTGGTAGAACCCAGGGCTTTAATCAGCATAGGACTCATCGTAAAATAGTGCTGATAATACATGACCCACCGGGTCCTTGCGAAGGTTAAATGATAAAATGTGTGGGCAATGCATTGTACAGTGCCGGGAACACAGCGACACTCACTACCATTTATTTATTTATTTATTTATTATGGGACCCTTGCCGGTGGCCAGAGGCCGCGGGCAGGCTCGTAGCCCAGCTGCTCAACCGCTGAGCCACCAGGGGAGGCCCTCACTACCTTTTAATTTAACTTGCCTGACAAGTCACAAATATACCTACCGTACAAGTGATCTTTTTGAATTTACAGCATTGTTACTGAAGCATTCAACATCAGCCTGGTTCAGGAAAATCCCACTTTCCTTGATGGTCTGTTGTCTCTTTTGGACTTTTCAGCCTGGAGCAATAAATACTCTCTGATGATCCGTTTTATTTTCATTGTTTTAGTCAAAGGACAATTAATCAGATGCTGGGGCCGGGAGTCTGGAGTTCCCTGGGAGCACACACAGTCTGGTGACCTTGGACAAACAGTGGAACAAGGCTCTTCGCCACACATTTTTTGCACTGCCCCGCAGGCAAAGCATTAGTCCTCGTCCTCCTTGCTGCCTGTTCAGCACTAACTTGGCAACTCTTGTTACCGAAAACCAGGACATGGATGTTTTAATTTACAAGAAAAATCCAATTCATGGAATATCTTTATCCCTCTACGAACTATGGGGAAAGGCAAGTAACCAAGCCCAATGTTCAACTAAAAGCATTTGCCAATATCCTGTTAAAGCAATAATCTCTCCTAACTGACACCTCATTTTGCTGAGGAAAAACAAAACAAAACAACTTTTTTTCTTTTTTTCTCTGCTTCCACCTGAAGTGCTCAGTATTTGACAGTCCTTTTGTTTCTGCAATCACCCGACAGCTACAGCTACGTGCACACTGACCCATCCTTTTGGTGATCTAAATCAGGGGGTGAGGAAAAGGCCTTGTGAAAAGTGTGAATGGCCTGCAGCTGCCTTTGGCCTGGCCAGCTGAACTGCAGCTTACTCTTTGGCCCAGGCCCAGGACTGATAGGGCCTCTGCTAAGCTTTAGATTTGCCCAGCTTTTGTGAGCAGAATGGAAAGACGGCTTCGTCTGTCCTGTGGCCTCTCCGCGTTCTTTGGGACTGTCAACTGTGCTGGGCAAAAAGAGAGAAAGAGGGAGCTGACCCACACTCGGTCTGGGGTCCACATGGTCCCAGCTTGCCTCAAGTTGTCCAGAAAATGCTGACCTATATTCCAGTGACACACACCAGATCTGAGTAGGACATAACTGCCCAGGGAGCCGCCTACCCCTCCTCCTCCTCCTTCCTCAGCCAAGAGGGCAGCCAGATCTGTACACCAAGTGCTGTCTTGTCAGCCTGACAGCATGACAGGCACTGGAGGGCTGGGGGTTACTAAGAGGCAATCCCTCCATACCACAGACCCCAGGGCCACACCACACTATGTTCCCTGGGGGTGGGGGTGGGGAGCAGTAATAAGAAGGGTGCAGAAAAGTCAATCTCTTGGTTTTGTGCAAAATTATTTCCTTCCAGCCATTGTTTTTGGACTGCTTTACTGTGTTTCTTTAGAGTGGGCAGATGGCAGGATCCTGGAGGTGTAAAACAGCTACAAAAAACAAGATGATTCAAACAGAAGGAATATGTATAAACCCTTGTTGGATCATCCTGATATTAATCAGGGGAGTTGGCTTTTTGTTTGTTTCTTTTGCAGGATGTTTAAAGTTTTCTTTTTCTATTTCTTTTTTTAACGAAGGGCACAATGTACAAACAGGCCACTTTGGGGGCTTTGGCTGCGAGAACTAGTGTCTTTTATATTTTTTAGCTTATTTTTAGTTAGGATTAACCCAATTAACTGAAAGACCACTGGCTTTTGCTAGATGGAGGGAGGAGAAAATGGAACTCCTGTGAAGGCAAGCTAAAGCTGGGAGCCAGCTATATGCCATCCAAAGTACAGGGACGGTGCCTGGGAGAGATAATTTCAAGCTGAGCTGTGGTTTACCACAGTGTCCTCGTGATCGTGGAGCGGTCAGATGTCAGGGGTGACTGAGAAGAAGTTCATTTTCCCACAGTGGAAGAAAAAAGGAAAAAAAAAAAGAACAGTTTGCCCATATGAAACAAATACTTGCACATCCCAGAGTTTGGCTGGAATGGATTTGAAAATGTATCATCATCCATGTGACTTTTGTGAAGAAAGCCGAAGAAGAAACAGACATTGCTTTTGATTTGCCCATCCCCCACACTCCCCCTAATGATTACAAATAGTGTTTCCCGGTGTAAGTGCTCTGCCCCACTGTTACTTCAAACATCTTCTGGCAGTGAGGGTTATGAGTTTATGTTGCTGGCAGGGCAAAGGGAAGGAGTCACAGAATCACGTCAGGTGAAGGGCATATTGCCTTGCCAGCTAAGCAGCCCACACTCACCAAGTGTCGCTAGACCTTCCTACTTCAACCTAGGAAGCAGCCTGGCTTTTGGTAGCAGCTGCTGAGCCATCTTTTCATGCTGTGTGTGTGCGTGCACAGGAGGACTCTGGGACTCAAAGTGTTAAAATGTCATCTGCAATGGGAAAAATGGCTTAGCCACAAATTCATCCTGTGCTGGCCTAGTTATGTGTTAATGTGCGTGTGTGTGTGTGTGTGTGTGTGTGTGTGTGTGAGAGAGAGAGAGAGAGAAAAAGATTTTTTTTCCCTTTTAAAATACTGTTCTCTTTATGATCTCATATCCTAAAATGTCTCCTTTCTAATTTAGTGAGAGGGATTCCATGCTCCACCACCCAGAACAGAGTGGATGGTGTGCTGAAAAGCACTGAAAAGCTCAAAGGTGAAAGCCCAGGGCAACAAATCACAGATTGGATCACTAAAGGCCTGATTTGAAAATATTCACCAGGTTACCCCAAATCCCACCGCCTTGATGCCTTCTCTTTCTCTGTCTTTTGTTCTCAATGTGTGCATTCCCCACCTGATCTCCCCAGCTCACCGAGCCTGCAGCACCTTGAGCAATTCAGTGGCTGTAAAATCCCCCACCGACTTTGTTTTGGCTGGAATTGCAACCCACACATGGGAGAATTAAGCTAAAACATCACAGAGCTAATAACGTGCCTCTGTGCAGTTGGTAGCAGATCAGTAGAAAAAGGTGACATCATGGATATTCTAGGACTTCAGGTTGCAGTGCAGCGCGGCTTCCCTGCTGTACATCAGAGTCAGAACCTGGATTCGAGACAAAAACAACTCTCCCTTCTCATAAATATCGGCTCTGGGGTTCGAAAATATTCTAAGTGCAAAGGCTCAGAAATGGTCCCCCTCCTTGGAGACCCATCTGATTTTCCAAATCCAATCACAAACTTTTTAATAGCATGTCATGAACCTCTCAGCTCATTATTTCTCTTCAAAGCCCTCCGGTTTGCCAGCTTAGAGCCTGTGAAGTGTTGTTTGATGATGTGCTGCACCATAAATAAATGCATAGGACATGCTAAAATCCATCCTTCACTACTTCTGGCTGCCCCACCAGGAATACTTCCATGTAATCAGGGGTATGTGATTTGCAGCAATCGCTCTGAATTGGGTTTTTTTTTTAAATGTGTCCAGTGTGTAATGTAAGTAATATAACAGATTTATCACGCTTATAGAAAGCCCGTATCTTTTTTTTTTTTTTTCCTCTTCCTGTTCCTTCCCTTCTCCTCCCACCCTCTCTCATGGCTAGGACACTGGAAGCAAAGAGTGTCAGAATATAGACAGCGCCTCTAAAATAGCAATCACAGCTTTAACCGTTCCTGACTGCAGGAAATCAAGGCATTGGATAATTTACCATGTCTTGAGCACCAGTGCTCCCTCTGATGTTTTTAAGTTGTGAGCAGACAACCATTTTATATGTGTAACCAGCCGTGAAGGTTAGCATACAGAATGGAGGTTATTGTTGTCATCAAATAAAGCTCACACAAACTAATCTGACATGTGTTTTGACTAATTTTTTTTCACTATGTGATAATTAGGCAAAAATAGTAAGCAGTTGACCCAAATAACTTGTTTCATTGTAAATCATGGTGAGATTAACATGAGTGTGTTGGGGGGGGCGGGGGGGGCAGAACATAAGAACACCTGAATCCTATTCTCAATCAGCCTCCTTTCCCTACAGTCACTGAGGGAAATATATGCAAGACAAAACAATGGCAAAGGGAACTTTTCATTAATACTTGGGACTGTGAATACAAAGCCCATTGCATAGTCCAAGGAAGCATCACTTAAAAAATTGCCTTGCCTTAGTGTAGGGTAAATGAAGTTATCAGGCTTTTTTACACCCTCCCCACTAGCCTTTATGAAGGTCCCCTGCAGTCTTGCCTGCCTCCTGGGTCACATGGATGCAGGGCTGAGCGGTATGGGGGTGGGGCATGTGTGCCTATGGTTATGGACACCTGGGCCCAGGGAACATGGGCGTGCCCATGTGTAAATGGGCACACCTGGGCCTAGAAAGGTGCGCACTAAGTGGGATACGTGCTATGAGACCCTGAAAATTGGGATTAAGGGAGAGATGGTATTAAGCTCATAAATACCCCAATAATCATGTTATTCAAGCCCTGAAAGAGAAACCCAGGATATTATTAAGGGTTGCAATGCAGGCCTAACTTACCCTTGAGTGACATGAAAACTGGGGTCTTACAGGGCCTGCCTGGTGGCGCAGGTGGTCGAGCGCAGCAGTGTGAAGCTGTCCGCAGCCTCTGCAGTGCGGTTTGACCCTGCTGGCCACAGAGCAACACACATGGCGTGGCAGACCTCTCCTATCTCGCCCACTGCTCCCCTCAGCAGTGTATTTCAGTCAGTCTGCCTGTTCTGTTCCCCACTCTGTCTCTGGTGAATCCTCTCACCCTCCCACGCATCTGGCCTGTACCCCGGTTCTTGTATAAATAATACAAAAATAAATCTTTAAAAAAAAACTGGGGTCTTACAGGTGAGGAATTAACCAAGCAAAGAAGAGGGGAAGACTTGCTAGAGGAACGATGTATGCAAAGGTTCTGAGATGAAATGAATTTGGTGAGGCTCCACGAGCTGAAAGAAGGGATGACCAGAGTAAGGAAAAGAAGACAAAAAGAGGTGAGACTGGCGAGGAGCAGGAGCTGGCTGATACAGGGCCCTGATAAAGACAGGAGATTTTTATTCTGTGAAAAGGCAGTGTAGGGTAAAGAAAAAGTATCAGGCTTTTCTGCCCTCCCGCCATTAGGATGGATGAGGGAACCCTGTGGTCCTGAATGCATGCCTGATGGTGGGCACCTGGAGTGGGTACACCTGGGCTGAGAGACTGAGTTTATAAGGGCGGCGACATAGGGACACCAGCAGAAGCCAAGAACGAATGGCAGCAGGAGAGCAGAGAAGCCGAGAGAGAAGCAGAGAAGGCCGGAGAGCCCAGATAGAGTGAAGACTTCTGGGGGCTGGGAGGCCTGCCAGCCTCCCGGCCCCCCAGCACCACTGCCTGCCATGTACCTGGTAAATCCCAGTAAAAGCCTGTAAAAGCCACTGAGGACTCGGACTCCTTTACCTGGTTTGTTGGATCAGAAAATCTACACTGTGTCCTCTCCTGCCTCTACAGGCAGAAATGCACACAATGAGCGATTATGGGGCACGCAATAATGTGGCCTCCTCTATGTTATCAGAGAAGGTTTCCCTGAGGAAGTGACCTGGAATTTGAATTTGATAATGGAGGTAACCAGGTGAAGCTGGGGCACGTGGGTGCTAACTAGAGGGAACACCAAGCATGAAGGCCTTAAAGTAGAAGAACATGATGAATTTGTAGAATTGACTAGCACAGCTGGACAGGCCTGGCCGTGAGTCAAGATAAGTATTGCCACTGAATTTCAATCTGTAAAATGGGGCCAGCAATAGCAGTGGGGAATAAGTGAAGTATCTTTAAGAATTTGGTACGTAATAAATGTATTAGTCATGGGTCGCCAGAGAAACAACAGATAGGCAAGAGAGAGAGGACGATGATGATGATTGTAATGGCAGGAAGGACATGGAGCGGGATGTCTATGACCCGAGCAGATGGAGTGAAGGAGGAGAGAGTCCTGGAGTCCTTGGTGGCTTTTCAGGCTTTTATTGGGATTTACCAGGTACAGAGCAGGCAGGGGTGCTGGGGCTGGCAGGCCTCCCAGCCCCCCAGCAAGTTTTCACTCTGTCTGGGCTCTCTGGTGGCCTTGTTTTCTGCTCTTCTTGTGGTTCTTTATGCTTCTGCTTCTCTGCAGGCATCACCCTTATAAGCCTAGTCTTAGTCCAGGTGAATCCCATCTACATAGGCCCACGCCCTACTCCAGGTGCCTGCCATCAGGCATGCATTCAGGACCGCAAGGATCCATCATTAATCCTACTGGTGGGAGGGCAGAAAAGCCTGATATTTTCACTTACCCTACAATGATGAAAATAGATGTGGAGATGCAGCAGAGGGAAAGAGAATTTGGGAGAATTTATTATAGGAATTGGCTTACCTGGTTATACGGGCCAAGAGCAGCCATCTGCAAGCTAGAGAATCAGGAAAACTGTTGGTGTAATTTGATCTGAGTCCAAAGGCTTGAGAATTTTCTGGGGTATGGGTGGGTAAGGGTATAAATCATTGTCTGACTCTCAAAGCTTGAGAACCAGAAATGCCCAAGTTAGAGAACAAGAGAAGATGAGTGTCTCAGGTCAAGCAGCAGATTCAAACTTCTTCCACATTTTTGTTCTTTTTAGGCTTCCAATTGATGGGATGATGTCCACCTGCATTCATGAGGGTTCTTGTCTTTACTCAGTCTACCATTGCAAATGATAATCTCTTCCAGAAATACCCCCGCAGACACACCCAGAAAAAATGTTGTAAAGGCAGGACAGGGCACAGTGCAGGTTTTCTGATCCCATGCAGACCAGGTGAAGGAGGAGTCAGAGTCCTCATTGGTTTTTTGCAGGTCTTTTATTGGGGTTTACCAGGCATATATTGGGGTTCACCAGGCAGGCAGGGGTGCTGGCTGGGGGGCTGGGAGGCTGGCAGGCCTCCCAGCCCCCAGCAAGTCTTCACTCTATCTGGACTCTCTAGCGTTCGTTCTGCTGCTTCTCGGCTTCTCTTTTGGCTTCTGCTTCGGCTTCGGCTGCTGCTGCTGCTGGCATCCCCGTGACGCCGCCCTTAAAAGCACAGTCTTAGCTCAGCTGAATCCCATCTACCTATGCCCACACCCTATTCCAGGTGCCCGCCATCAGGCATGCATTCAGGACAAGGATCCATCATCAATCCTGATGGCAGAAGGGCAGAAAAGCCTGATATTTTCTTTACCCTACAAATGTCTTACTAGCTATCAGGACTCCCTTTAGCTCAGTCAATTCTACCCATGAAATTAACCATTGCAACTAGTAGTGGGGGTAGGCAGAGTCATAAACTAACCCATGCCCTCCCCTCAAAATAAGACATCCACATCCGAATCTCTAGAACCTGAGACTATATTCTGTGACATGGCAAGAAGGAATTAAGTTTGTAGATGAATTAAAGTTGCCAATAGCTGACTTTAAAGCTAGAAGATTATCCAGATTACCTGGGTCGGCCCCATCACAAGCTTCCTTTAAATGTAGAAGAGGAAGGCAGAAAGTGACAGCTGTGGGAAGTCACTACCTGCCACTTGTGCCTTTGCAAGGGAACAGGCCAGAAGACAGATTCTCACTTATACTCAGAAAGAAACACAGACTTGCTGTTAGTCCAATGAGACTTGTTTCAGATTTCCGACCAAGAAAATAAATTTATGTTGTTTTAAGCCACTAAGTTTGTGATTATTTTTTATAGCAGCCACAGGAAACTATTTCAGTACTTAAATATTAGCTGATGATTTCATTTTTATCCATTATTAGGTGATGCCACTTTATGATTAGCAAGTTCACATCATATTTATATAACTAGTATCTCAGTCTGGGTTCATTTTTGCTTCAACATTTACCTAATGTTTTCAAAATAAATGCTATGAGGAGCAGTTCAAAGGACAAATAATTGCATTATTGTCTGACTACAAACAACAGAAACTAACTCTATCTAACTTAAACATGAAAGGAATTTGTTGGCAAGACATTGGGGAGTTTCCAGAATGAACTGGAAAGCTAGAGGATCAAACTTGGAAAATTAACAAGTCAAGAAAGATCACAAATCAGGCAATACAACTAAGACCAAGACTGGCCTTGAGTGTCAGTAATCCTGAACTCCCAACACCACCACTGCTGCTATGAAGAATTTTTGACTCTTATTTTTGTGTTACTCAGTATTCTGAGTTTGAGGCAAAATGTTCAGTTGGGATAACTCAACTCTGAGAGAGGTGGGGTAACCCCTTCGGTTTTCATATAGAGTGACAACACTCTATATCTCACCAGTCATATACAATGGAGGGTTCCCCCAAATTAGCAGATGTTGGGCCAGATAATTCCACAAATGACAGTTTCATGAAACTTAACCTCTGTCTTAGTCTATTTGGACTGCTATCACAAATTACCAAGGACTGGACGGCTTATAAACAACAGAAATTAATTTCTCACAGTTGCAGAGGCAGGGAAACTCAAGACAAATGCATTAGAAGATCTAGTGTCCGGTAAGATCCTGTTTCCTGGTTTATACGATGACCATTTTTTTGGTTGTACCTTCACAACATTGGAAAGGCAAGGGGACTTTTCTAGGGCCTCTTTTTTAAGGGTGCTAATTCTATTTATCAGAGTTCTACCTTTATAATCAAGTCACCACTCCAAGTTTCCACTCCAAACACCATCATATTGGGAATTAGATTTAAATGCATGAATTTTGGGGAAACACAAATGTTCTGTCTGTACCGAGCTTCAATTTTCTTGTCCATACAACAGAGATAAGAATTACTGAATCTATCCTACCTCCACTCACAAGGTAGAGGCCAACCATGGAGAGCTACTGGAAGTTTCCTGAACATGAGCATATACCTACATAGACCTGCTGTTCCTTTTGTTTCAAATATCATCTCTCTCCATTTGTCTTTTAACCTTCTTATTCTTTCACATAGAGAGCCTATTCTCCTCAGATCCATTTCTTGTTTTCTGGTCTGCTCTGTATTGGAAGGGACTGATCCTTGCAGGCAGTGTTTTCTGGACTTGTGGTTGGGTTAGGCCAGTGGGAGGCTTTGGAAAATAATAGGACAGGGAGAAAGAAACTTACTATTTTCCTTCTTCTGCAGCCCTAGCTGTGTTTCTTCCATTATACCCCTCTTTCTGAAGTATCTGCCATGAACCTAACTCTGCATAATGACCTGAACCTTGAACTTCATTACCATCAGCTCTTCTCTTTGTCACTGTAGTTTAGAAATGGCAGGACTGTGTTTTTTGTTTTTTGGAAGTCGATGGGTTGCCTCCCTGTCTTATTTGTCTTAGTAATTCCATAACCTGCAGTTCTGGCTATTATTTATAGGTAATAAATTACCCTGAAATTCAACTACCACATGTAAAACGACCACTCCATGCCTCAGGGATTTGGATAGGGCACAGCACGATGGTTTACAGCTTGTCTGCAAAGCCTGGATCTCAGTTGGGAAGACAAAGGCTGGGGGTGTCGTGACACCTGGAGACTGGAATCATCTGTAGGTTATTTGTTCATGTCTGGTGCTGGGATGGGGATGATTCAATGACTAGGACTGCAGACAAGCGTACCCACACATGACTTGATATGTGGAGCCACTTCCTTACAGTCTGCCAGCCTCACAGTCTCAGGCTGCTCATACACGTGTCCATCCAGCAACAAGCAGAAGGCCCCTTTTATGTCCTAAATTTTGAAGTCATGTAGAATAACTTTCCCCCAGCTCTAGTAGTTGAAGCAGCTCTAAGTTGACCCAGATTCACACAGAGAGGCAGCAGCATAGATCACTCCCCTCAATGGAGGCATGTCAAAGAATTTTGAAGTCATGTTTTAAAACCACCCTATTGAGTTACAATATGAAACCGCTCCATTTTCCTTAATCAGAATGTTTTCTGTTTTCCTAATTGAACTTTGAACATTCCATTCAGTTATTATTTGCTTTATTAGAACATCAATTCCCCCTAATCAGAATTGGTCTCTCCACATTTGTGCTACCATGACTCACTGTAGCATTTGGGTAAACTATTCAAATCCCATGCATGTCTCTCTTCCTCACTAGACTGTGGGGAGCTGGCAGGGCTGAGCCTTATTTGTCTCAGTATCCTACTTTCTTAGCACCCACCTCGGACATGGAAGACGTGATATATGTACAGTGAATCAGTGCATATTTCTCTCTAATCCTACTGATCACCAAAACCATTTTTGTACTTGTAGTGGCAGGAAGGCACAGTGCAGGATCTCTATGACACAAGCAGATGGGTGAAGGAGGAGTTCTGGAGCTCTTGGTGACTTTTTCAGACTTTATTTGGGATTTTATCAGGTACACGGCAGGCAGGGGTGCAGGGCCCGTGGCGAATCTTCACTCTTTCTGGGCTCTCTGGTGTTCTCTCATGGTCTCGTTCTCTCTTTTCTGCTCTGCTCGTTCTGTGTTCTGTTCTGCACTGCTGCCCTTATAAGCCCCATCTCAGGTGAACTCACCTACGTATGCCCACACCCTATTCCAGGTACCCGCCATCAGCGTGCATTCAGGACCGCAGGGATCCATCAACAACCCTAATGGTGGGAGAGCAGAAAAGCCTGATAATCATTTAACCTACAGTACTCAATACTTAGAGAAAATTGGTTGAAAGTTTCCACATAGCTTTGTAAAGATTTTGACCAACCCCTGATATAAAACAAAGACCATGAACTCAAATGCCAGCAGATCCTAGCATGTAAATGAGAGAAGCAGGCAGGTCCGAGGATGGCAGTGGGTGAGGTCGACTGTGGTGAGTGTTTGCCATCCTGTATGTATCCTGGATGATTCCTGCTGTCAGTCAGTGACCATGTGTCTCTGAATTTCACAAACTTCTTATTTGGTAGGAAAAGCTAGCTCTTGAATTTTATATAATGATCTCCTGATTTTTAAATGTTGTGAAGTAATTAAAAAAATTAAAAACTCTTGTGTGGGCCAACACTCTGCGAGCCAAACCAATTCCAGCTGAATTTGGCTGGGCCCACTCATCGGTGTCCTCGGATTTAGAATTCCCTGGGAATGAGCCACAGATAGCTTCATTAACCCAAACTTCAATAGCTTGAGATCATCAGACTAAAAATATAATTTATGAAAGAGACACATACATGAACTGATTAGGCTCTTTAACATAACAAAAAAGACAATAATCTAATAGGATAATATAGCAAACTGCAATTGAACTTGTTGAAATTGCTTCATTCTGCCAACCTGGATCGTTTTTAAAATCTACAAACCTGAAATTCACAACAGTTTTATCTTCTGAAGTTAAAATATTTCCTCCATATTTTCCCATTGATCAAAACGCTTGCATGTTTAAGGAGTAGCTACAAATTGCTCTCCTGAGATATGATCACTCTTCCATGATTGCACTGCCCTTCCGGCAGCTGACAGGCAGGCTGCGGCCTCTAACTTAAGACTCTTAAAGGTAAATTCCAGAATATAAGAGCAGAGCATTGGACTGAGTATCCAGATAACTGTTTTCTAGAAATGGGCTTTACCAGAACCCTGCATGTCTAGCACGACTTTCAGGAATATTTCTCTGAATACACATGAAAGAATGAACAGCCACAAAACTTCAAACAATTCATTGAAACTGTCCCTCAGTTTCCTTAAAAGGAGAAACTTGAAACAGTTATTTTACTTTTGTTTTCATTGATAAATATGCCATGCATATGCTAAGCATCCTAATAAGCAGGCTCTCATTTCATTTCTATGAACCCCCCAGCTATACAATTCTAGAAACAAGGGTTCCAAAGAATGTTTTCAGTGGTTGTGCAGCTACCAGATGGACATCTCTTCGCTTTACTTTTGAATAAGGTACAGAAGGACAGTGATCTGACAGCCTTTGGAAGTCAGACTACAAACACCATCACGCACACATGGACACACAATCAGACACACACGGACACATACGTAGCACCCACAGGCTGGGAAGACACATTTGGCATTTGACATCTTCTTGGGACTTAATTCTTGTGTTAGCTGGATGCTCATGCAACTTATATCCTGGACACTTTTGAAGATTCCTTCATTCCATATTTCAGTTTGTCAAATCTCGGTCACAGACCTATGAGAAATCTAAGTGGGTCATCTAAGCTTTTTCTTTTCTTGCCTACAAAGCCTCTTCCAATGGTGCACCACACAGGCAGGGCATTTACCCCATATTTGAAGAATGTAACAATTGTCAAGAAAACACTTTGTTATACTGAATAGAATTCCTTCTTCAAGGTGTATCCATTCCTCTTTTTCTCAACAGAGATAAGTTGCTAGTCAACAGTCAGCAGATAAAAATCAGCCAGTTGGGGCCTCCCAGCTGGCGCAAGGAGTTAAGTCTCAGCACGATGAAGCTATCAGCAGCCACTGCAGCACAGTTCGATCCCTGGCCAGAGAGCTACCCACATGGTGCTGCAGACCTCTCCTGTCTCACCCATTGCTCTCCTCAGCAGTGTATTTCAATAGATCTGCCTGTGCTGCTCTCCACTCTGTCTGGTGAATCCTCTCACCCCCCACATCTTTGGCCTATATCTCAGCTCTTTTATGCCTAAATAAATAAATCTTTAAAAAATAAAACCAGCCAATTAGGTTACACCAGTAGCTGCGGCTGGCCCACCTAGATTGCCCAAGAACCTCTCCCTTCCCTCTTTCTACGGCCCCCAGCCTCTACTCCATCTCTCTTTCTTTTCTGTCTCATATTTTGTTTATCCCCAGGGAGTGTCCCTACTCCTTGGCACACAGCAGGCACTCGACATATTTAACAAGCTATTCAGATCAACCTGACGAACTGTTCTGAGAGCTGCCAATCAAAAGGTCAGATTTGAACAATTTCTGGAAGAAGGAAAGCCTTTGTTTTCATTTCTGGGTATCCAGCACGTCATACCATCTAACTCTCCCATTGACATAAGGCTTGTTCTGCTTTTGCAAACTCAGCTCGCAGCAAGGTTTCACGATAAGTGGTGGGACAGAGAGCATGGGCTGGAGGGCCCCATCTTCACCTGCCCTAGCCCTTGACTTCCATTAGGACACTGCTGATCCAGTCATTGCTCTAGGAAACCTTCTCTGACCCTTCAAGGTGTTGTTAAGATTCTCTCAGCTGCACCAAATATCCTTTCTTAATCCTGTGAGCACTTATCTTGTACTTCCTTTGCCTCCTTAGGTTTCTTTTCCCCTTCCTGGTCTGTAGGTCCCTGGAGGTGGGGCTGAGTCTTATGCAGGGTTTTGTACTCAGCTCCCTTTGCATTGGGGGCATGTGATAGGTAAAAATTACTCAACTACTTTCATGAATGAATGGTTATTTTGTAAGCAGCTTATATAGATAATTTTATGGGTCTACACTCCATAGGACACAGGAACCTGAAGCTCTGGATAAACACTGCAGAAATTGTACAAGTTGGTGATGTTAAGTGTTTCAATGGAGACAATAGTCATGGGAGCAGAAAGGAAGGATCTCAAGTGCCAGTACTCTGAATCTTCCAATGTCTGGGCCTTGGACACTCACTCAAAGTCTTACATTGCAGTGAATTTTTCTGGAACTTTGGCCTTATATAGCTTTGCTGAAGATAAAAGCAGTGTTTAAGGAAACATTTGGGCAACGTCTCAGGGCGGCCAACTTGAACAATTTCAAAAACAGTTTCTACTCTGCAGTCAGGATTGTGGATATGATTTACCCACTGCGTTTGAGAGCCTCGATCACTGTCCAGGCCAAAGTCTCAAGGGTCTGTCTCTAGGGTAGGAGTTAAGCTCCCACAATGCTCTCAAAGTTGCTTCATAAGTCTTTGGCTTTAAATGACAGTGACCATCTGTCCTACCCAATCCCTGAGGGGAATACTAGAAGCTGCACATTGACACGCAGGATGGAAGCAGGAGGGTGCCAAAGCTCAAATGGAAAGACTTTTTCTGGGTTATCCTCACTGCATTCAGGGGTGGGAACCAGGGACAGGGTGTCAGATGCGCCTGGAGGCTGTGGGGGGAGGGGGAGCTGAGGGAAGGCTTGGTAGTATTTGTTTCTATAAAAATGTTTCTATAGGATGTTTGCAGAACCTTTGGAAGTTGGTACCAGTCTTGCCCTGAAATCTGTGTGGTGCCCTTTAACAGTATTTCAGTGCCTTTTCATTGCCAAAATAATTTTCTGGTAGTTAACCTGTCTCCAGTTTGGGATTCGCTCAGTTTCTGTGAAAATTATGATGGAAGCTTCAGAATTCTAAACCAGGTTTCTGCCTTTCCAGAAAGAGAAGGTCTTAAAATCCACATACTGTGAGGAACAAGAACCACTTACTGGTTTCCAGTGCCCTTGGCCCTTTTCTGTTCCCAATCTCTTCTCCTCCAGGCCTGGTGTGTCCCCCGGGGGCCTGGGTCTCAGCCAGTTGTCAGCTAATCCTTACTAAGGTGCTAGATGGCAAAGACCCAAAGGTAGTTAATCCTTGAAGGACCTCTCCACATTAAGCAAATCTTTGTTATTAAATCAGAGGGCATTGACAAATCATCACTGTAACATAAAAGCAATATCTTTGTGTTCCACATAAATCTTTACTCTTATAAGTTACTGCTGTTATGATTTAATATATATGCAATATTTGCTTTTTTCTATACAGAAGGACATTTCTAAATGTCCTGTTTTCATCCTCATAGTGGTATGAGGGTATCTTTTGCAGTATCTACCCAAATCTCAATGATTTTCCCCTCCCATACTTCCTTTCCACCAGTCTCCCCACCAACACAGTGGGCCCCAGTGGTAGGCCATTGTAAAAGTTGTGACCTCTGTCACCCAAAGTCATAACCTCCAGCTCTCACCTAAGGCATGCCACAGCTGAATGGCAGGACAAGCACCAGATTCAAGATGAATCAATTTGAGTCTTTTCTCTAGAAATGTGATATCGAAGTCAGGCAAAATACTTGCATTGGTCACTTTTAGGGAGCATAACCTACAACTTGTCAACTCAAGGGTTAAGTTTTCTTCAACAATGATGTGGACCTGAGAAAAGAGGCAGTCCAGAGAGCATGTGCGGAGAAGGACAGAGGTGATAGTACCTCCCTGAGGCCCAGGGACATTCCTGCTCTTGATTTCTGTGAGACACACCTTTAGTTTTTGCTTAAACCAGCTTCAGCTCATGCTTATCACTTGCAAACAAAGTCCAAATTAATTATAGTAATGATGATAATATTGACCACACTGAATTTTAGCCATGAGCCAGTACTTTATTTACACTGGCTTGTTTAATCCCTTCTGCTATCTAATGAGCTAGCTCAGGAAAGTTTAGTAATTTTCCCAGGATAATATACCCTAGTGAATGATGAACTGGGATTTGAACTCTAATCTACCTGATGCTACAATATTCAGTGTTAACTTATGAGGCATCCCAAGGTAAGTGTGTCATCCCAGACAACGGATTCGAATAGAAGGCAGAATCATCATGTCTTCCTTCCAGGAATAAATTTTAAGCACTTTGATATCAGATGCCAGAAAAGAGACAGCAGAAGATCCTGGCTGTTCAGTGCCCTCATACAACCCCATTTAGATGGGACGCTGGACCTCTGAAAGGACTGCCTTTTCTCTGACAGCAAGGAAAATCTATGTGAGTCAATTCCCTGCATACGGGCCTGATCCATTCGTAGATTTTACATGGTACCTTTCTAAGGATTGTCCTCCTACCATCAACCACCTGCCTGAACCACCTTTCCTTGCCTCTGGGTCATATATTCTTAAGCAACTCAGAGTAGTATCGGTCCCTTGTGCATTAATTCACTATATCTAAAATGGCCACAGTCTATGGACCTGGCCTAATCTTAAGCATATAGAACAAATCAGATCCTCTCTCTGCCTCCTTAGAGATCACAGTGGCATTTGAAGACAATTCCTAACAGCACCACACATTAATACCAGATGAGAGACCCACACTGACTCTCCTGGGAGCTCGGGGAAGGAGTAACTTACCCTGCCTGAGTTGCTAGGGAAGGCTTAGTGCACAAATGGACTCTGGAGCCTGTAAGCTTTTGTACTAACCTAAGTAAGCAAATTTACAAGCTTTAGTTTACTGTGATAAATCATGGATCAGAAACCCAGACTGAATCGCAAGGCTATTTCCCCCAAGGTTTCCCCTCAAGGACACCATGATCTCAGGAGTTGATAGAATATACAATAAGGATTACTAGCCAATCATTCAGGAGTGTTGCCTCAGCAAAGAGGGGGTCTTTGAGTGAAGCCAGCGGCGGAACTCAACACAGCAGAACATTCTTCAGAAATATCAGTCCAATAGAAGGAAAGAGCCACGTGATGATTCTTCTGTGCTCTCAAGTCTTGGAAGATGGCATCAGGGAATCCATGTCACAAGCAGAACTTCTCTTCCTCAGGGATGGGTACATTGGAACAACGTGATAGCTGGATCATGCGGGAGCTTGCTGGGGCGGAGAGCAGAGTTTCAGAGAATTCAGACAAAACCAGCCTGCAGGGATTTCTTTTAATTTCAGGCAAATGATTGGATAGGAATACGGTCAGTGTTCCCGGAGTAAAGACTTTCCCTTCTGGCTATTGATCTTGAAGCAATCCAGAAAGTCGTTTGCAGGGAAATGGTCACTCTTTTCCTTTACATAACGTACATAAATGTGCAGGCAAATTAAATGTGTCACAGATGAAATTACCAACCAGAGTACCACCCGGCTGTCTCATGTGAGCTTGGTTTATGGATTCAGTGTTCTCCAGCGAGCATCACAAATCCACATAATGTTCCCGAGTGCTAAATTTGGAGCTCTGATTTAGCTGACAGATGTTTAAAATCACATTTAGTTGGACAACTCCCTGAGGAGGACACAGCTGCAGATGTGAAAGAGAGCAAGTTATTTCAGTTAAGGTCGGCGGGAACTCAGCCTGAAAATCTTCCGTCTCCTTCCGCCTTCTTCAGTCCTGATGATATGGGGGAAGGGACTTTTCCATGCTGATTGCATCCAGTTTTGGCCAAACTCACCCCCTGATTGAACTCTTGCCAAAATAAATAGAGACGTTGCATCTTGGTGAGGTATGGGGTGCTCCGTTGGTCTCAATTGAGCACCATGTCCTTTACAAACAAGCACAAAGTGACATTTGGGAGCCTGCTTTGCCCCTCTAGTGGCACCTCAGGCCTGCAAATGAATATAATTCCAGAATTTTGCACTTGAGGGTTAAGTTGTTAGCTGTCAACCACTTTGTGTTGGTTGACATCCACATTCCAGATGAGGATATAGAGAGGCAAAGCAACCATTCACCACCCACTCCCCACTACTCTGACATCCCAAAGCGATCCTTCCTCATTTTTAATAGCTAACAATATTAAAATTATCCCAGTCTCTTCTTTGCAAAATCACATATTTTAGATGTGTTTCAAGACTCAGACTAAAATGGATTTGTTTTTAAAAATTGTCTGTGTATTTGGTGTGGGAGAGTAGTGACCTTTGGTATTTTGTGTTAAAAAAAAAGTTTGATGTCTAAAATTTCCCTACTGAGCTGGTATTGTTTCTGGTCCCTTTCTGTGATTTTTCCATTTTCCATCATTCCCCACGTTCAACATCAGTTCTTTATTTACTTAACAGAGGCTTTGACATGGTTATGAGCTCATCCTGATAGCAACTTCAAATCAATGCAAATCACATTATCATGTCAAAATTGATGTGATGTGAGTGTAAGTTAAATGACTGTAAAACAATTTTAGGACAGAACCCAAGAGACACTCTTACATTGTCAGGAAGGATTATGGACTATCTGCTGCATTCATATCAGGGAGCAATGTGTGTGCAGAGACTTCACTCCCAATTTAAAGATCTTATAAAGTCATCCTTAGAGACCACAACATACACAACTTGCTCAGAGGAAGTTAATGGGCAGCTGGCTGGGGCAGGTTTGGCTCATAGATTTTGTGCACTAGGATGAGCAGATACTATGTCAAGTGGGTGACAAACTGGGAACATACCAAGCTCAGTCTGTGCCAAGGAATTCTGGGAGCATAGATTGTAAATATTCAGACTGAGGGCCCATAGCTAGCCAGAGCATGTAGGCATGGATGAACAGCCTCTGCTACAAATTGGAAAGATTGTATTTCCTGACTTCCTGAGTAATATCAGTCCTTCAGTGATATCTTTGAAATCATTTCCATAGCCTGGAATGGAAGATTATACAACAATTACAGCATCAATATGGTAAGATTGTAGTGGAGGAACCTTTGAGTTCAAAGGTTCTCAAAGAAATTAGGTTCTCAAAAAATAGCTGATTAAACTCAAAAACTGATCTCTCCTTTTTGGTTTGTTACAACAAACACTTATTATTTTATCTAAAAAGAAAATCCAATAAAATAACTGAATCACACAGCCACCTTCTTGGAGAAATTTCATTGGATGAAAACTCAGGAAACATTATAATTGACTAGGCAAACCCTCTGTGATTCTCTGAGGAATCACAGATTTTCTAGGAGAAAAAAAAAAACTCAATAAAGATGAGTAGTACTTTGAGAAGTTGAAAGAGATCTTGAAATGCCAAACATTATTGCCATTATTCTTGGTGGGACATAAAGTGTAGTTTATACATGTTTACTGTGACAATGATGCTAGTTCCTATAAGAGAGACTTTTAGGCATACGTTACCAGTGGACTTTGGACACTGAAGTTAAATGTTTAGGATATGCATTCTTGATTCTATTCAATAAAATTTAATTTGACTTGTGGAAAGAACAGTTTTATTTTTAAGTCAGGTTTGAACCCTGACCCCATAGTTCACATCTGATACCTTTGGGCAAATCAGTTAATTTCTCTGAACCTCATTTTTCATGGCCATAAACAGAGGATATACTATGTAATGCCTTACTCTTAGGGCTGCAGTGAAATATACATGGGATCATAATACAAACTGTATAACTCTGGTAAGTATGCTGCTCCTTTCATTGGGAAATGTCTATGCAAAGCACAATTATTATTTGATCATTTCAAATATTCATTCCTCTCTTTTTACCAATAGACAAATGAGATAGCAGGAAAAATGATGAGTTCACAGCTTCAAGGTGAGCTAAGGTGATGTTAGGAATAAATTCTAACCTACCTAAGATTTGGCCATTAGGCATAAAAGGAATAGTTTGATCATATTCTGCAAGGTGCTACTACTTCGGGAATGCTAGAAGCTGCATCTATGCTGGAGATGTCTGGATCTCGCGTGAGACAGATTCATCCTTTCACCGGTTACCTGAGGATCCTTGGCACAGGGATCATGAGGAAGTTGGGGAAAGTATGGTCTCTAATGCTCAGTTGCTGGTGAGCTCAAATGCCTCAAGCTAAGTAGCATTCTGGATGCCCCTGGTTCTCCTGCATCTTTGCTCCATGCACATTAATAATTTGGTAATCTAAATTTGACAGTGGCAGTAGTTACTCGTTTGACCCTACTTAGCATTAAAATATGGTGTAGGATACGCCAAATCATTTTAATCACCATCTACAAAAAATTGGTTTGGAAAATTGTCAGGTTGTTGGCTAGCATGAGTTGGTTGAGAGTCATGTCTATGAGTCTAACTTTGTGTCCAGTGAACAAAGTGAAGCTCTAAAGACAAAGAAACAAGGGGGAAAAGTAACCGCCACTCCCAACTTTGCAGAAACCATCACATGAACATCTATAAGAAACTGATCTTAATTTTTTTTTTTGAAGATTCATTTATTTATTTATACAAGCACTGGGTACAGTCAGAAGCGCAGGAGGGTGAGAGGATTCACCAGAGCCAGAGCGGGGAACAGAACAGGCAGACTGATGAAAAGGGGAGCAGTGGGCATGGCAGGAGAGGTCTGCGTGCCATGTAGGACCCTTGCCAGTGGCCGGGGATCAAACCAGCGCTGCAGAGGCCGCGGGCAGCTTCGCAGCCTAGCGCTCAACCACTGTGCCACTGGAGAGGCCCAAACTGATCTTAATTTTAACTGGAGCCAAAGGAAGGGATAGTACAGCAAAAAGAAATGTTAGCATTACCCTGCCTGCCAACCTTCAGTGCTCAACCTAACACATATTATCTCAATTGAAATGGACACTATATGTACTTACGGGTACAAAGGCTATTCGTGAAGGTTCGCTTGGAAACAATTACATAACTGAGGGAACCAGCTAATGATTTATGGCCCCTTTGCACAACATTCTCCACACCTGTAACTAGAGCAAGGCTGATCTCTCACCTCCATCTACCACAAACAACTGGGGACATTGAGAAATGATGGGTCAGGTATGGAACTGTGTGTAGAGTAGGCCAGTTTTCCCCATATATAGTAAATAGTTAAAATTTTAGGCACAATGTATATGGGAGGCAGAGATTGAAATAGACCCTTAAGAAAAACAAGATTGGTTTGGACCTAGAGAATGTGCATGAAATATTTAACAGTACCCTAATCCTGACTACCAGCTTAGGAGACCATAAACTCTGCAGGTGCTCAGTTTCCTTCATAATTTTCTGATCAACAAGTTGCCCAAAAGAACAGCAGCTGTGAAGATAAGCAAAATTGAGTTGGTTCTTCGAGCCCTAAAGCCATATCTGATTTTCTTTCAACCCAAGCTGTTCAGATGGGTTGGTGTTATTTATTGCCACCTTAATACTGTTCTTCATTCAATGCATATCACTGCAGGCAATGAAGCCCTGTCTACATGAGCTCACATGAAAATCAGTTCTTATGACAACTAAAGGTAGCTACTATTTACTCATTTTGTGGCTGGTGAAATTTAGACTCCAAGAGATTAAATGATGTAATCACCGTCACTGAACAAGTCAGGATTTGAACTCGTTTGACTTCGAAACTCTGCTTTAAGCACTTGCTAGCACTGACCTGACTTCCTGGACAGCCATGTGCTTTCCACGCCTTCAGGGAAGGGTCCTTGAACTGGATTAGAAAAACAGTGAATTTTTTTTCAGCTGCCCCTGATTTCAGTGCTTTACCATCTAATTGATATCCTGCCAAAGAAAGATGACTTTTTTTCCAAATAAAAATTTCTTCAAAGAGACCATAGCAAACAAAAATATTTGTGTTTTTTAGCATTTAATGAGAGACATGACATTTAATTCACAGAAACTAAAAACCAAAAAAAAAAAAAACCAAACAAAAAACCAACACACACAACAACAACAAATGAGTGGGATTAGTGCCCTTGTAAGAAGATTGAACACTAGCGTGCTCTCTTTCCCACTATGTGAACATTCAAAAGGAAGTTGGCAGTCTGCAACGTGGAAGAGGGTTCTCACCAGAGCTGGACCATGCTGGCACCCTAATCTTGGACTTTCAGCCTCCAAAACTTATGGAATTTTGTTATAGCAGCCTGACTAAGGCAAAGAATCTATAGTGAGACATTTCTGGAAATGTGAAGAACAAGGGTTCATCCTGGGGACTGTGGGAGGATAAGTGAATGATAGACAGAGACCAGACAATGAAAACCTGGCAAGTCTCTGCCACAGACAGAAAAAAAATTAAATTTGCAAGGTTATTGATGCTGTGCCCAAGTGTGTGTCTTTACCATGTAGAAGCAGAGTGTGGTGGAAAGTCCTTTATCCTAGTCCCATAATGTGTTTGGTTCAATTTTTGAATGAATGATGGTCATTAGCTTTGAGGCTTTTGGCATCTCAGAGATCTATAAATCATAAATCCGTAAATGAAGGGCTTGAACTCATAAATTTTGAGATTCCTTCAAACATTTAAGTTAAAGGAACATGATGTGGGCTGGTATGCCTCATGTACTTCAGCCACAGGACGACTACCAATCCAGTTTGACTAGATAACTGTACTCCCAATCTAGTTTGGCGGTGACTAGTTTTCAGGGGGTAATGTGTTCTTTCCAGTACAGGTAATTTTATAGTGACCATAAAAGTGAAATACTTACTACAAAAGGCAAATTCAGGCATTGCTGAGCTTATTCTTTGGGTTTTGCAACCCAGGAAAAAAATATGTTTCCTAACTTTGAGATCAGATATTTTTAAGGTCTTCTGTGACTCAGAATTGCTGATGGACATGAAATGTATTTTTGTTCTTATACTATTCACTGGTACCAAAAAGGGATTCTGACCAAAGTGTTAAGCCTGTGACTCACAGAATAGTGAACCTTGTATTTGATATTTTATTCAGACTTTGAAATTATACTTTCCTCTTTGAAGTTTTCTTGGATTTATATCTGATTTACTTGGACTATTGTAGGCACAATGGTACAGTGGTTAAAAGCTCATATTTTAGAGATCAACTGTTGACTCTCTTGGGATCCCAGTCTTCTTATCTGGAAATGGGAATGAAACTGTGCAGGCAATGAGAAGAGAGCTCAGAATCATGCATGGCCTACATAGTAATGTTCCCTATAATTATAATTATTATTAAGCAGTTGAAAGTGAGGTAGCATCAATAAAGATATCAGGAGCATATGAAGAAGATTAGGCAGGTGGGAATGACTCTGATGCTGAGAAATTATATGGTGCCTCGAAAGGGGGCATGTGGGGCCCCGAGGGTCCAGAATAGCTCTCTTGTCTAAAGTAAATCTTAAAATCCTAAACCATGTATATAATTTGATAATCATGTATATAGATTTGAAGAATAATTATTATTCTTTGTATTAACATGGTTGACAATAATAACATTAATCACAATCAAGGTGAATTTATTGTGGTTAATGAAATTTAAACTTCAGCCTCTCTCATGAAGGCCCTGTACTGAACTGTGTATTTCTATATATTCTTTTCTTAAAGAGGGCTGCCCCTGCAAACATATAAACCTCAGACTCCCTCAAATGTGGAACTTCCCTAATCACTATGACAGGGAGATAAGAAAGTACAGGAAGGGTCAGACTCTGTAATGAGAATGGCCTACGTTCAAATCTCAGCTGAGCCATTTGCTACCTGAGTTTTTTAGGCAAGTTGCCCGAGCTCTTTGAGACGAGGTGTCCTCATCTCTGCAAGCAAGCTTATGAAAATTCCTTCTTGATAGGGATTTTTAAAAATATAACATGAGATCATGCAGAAGTGCACAATTAATATTGGCTATTATAACTGCTATTATCTTTCCCTTTTGAGTATGAGGAGGGCCTGGACTTGCTCTTAGATGACTTGAATAGAGAATTAGTCATCCCTTTGGGACTAGTATTATGCATTATGTTTTTTTAAATCCATTTTCCTTCATCTCTCTAGCAGCCAGCAGCTCATATTAAGCATTTCACATAAAAACATAATAAAGATTGTAGAAATGATTGTCATTTCTTTTATGAGCCATTTCATTGGCAAAAGATGGTCTGAGAAAATTTGGTGTGTATAGATAAATTCGTAGTGCTTTTTTTTATAAGGTTGGTTAAGACCTAGATAACAGTGGGCCATGAAGTCCTTGGATGGGCAGGTAACTTCCCAGCAGAGCTCACCCTCTCTAATGATAATGATTTACCACCCTGCAGGCTACTTTGAGAAGGCATAGGCTGGATTTGTAGAGATCTATATAAAAAGCCTATGAAGAAAGAAACACAGGGAAGGGAAAAGTGCTCTCAAGACTGATGTTCATCTGAGCTTTGGAACTCAAATGGTAACGTCTGGGTCACCGATGAGGCTGTTCTCAAAATAACTCCCCCGATTCCTAGCCAAAACAGAGGGCTTTTCACCCATTTCCACTCACACAGCATTTTGGATACCCAGCATTCCCAGAAGATTTTGCACTACAGGCCAGCCAACTTCCACTTCTAATTCCATCCCTTTTTATAGCAGTAAAATGATTCTCTTTTAACCAGGCCAACAACCTAGAAGTTGAGGGTGAGGCGTGATCTCCCAGACAGAAAGATTCTATTCTGTTTTTCATGGTCTTGTCATGTCATTGTTCAGACCCCTAATTCCAAGGCAGTCTTCTTTCTTTAACACATGCATGAGTGCACACACTCCCCATGTACAATGACTTCCACTTAAGAATACTCATAATGCCACATGTGACTGCTAGGAGAGGCACCACTCAGATCTGCCTTTAAGAACGCTGCCTTGGAGAAGGGAGTTGGCTAGCTGTGGACACATGAGCTGGACCATTTCTGCCTGAGCTGTTTCTTCCTCCAACAGGCTTATTTTACCTCTGGAGTTCTCAAATCATTAAACCAAGATAAACTTAAGGTTGCCCTGTGTCTTGTTTTCCTGCCCAGTTCTTCACATTCATACCAACGTAACCAAGGATGCAGAGAAGCATCCTGGAAAGTTCTCCACACCTGCTTCTGCCCGCTGTACACTTTATCTCTCCTAGGCATTTCCCCGTCTATGGCTTTTCTGAGCCCAGTGTCTGCTTTTCAGAGTGCCACTCTGACAACATCAGACATTCTATTCTTTTTCTTATAAAATCTATTTACTTATATATAGTTTACATCATTGTTCATTTTTTGTACAATGTTTGCTTTCTCCTCTCAGGTGTAGGCCCTGTAAAATTCCTACCACCAATTCACCTGTGCACCATCCCCATAGTCCGTTGTGCTCTTCCCTCTCCTGTTTTGATCCCTCTCTCCTCCTCCCCTGTAAAATGTCTCTGATTTATAGTTGCCTGTTAATTTTGTTTTATAAATTCTATTCTTAACGTTTTAATAATATTTTAATATTTTATCAATTCTATTCTTAATGAATTACAAATCTCACAGAGTTAAGACCCTAGCACTTTGGCTGATGTTTGGGGACACAACGCTTCAATCCCAAGAAGCAATATGGAAGCGGAATGATAAAACACAAAGTGTGCTTGGGGTGCTAGAGGGATGCAAACAAACTTAACTTGGAAGAGCATACACTCTACAGATATAATCATTTGAACCATACATGTAGGCCACTGTATTTTGGGTTTGGATACATTTTTTAAAGACCTGATGTGTGATGGAAGGGAGGCATGAGAAACAGGGAGGAAGATTTTCTCAGAAACTGTTCTATGAATTGTTGGCAATGGTCTAAGGATACATTAGGGAAGATGCTTTGCTTTATTATGTGCTTTTCATAGGTTTTGAACATTTTTATTTTTCTTCTAAAGCAACACTTACTAGACTTCTATTCATACAGGCCACATGTTCAGGGGTGGATTATTTCAATATCTAACTTCACCCTCAAGGACTATTGGCACTTTGGGTGGAATCATTTTTTGTTGACGTGGGTAGTCCCAGACTTTTTAGATAATTTAGCATCCCTGGTCAGTTCACACTAAATGTCGGTCACACCCTCACTTCCCATATCACTGAGACAACCAAAAATCTGACCATCCATTTCCACATTTTCTTCCCCAGCTTTAGTGATATGAAATGGCGTGAGTGAGGATTGTGTTCATAGCTCCCACATATTGTGTAGCTCTCTCACTAGGATAAGATTCATTCAAGATGAGGAAAACATTAGTCACATTAGTCCTTAGTGCCTGCATGGCACCTACCACCTCATAGGTGGTCGTGGGCTATGGTTCAGGCACATTGGGGTTTAAATTCCACTCTGTCCCTTCCAGGCTATTATAATGTCACCTCAGTTTTCTCATCTGTACAATGGAGAGATATAAGTGTGTCAGTGAAATAACACATGTAAATCTGTAGAAGTATCACCAAAGGGAAAAAGTCAGCAGCAGGTCAATGTTACAGAGTTGGGCAGCAATGACCTGAGAAATTTCCTTTATTTGTGGTTTATACTGTACTTTGAGGGCCACTCAGAGAAACTCAGTGGAAACCCTGCTTTAAGATGGTGATTTATTCACACAAGAATAGAATGGTGTGTTTGAATGATGACTTCTACAACTAGAGCAAACTTTGAAATCCACCTCTCTCACTTGAATCCTTCATATTTCTGGCGTAGACCTGAGAAGAGGGTTAATAAAACACCTGGGCCATAGACCACCTAAACTTTAAGGCTATTTCAGTTTTAGGGAGAGAGATGACCTCTTCGGCAAGAGGAGAAGGGATCAAAGAAACAACATTGTCTATTTCTACAAACTTAATCCCTATCAGTCGATCTTCATAACTTCTCGACGCATTTTACAGTCAAGAGATCCAAATTAAATCTATTTGAACTTATATGGCTGAGATCTCCTTCATCTCAGACTCCTTTATTCCTGAGGATTTAGTTGACTTTGTCCCAATCGTCAAGCTAGACATCCCAAGGATATTTTAGGGGTCATATTTTGGTTGTTACATACAGGGTCCCTTCAGCCTCGGTTGATGTCTTCTGCCTCAGCTGTTCCTAAACCAGAAGGGGCGGCCAGAGGGCCAGGAGAGAGGAACCTACACTTCTACCTGCTCTGTGCTTTCCCCCATGAGCAACTTAAACTTGGCTCTACTGAGCATCTACTGAGAACTATGCTCTGCTTGTCATCTAGCACACACTTCCAAACATTTGCTGATTTGAATCTATAACTGAAATCTCTGGGATAAAAGTACACTTATGACATCCCACCCGTTTTTTTTTTTTTTTTTGCTACTTGGTGAGAGACCACATTTTTCAAATACTAAACATCATACTACTGAACAGGAAAGAGAAAAAATCCCAGCTCCCAAGCAAATACCTTTTCTGTTGACCTGGCATAATCCCAGGAATGAGTTCATTCTCAGAAGGGATTTCTTCACTTAAACACAAACCCTTGCTTTGGGGAATAAGAAAAGAAATTCCTTTGGGATTTCTCTTTTCAAGCTTCTAGAGATCCAGCCTTCCACAGGTTGAGGTGGCTGCCACACTGCTCGTACATAAACTGTTCTTGGCAGACCGGTTGCCTGTTTGATATTCTGAGGTCTAGCAAAGACTTAGCTCCAGGGGGTCACCAGGAGGTCATGTTCTCGATGATTTCTTCTGTTATTTATCTTTGGCTTGTGGTACTGGAGCCTGTCTTTGATAGAGGGCATTGCTACCACAACTGCACAGAATCAAGCTTTGGTTTGAGGTGGAGAAGGGTTGGCTTCTAAAGCTGTGAAAATGTTACTGAGTACAGCTGAAAATATCTAATTCTGTCCTTTTCTGGGGAGTGAATTCATTTCTGGGTTTTACCAGTGGCACTTTCCAGACTTGGGTCATGAAAAGAATAGTAATAGTGCTGGTGAGGTCAGCAGTTCTTAGTTTGAGACATTCCGTTTTCAGTTCCTCATAAGACACTCTTCTCGTCATGAGATGGAGAGAAAAGCAGCATTTCCCAGGGCCCTGGGGTGAAGCTCTGCTTAGCTACAGGGTTTAAGATGCACCTGTGGCCGCCCCGGGTGCAGCTAGGGGACTATTTGCTTTTGGATTTCTCTTGGTAGTGATGGCAAAACTTCCATGCCAGTTAACAAGTAAACTCAGCTAGCGCTGGGATTCCCAGTGTCTGAGAGGACTTCACAGTGTATTTCCTGTGGGTTTGTTTGCTCCAGTCTGTCTCGTTAAGACAATTTTTATCACTTGTTCGGGTCAGAAAATATGGATTTCAACGTGGCACCAGGGACCTGAATCAAAAACCCAGTCCTTGTGCCTGGAAACGTAGTGGTGTTATGTCCCCCATTCTCCTTTCCTCAGAAAGCATCCTAGCACATGGAAACATTCGGTTCCAGGAGTGTCTTTCCGCCTGCTGCTCTTCCTCTGCCACCAAGTGTTGGGACAGATAGCATGCTGTGTGTGCTATGCCGTGTCTATCAAAGAAAATGATGCAACACGTGCAGGAGATATTTCCATCTGTGGGAGAATGCGGCTCCAGGCTCTCCCCAGAAGGGAAAGGAAGCGCAGTAACATCAGGATGCGCCACGGAGTCATTCTCAGAACAGCCTGTTCTCTCCAGGCAACCCAAGTGTTGCAGCTCTCAGCGCCTCCAGATTTGGACTAAGGGGAACTGTTGGAGGAACTGTAGAGAGGACAAGAGCAGTGACATATTTTATATATCCTTTTTTCTAGTAGTTTGTCTAGAGTTTTCTATATGAAGCTCAGTTTACATAGTGACCCAAGGCACTGACACAAAAGTTTTACGAATTATGAATTTGTAACTACCCTTACCAGGTCTTTTCCTGTTCCTTTCTCCTTTCCTCTTTTTGTTTTTTAATTAAAAAAATTCTCCACTCACTAAATTGCCACTGCAAACTATTTATTTCAAAGTCCATATTGAAAAAATACTGTGTAAGTTTATATACGCAGTGTTTTAGGAACCTTTATAGAATATGGATCCCCAGGCCCTTCTCTAGAGTCTAATTCGATCTTGGGATAATCTCCAATTATCTTTCACTTAAATTTCTAGTTCAGCACATTCGCATTCTCTTAATTTATCATCTGTCTGTCTGCCTACTTACCTATCTATCATCTACCTACCTCTTTATTCAATTTTTTTTTTTGTTCTCAATATCTGAGAGTTGTTGTAAATAAAATGTCCCTTTACTGTAAATATTCAGCATGTATTTTCTAAAGAGGAATGCAGAGGCCTCCCTGGTAGTGCAAGGGGTTAAGACGGAGCACCATGAAGCTATCTGCGGTCTCTGCAGCACGAGTTCGATCCTTGGCCAGGGAGGTGACCCACATGGCACAGCAGACCTCTCCTGTCTCGCCTGCTATTTCAGTAGAGCTGCCTGTTCTGCTCCCCACTCTGTCTCTGGTGAATCCTCTCACCTCGCCCACTCCACCTCTGGCCTGCATCCCAGTTCTCGTATGCATAAATAAATAAATCTTTAAAAAAATAAAAAGGAATGCATTTTCTCAGGCAGGTTATGACACGAGTGCCCACATTAGTAAACAGCGGACAGTGCTGATCTAAAAGTTACTCTGTCTTGCATCCCATAAACCTCAGTATACTTCCCATTGTAACTGTACTACTCTTCGATTGTATAAAGCATAGTCAGATAATCTCTAGACTTTTAAGTATCAGAATTACTTTGAATCTCCACATTGGAAGTTGCCTTCAATCTTGCAATTGGAGGACTCTTAAGTACAGAAACTGGCTGCCTCTGAACATACTGAGAAAATTGAAAGTTTCCAGATCTAGTCTTGGAACTACACTTCAGAGATAAGGTATGTGACCCAGGAATCTGCATTCTACAACGTCACACACACCTATTGCTCACCTTCCTCCGCCCTTCCCCAGGTGGTGGTGCTCACCCAGCGTTGCCCAGCACAGCTCATGACCTCTCTCCACTGTGGAATACTCTAGTTGGTTATCACCCTGTCCTTGCTGGAACACTTCCCAGGATGGCAAAGAGTAACTCCCAGAGGTCTGCTCCACACTAGGAAGTTTTGCTTAATGGAAATTTCTTTCTGATGTTAATTTCAGTTGCTTTCCCACTGCTACCGGTCTGGTCTTGGTTCTGCCATCTGAAACACCTTAGAACAAGGCCACCTGACTGCCTGTTTATTTTGTAAAAATACAGAGAAAATAGACTAATCACTCAAAACCCTATTCCTTTCAGAATCTTGTTAAGATTTTAGTATATTTCCTTTTGGTCTTCATATATTTATACACATAAATGTACATTGCACATACCTTATGTTTTAAAAGATTGAAGATTATATGTGTTGGTCTTCTTATCATTCTATATTGAGAACTATCCCAGCTAGGCAAATGTGCTTTGAAAACATATTTTCAAATGATTGCATTAAATTCTACTGTTTTGAAAAAAAAAATAAATTCCACAGTTTTGATCTATTGGAATTTATTCAATTATTTCTTAATAGCATTTGTTTATGTTGTTTCAAGCTTTCCATTATTATTACTGCATCCTAGATTTATTTTTAGTTCATCTTAAATTTTGATTTGCCACTTGTTTATATAACTATAATTTTGAGGATACAACTTCCTATCTCCCATATGTGTACAAGTTTTTTCCCCCTCTACAAAATCTCTGGCACCACAACCCTATTACCTTCTCTCTCCTGTCCCTTCCTACTTCCCCCTATCCCTTCTGATAACTGGTATATTTTTCAAAAAGTCTAAGAATTATTGTTGTTTTTGCCAGTTGTTTTCTTTAGTTATTTATATTCTGCAATGAGAGAAAAAAATGAGGTTAACCATTTTTACTTTCTGATTTATTTAACTTAGCATAATTATCTCAAGATCCATCCATTGGGTCCCAAAAGTGACTGTTTCATCTTTTTTAAAAATAGTTCAGTAGTATTCAATTGTATGAGTTCTTTATATATTTTGGAAATTGACCTGCTGTTGAATGTGTGATGTGCAAATATCTTCTCCCAGTCCATAGGTTGCCTTTACGTTTTTGTAGTGGTTTCTTTCACTGTACAAAAGTTTTTGAGTTTACTGTAGTGCCATTTGTTTATTTTTGCTTTTATTGCCTTTGCAATTGGGTTTGTGTCCGCAAATACATTTCTGCAGTTGATGGCTGGTATCTCCTATATTTTCTTACAAATTTTTTTTGGTTTCAAGTTTTATATTCAAGTCTTTAGCACATTTTGAGTTAATTTTTGTGTGTGAAGGATCTAGTTTCTCAGTCTTTCAGTCTCTCTCTCTCTCTTTTTTTTTTTTTTTTTTGCATGTGGTTGTATAAGTTTCCCCACACTATTTGTTAATGAGGCTTTTCTTTTTCCATTATATAACCATGGCTTCTTTGTCAAAGATTAAGTGTCCATTTTTGTATGGGTTTATTCCTGGGCTTTCTATTCTACTCCCTTAGTCTCTGTTTCTGTTTTTGTTCCTGTACCATACTGCTTTGATTACTATCACTATGTAGTATATTTTGAAGTCAAGGAGTGTGATGTCTGTATTTCTTCTTTCTCTGAGGATTGCTTTGATTATTCAAGGTCTTTTGTGGTGTCACACAAAGTTTATATTTATCCTATTTCCTTGAAGAAATGATTGGGATTTTGATAGGCATTTCACTGAATCTGTAAATTGCTTTAGATAAGATGGTTACATTATGTTTATTCTTTCAATCCATGAATATGGATTATATTTTCATTTCTTTGTGTCTTACACTTTTCCTTGTGTACATTCTTCACTTCCATTATTAAGCTTGCTTCCCCTCCCTTTGTCAAACTTATCCTTTTTGTACTATTATAAATGGGATTATTTTCTAATTTCTCTTTCTTCTGATATATTGTTTGCATATAGAAGCACAACAGATTTTTTTGTGTACTGATTTTGTATTGTGTCACTTTACTGTATTATTTTTAGTGCTGTGGTAGAGGTTTTTGGATTTTCTAGGTATGTTATCATGTCATCTCCCAATAGTGAGAGTTGCACTTTTTCTTATTCAATCTGGATTCCTTTGATGTCTTTCTATTTACTTATTTATAGCTTAATTGCTCTGTTGAGGATTTTTAATATTATGTTGAACAATAGTAGTGACAGTGAACATCCTTGTTTTGTTCCTTATCTTAAGGAGGTGCTCTCAATTTTACACCATTTAATATGATGTTGGCTGTGCATTTGTCATATGCAGCCTTTTTTATGTTGAGCTAAGTTCCTGTTATTCCCAATTTTTGAATTTTTTTAACCATAAGTGGGTGTTGAATCTTATCAAATGCTTTTTCATCATCTATTGAAATTATAATGTGATTTTTATCTTTTTTTGTTGTTGTTGTTGATGTGGTGAATGACACTGATTTGCATATTTTGAATCCATCTTGCATCCCAGGAATGAATCCCATTCTGTCATGGTAATTGATTCCTTTATTATTTAGTGGGATTCTATTTGTCAAGATTTTGTTAAGGATTTTTGCATTTCCGTTAATCATATATACCAATTTCCAAGTACTTGAAAACAATGTGCATTCATTTTTGGGGGGGTGGGATCCAAGACCCTGTATATGCCCATTAAATCATCTGAATCATAACTTTCATTTAAAGACATTATTTCCTTGTTCACTTTCTGTTTAGATGATCTATCCATTACTGTTAGTGGTAATTTGAGATTTTCTACTACTATTGTGTTGTTGTCAATGTGTTGCTTTAGTTCTGTTACAAGTTGCTTTAGATATTTTGGTGCACCTGTGCTGGGTGCATAAATATTGATGGCATTTTTATCTTCTTGATGAATTATCCTTTTGATTAATATATAGTGCCTGACTTTGTCCCTATTACCATATTTGGCTAAACATCTAATCTATCAGCTATGAGAATAGCAGTTGCTACTTTTTTCTCCGCTCTATTGGTTTGCAATGCTTTGCAATATTTTGCCCTAGTCTTCCATTTTAAGTCTATGTTTGTTTTTAGATCTCAGGCTAGTTTCTTGTATGCATAAAATATCTGGACATGCTTTTTTATTCAACATGTCTTTTAATTGGTGAGTGCAGATCATTCACATTAAGGTGATTATTGATATATGAGGTTTATTTACTGCCATTCTATCTTTTCTATTTTGATTGTTTTAACTTTCTGTTGTTTCTTTTTCCATGTGTTTTTTTAATCTCCTTTTCATGTGTAAGGTTTTCCCCAGTGTTTCTCTTAATTTCTTTTTTGAAGTGTCTCCATTCTGAGATTTTATTTTATGGCTAACATGAAGGTTATATCAAACTTTCTATGTCTAAAATTTTCCTTTCTGTGTTCTTATCAACTCATCATCATTTGAATATATAGATTCTGTTTGTCTTCCTTTTAATATTTTGTTGTTATATTATTTTTATTTATACTTATGATTCTTTGTTACTATTTACCACTATTCTCAAGGTCTTGTGTTCCTTTGGTTTTTCTTTTCATATAGAATTACTCCTTTCAAAATTTCTTGTTAGGGCAGGTCTGGCATTGGTAAACACCATTAGCTTTTGTGTTTTGGAAAACCTTTATTTCTCCATCATATTTGAATGATAATTTTGCAGGATAAAGTATTTGTGGGTGGCAGTTTTTACCTTTTAGAATTGTAAATATGTTTTTTCATTCTCTTCTAGCTTTGAGTGTATCTACTAGAAAATCTAATGAAAGTCAAATTGTTGTGGCTATGTAGGTTAGATTCTATTTTTCTCTCTCAGCCTATGATTTTTTCCCCTTAATTGTTGACTTTCAATAACTTAACAAAGATACGTCTTGGAGAAAGTTGTTTTGCATTTAGACATTTGGGTGTTCTTTCAGCTTCCTGGGTATTCACGTTCAATCCTTTCCTTAGGTTTGGGACATACTCAGCTATTATTTCTTTCGCTAGGTTCTCTCCTTCTCGCTTCACTTTCTGAATTATCTTTGTTTCCTCAGAGTTTCTTCATTTTTCTTAAATCTTATTTCTATTTTTCTACTTGGTTATTTGTACATTTGTCTCTTCAATTTCAAAACTGTCTCTTCTGCTAGCTTGTCTATTTCATATGCTTTCTATATTTACCTCATTTCATTCAGCATACCTTTTTGTGTTTTTTTAATATCTTCTGTCTCTTTAGTGAGAAACTCTTCTTGTTCCTATAATCTTTTCTAAGATCCTGCACCTGCCTTTCTGTTTGCTTGCCCTCGCAGGACTTCATTGAGTTCTTTTTAAAATTGTCATTTTAAAATCTTTGTTAGGTCTTTGAATTCTGTGTCCTTTATCTAGCTCTCTGAACTGCTATTCTTCTCTTTCAACTTTCCCATCTTATGTTCAGATGTCCTTTTTATCCTAGCCATGTGTGCTGCCTTTCCCTTTTTTCAGTTATGGCACTGTGGCTTTAATTTTGTTTATCTTCTTTGTTTAATTTGGCAGCAGGTGAGGGAGGGAAGGTTTGTTGAAGTTCAAAAGTTCACTATCAATTTTGTGGGGAGAGTGTTATTCCAGTCAGAGAAGTTTGTACCTCTTCTTCTCTTGCTTTCAGAGTGAGATATCTGTGTTTCAGTGTCCTGTCATGAGCGAAACACTGTGGAATTTTCTGAGAACAAAATTTAGTATATTTATAGTTGTTTTGGGGGGAGATGCTTATCAGTACCTCCTTATTCTTCCATGTTGTGGGTGGAGTCTTTGTTGATTGTTTCTTCAATCCAGATTCCTAGAAGAATAATTATTGAATCAAAAAACGTACTTAAAATTATATTTAATATATATTGCCAAATTATTATGTAAAGAGTGAAAATTTTAAATTCTACCTGTCCATTTTGAACACTTTAAAATTTAGTAATTTTTTAAAAAGATACCAAATGGATAAGTTAAAATTATAGTTCACTTTGGTTTTACTGCTTTATTTTGTTTATATGTATTTATACACACATATACTATATTCTCTCTATATACACGCGCACACACACACACACACACACATACTCACACAGAGTCATACATATATGTCCAGGGAAGGCATTTCATATACGTTTGTGTGTGTTTGTGTTTTCTCCTTTTTGGCCATTTATATTAAATAGGGTGATAAGGGGAAAATAATAGGTTGAGTTTATTTTTTTTGCTAGAGAAAGTAGACTCATTCTCTTATATATTTATAAACACTCTCCTCCTTTTTAAAACATAATAGTATTAATTTCTTCTTTTCAAAACTGTGGTAAAATATACATAAAAATTTACTATCAGTACCATAGATAATATTATACATATGCACATTCACATTGTACTACAACCATCATTGTCATCCATATCTAGAACATTTTCATTTTCTCACACTAGAATCTACTATTTTCCCTTTCCCCATCCCCCGGCAACCACTATTTTACTTTCTATCTCTATGAATTTGACTACTCTGGATACTTCATAAAAGTGGAATCATACAGTATTTGTATTATGTAACTGACCTATTTCACTTTGTGTGATGTCTTCAAGATTCAGCCATGTTGTAGTATGTATCAGAATTACTTCCTTTTGAAGACTGCATTGTATTCCATTCATATTTTATTTAGCATTCATCCACTGATGGAGGCAACTTGGATTGTTTCTACCTTCTGAGTATTGTGAATAATGCTCTATGGCATAGGTATACAAGTAACTATTTAGGTCCATGTTTTCACTTCTTTTGGGAATATATCCAGAAGTAAGTTTGCTGTGACATAATTCTATACTTAATTTTTGAGGAACCACCATGCCGTTTCCTACAATGGCTGCACCATCTTATATTCTTACCAGCATTGCACAAGGGTACCAGTTTCTCCTTATCCTCTCCAATACTTCTTATTTTCTTTCTGTTTGATTTTTTATAATAACCATTGATGATTGTGAATTGGTATCTCATTGTGGCTCTTTTCTTTTTTAATCAAATAAAATATGACAGTGCTGGGAAATTAGAGGAATGTGCTCTTACCCCAACATCATCATAATTGCCTCTGACAGCTCCTTTGCCACACCCTTAATACCCAGTACTTCTAAGGTAAACATGAACACTTAGAATGTGTTAAGTTCTGACTCCTTGGGTGGTCTTGTTATCTCCTTAAGGATCTGCCACTAAGCAGGCTCCTCAATACCCCATCTCAACATCCCATCTCAACCTGGACCCACCTATTTTAGTCACAGGAAAATTTCATCGTTTGGCATTAGGCAACTCTGTACAATCTTTCAAAAACATTTAAATTATTAATTATTTAAAGCATGCAGGGTAGAGAAAAAATATAACGTAATCCCTTGAACTCACAACTAAGCTTAAAAGTGTTTAAACAGGGCCTCCCTGGTGGCACAAGGGATTAAGATGCAACCTATGAAGGCATCCACAGCCACTGCAGCATGAGTTCCATCGCCAGCCAGGGAGACACCCACGTGGTGCAGCAGACCTCTCCTGACTTGCCCGCTGCTCCCCTCATCAGTGTATTTCAGTCAATCTGCCTGTTTTAGTTCCTACTCTGTCTCTGGTAAATCCTTTCACCCCCCCACACCTATGGCCTGTACCCTAGTTCTTGTGTGCATAAATAAATCTTAAAAAAAAGGTGTTTAAACATTATGCCTTGTAAAAATTCTTGCACAGTGTACAAAGATATGTGTAACAATGTTTCTTATAATAATATTTGCAATAGTAGAAATTTTAAAAATTGTATTTATTTGCTTATGTCGTTATTTAATTTTGTACAGAATTTGATTTTTCCCCTCATGTGTAGTCCCTGTAGTTCTCCCACCAACACATCAACAGTGATCCATCACCACAGTCCCTTGTGCTCTTCCCTGCCATGTTTTGACACTTCTCCTCTCTCTCCCATGCTGTATGCCTATGATCTATGGTCAGCCTGCAAGTTATAAAGTGGAGAAATGGACAAATAAACTTTGATATATTCATAAAATAGAAGAGTGTACAGCAGTGATTGTAGATGAACTAGTTCTATATATTAATATATTGACATTGAAAAATATTGAAAATATAACAGAGAGGGAAAAAGTTTCAAATGACTATACACAACATGCTGCAATTAAAAAGCTCAGACAGCCATATTTTTATAAATATAAAGTCAAAGAATAAAAATTATGGAAATTTTAGCACAATAAAAATATAAATAAAAAATAATCTTAAGGGCCTCCCTGGTGGCGCAAGGGGTTAAGACGCAACCTATGAAGCTAACCACAGCCACTGCATTAGGGAGTTCGATCCCCGGCCTTACCAGGGAGCATACCACATGGCGCAGCAGACCTCGCCTGTCTCACCTGCTGCTCCCCTCGGCAGTGTATTTCGGTCGATCTGCCTGTTCTTTCCCCACTCTGTCTCTGGTGAGTCCTCTCACCCCCTACACCTCTGGCCTGTACCCCAGTTCTTGTATGCATAAATAAATAAATCTTTAAAAAAATAATCTTAAAATATGGGAGTAGTTTCCTTTGTGGCAGAAGAAGAGACTAGATGGAGATACGGAAATGAAGCTAATTTTATTGGTGTGACTTTTCATTAAAACAATTGAGCCAGGCCCTCCCCTGGTGGCGCAGCAGTTGAGCGCTGGGTTGCGAGGCTGCCTGCAGCCTCTGCAGTGCCAGTTCAATCCCTGGCCACTGGCGAGGGTCCCACAAAAAAAAAACAAAAACAAAAACAAAAAAAACTGAGCCAAAATTTTAAGTTTTGTTATTTTCTCTCCATTAAGGCTAATATACATCTACCATATCATTATAAGTGTTTTTTTTTAACAATTGCACTTTTAATATTTTCCAAGAGTTTTAAATATTTATCTATATTTTTCTCTTTTTTAGGGATATGTATATTTGTTTCTATTTATCTTTACTCCATATAGAAATTATTGTAATGTGTGGCATAGGGATAGAATCACTTTTGGTTTCTCTCTCTCTCTCTCCTTCCCTTTTAACCAAATAAGCAGTCAATTTTCCTCAAATAATTTGTTAAACAAGTCTTCCTTGCTTTTGTTTCATATTGCTTCCATTATCATATAAAATGCTTTCATAGCTAGTATGTTCATTGGTTTGTGTCAATTCTAGAACTAGTAGTAAGCTACTTTATGCATCTAATTTTACACAATAATTTCATAGCTGATAAATTTTATGTTTATGAAATTCTTGTTCATAAATTTATTTGTTATCTTTACTTGCTAATTTCTCCCAAACAAACATTAAAAATTAAAAAATCCCATTGGAATTGTCTCTAACCTATAGATTAATTAGAGGAAAATGGAAAAAATCATAATATTTATTATTCCCCTCCAGGGTCATAACTTTTTCTATTTATTCAAAGCTTCAAATATATCACTTAGTACATTTTTTTGGATATAAAATATCACCTTTTATGAAAGAAAACATTTGGGTCATAGGCACAGTACACTTGAAATTGGTTAGGGTTGATTAATTTGTCTTAGTAGAAATTGTTACAAAGATTGATTATTGACTTTTTGTTTGCAAAGTATGGTATTTATAGTAATAGTTTAAGGAACACAGGTTTTCTGATTTCTTATGTGGTGATTCACAGTGACTTTCACAGATGGTAGAGTATCCTCTAGAGTTCTATTACCCATAAATATATATATCCTATATATTTACAATAATATGTCTTATTTCTTGCTAATGAAGCAAGAATTTGTTTCATTTACTTTAAAAGATGGGAAGGTCTGCAAGTTGATGCAGTATTTGCTGTTTTCAAGGGGGTATCAGGCTTTAAGGAAACCAGAGAGGTAAAACCATGAACAAGCTAGATTCCACTCTGGGTCTCACGTTGCCCATTTGTAAAATAAGGTAGGAGGATTACATCAACAAGTCCCAAATTTAAGATGCATACCAGACACCTGGGGATTTTGGTAAAATGCAGATTCCAACTGCAGGGTGGGGGTGCCACTGAGATTCTGAATTACTTTTTTTTAAAAAAAAAAGATTTATTTTTTTAAGCATACAAGAACTGGGGTACAGGATAGAGGTGCAGGGGGTGGGGGTGGTGAGAGGATTCACCAGAGACAGAGCGGGGAACAAAACAGTCAGACTGACTGAAATACACTACTGAGGGGAGCAGCAGGTGAGACAGGAGAGGTCTGCCGCACCATGTGGGTATCTCCCTGGCTGGCCAGTGATCAAACTCGTGCTGCAGAGGCTGCAGACAGCTTCACAGTGCTGAAAATTAACCCCTGACATCACCAGGGAGGCCCCAAGAGATTCTGAATTTCTAGCAAGTTCTCAGGTAATGAATGTCCATGGTGCTGGTTGGTCCATGGACACATTCTGAGTGGGAAGGACAAGATGAGCTTTGTCCAGTAGAAAAGAAAGTGAGCTGGGCCTCCCTGGTGGCACAGTGGTTGAGCGCTGGGCTGGGAAGCTGCCCACAGCCTCTGCAGCAGCATTTTGATCACCGGCCACCGGCGAGGGTCCCACATGGCTCGTAGACCTCTCCTGTGGTGCTTGCGACTCCCCTCAGCAGTGTCCTCCGTCTGTCTGCTCCCTGCTCTGGCTCTAGTGGATTCTCTCACCCTTCCGCACTTCTGACTGTACCCAGTGCTTGTATAAACAAACAAACAAACAAACAAACAAACAAATAAATCTATCTTAAAAAAAAAGAAAGTGAGCTGCATATGAAATTTTAAACTTTTACTAGTTATGTTACAGGGTGAGGGGCACCCCAGGCCCCCATAATTGGCCCGCTCTAAATAGGTTCTGCCATCTGCTGCATCAAGACAAAACATACTCAGTGTGTAAGGCCTTTAATAGAAAGGAACTCTAAGACAATTAGTGTGCAAGTAGTTCCTTCTCCTTAGAAAAGAAGGAAAAGAATAGTTAGAATAGGGGCCTCCCTGTTGGCATAAGGGGTTAAGACGCAACCTATGAATCTATCCACAGCCTCTGCAGCACGAATTCAATCCCCAGCCAGCCAGAGAGAAACCCACATGGCAAAGCAGACCTCTCCTGTCTCACCCGCTGCTCCCCTCAGCCATGTACTTCGGTCAATCTGTTCTGTTTCTCACTCTGTCTCTGGTGAATCCTCTCAGCCCCCTCATCTCTGGCCTGTACCCCAGCTCTTGTATGCATAAATAAATAAAATCTTAAAAAAAAATTAAAAAAAAAAAGAGAATAGTTAGTATGGTTTCCAAATCAAGCACCCAAATTTACCCATCCCTCTGTAGGTAAATGCTCAGCGGAAAGGGCTGGCCCAAAGCAGAGTCTTTGAGGCCTGAAAGCCTGCCACAAGTCCAAGTCACCGCCTGGTGGGGACCAATAGAAAAGGGGCAGAAAGGGCCAGACAAGTCTGGAAGGAAAAGAGCAAAATCAAAATCAAATAAAAGCTGTCACTGTTAACCTCCCCATGGGTCTCTCACCCAAGTATGTTTCAATTGTCTCCTTCCATGTCTCCCAAGTACCCTGCACAGGTCCAAGGCTGAGAAGCAAGCGCAGCTTCTTCCCATGTCTCTCTGCTCCATGTGCCTCCTCCAGGCCTCCTTGTTGCTCTCCATCCTGCTTACTTCTCCATGTCCTCTCCAGCTTCTTCTCCCCCTTGGGGACCTCATTACAGTCACATAAAAAAGGTAAAATAAACAGGGAAGATTAATTGTAATATTTTAAATCTCATATAATCAGAAATATATTTTAACATAATATAAATTCATAAAAATTATGAGTAAGGTATCTTTCATTTAGTAAAATTTCAAAAATGTTTCCTTGTGTAAATTATCAATGTATCTTCTTGGGAATTTTCCTTTATAGTCCATTTTTTGACAATAATTATGTGTGTGATTATCATATATACAATTATATTAATTATTATGGAATACAGAATATTTAATGGTATTTGACTAGTTATAATTTAGCCTCTCAAGTTAATTTGCATCAATTCTAAAAGTAAATTCACTTGAGTTTTCTAGGTGTATAATGACATTGACAGCAATCAGTGACTATTTTGCCTTCTTTTTATTAATAAAGATTTTATTTATTTATACAAAACCTGGGGTACAGACCAAAGGCGTGGGAGGGTGAGAGAATTCACCAGAGACAGAGTAGGGAACAGAACAGGCAGACTGACGAAATACATTGCTGAGGGGAGCAGCAGGCGAGACAGGAGAGGTCTGCCTCGCCTTGTGGGTATCTCCCTGGCGGCTGGGGATTGAACTCGTGCTGCAGAGGTTGCAGACAGCTCCACAGCACGGCGCTCAACCTGCTGCGCCACCAGGGAGACCCTAATTTGCCATCTTATCCGATGTTCACCCCCCCTTAAATGAATTTCAAGTCTTAATGCTCTTCCTAGAAATTTCAAAACATTGGTGTAAGGGTCTTTGACACCTTCCCACTGTATTGCAAATGGTTCTAGTAATTTGTTCTTAACTATGCTGTTTGTTACAGTTTTTAAAAATAGGCTTTAACCCTGTAAGTTAACATTGTTACATTCTGCATTTATTATAAAATCTTACCTTTAAAGTTAAATTCTATCACTCATTTTTTTAGCTTCTTTTGTTTCTAGCATCTGTTTTTAGCACTTACGTTATTGCAACTATTTGTGGTTTTTTGAATTAGTAGATTTCCTCATTATAGGCACATTCTTTTAAACTTTTCTTTACTAGAGCTAATTTGTGCTGTTCTTCCGAAACATTAACCTTTTCTCAATTGTGTAACTTACTATTTATTTTTCTCTATAATGGTCTTTGTATCATTAATACATGGTTGTCTGACAATCTTTTGTTTAAAGCAGATAGTTTTATCATTTTATACAGGGTAAGTAAACATGGCTCATTATAGAGGTGAAAATATAGGGAGTTTGAGGTTGGCTACTGTCTTGCAGAAGAGGGTCCTGCTCTAATTCCATTAGTTCTTGTCACCTTTAGATTGATATTAATAAAAAGAACCCCAAGAAAATTAAAAGGAGAGTCAATAAAACCTGATAGTATATTGTTGGTAGGTGATAAATCACAGTGGCAGAACACACTACTATAAGAGCTGTGCTGATTGTTTACACTGGGAAAGTATCATTGTCCTTCTCTCCTCCACTCTGGCACACACGTGTGCAAGCACAAATACACCCATTATACAGAGATGGCTCATTTTAAGTACAGGCATATATTATTTTATTGAACTTCACAGATATGTGTGGTTTGTTTATTAACAAATTGAAAGTTTGTGGTAACCCTGCATCAAAGCAAGAAAACATGGACATGTTTTTTCCAACAGCATGTGCTCATTTCATGTTTCTGTGTCACATTTAATTAAGAATTTTTTCACAACACTATTGCACACTTAGTAGAGTATGTTGGCATACATAACTTTTATATGTATTGGGAAACCATTAAAATTTATGTGACCTATTTTATTGCAATATTTGCTTTATTGTGGTGGTCTGGAACTCAACAGTAATACCTCTGGGTTGTTCTGAATTGAATTTCTAAGATAGTTTCTCTTGGGTGTTTTTAGAATGTAGTGTTCACATGTAGCAAACTTTTCCTTCTTTCAATCATTTAATTTATTCAGTGACACGCTTTGTGCAAGGTTTGGGGGAATACATTTTAGATAAATCAGACAGGATCCTTGATTTTGTGGAACTTACATATTCATAAGAAAAACTCAAAGTTTTTCATTTTCAGTTTTTTGTACCATGTGAGACTTTAAATTGTTAGCTCTCAATTTCTTTTGCTATACATTTTAATTAAATAATATAACTTTCTACTTGCTGGTGGTCTGAATGTTCTTGAATTATTCATTCATATGTATCAGACACTGTTCTGGATACTCTGGAGATTGCAAAGTGAAGGACAAAGGCAGCAGTCTTTAGCCCCGATGAAGTTTACTACATTTTAAGGAAATTCTCTCTCTAAGGTTTTACAAGATCATTCAAAGAGTAAAGCAGTTCTCTTGTATCCCCCCCCAACATCCAAGTAAGGACTTTCCAAATAATCGGAGATAGCATAAAGCAGGGGCTTTGTGAGATCACCCAATGACTGAATAGAAACCACATATAGAGAATGTGGGTAATATTGTAACTATCACCTCTATTGAGGATAAGGTTGATAAATTTTTGTTGTAGGGGGTGATTCTGTATCAGTAATGTCTTCCTTTAGTATTTATTAAAATTAGAGTAAGAAGTGTTAGTTGAATTCATTCACTGGAGCAATAGTACCTCCTGTGTGCCAGTCTCTGTTTTTGTGAATATTGCCATTTTGGTGGCAAATAGATATTGAACACATGGGACTGGTATCACAAAAGTTGGAAAGATAGATTGGCTGGGGGGAAGCAGGGTACTGTACAAAGTTCATTAAGGAGCAGAACCATAAACCATACAGCACTTATTCACTCATTACCCAAAAGTCAATAAGAATTGCTGAAGAAAAATGACTTCAGACCAAATTTACAATGGCTCTTAAACAGTCCCTGATGAGTTATACAAATACTGAGCTGTCTGCTAGCTAGGTCTAAAGTTATCTGTCAATGTAGTGATAGTGATGAAAGGAGATATTTGTCTTAAGTCATATTTCACCACTAATAACAGTAATAATAACATCTAACACTTATTGACTATTTTCTATGTACAGACACAATGCTAAACCCTTACATGTGTCTACTATAACTCTCAGAATAACCTTAACATAGATAAAATTAGTATTCCCATTTTAGCAATGAAAATGGTGAGACTCAGGGACATAAATTGGTCTGAAATCATACATCTAGAAAATGGTGGATTCAGGATACCCTGGAACCCACCACGATGTGATAGAACTTAGGAGTTGAGTTTTTAAAAATGAAGGCTAGGGACAAGAAATAAATCTGCATACTTAGTGAAACATGCTAAGAATGTGAAGTGACATACTTGCAGTCTTCACTGTGTTTCAGAGATTAAATAAATAATCTTCAGCAGAATCCAATCCAAGCATGCAATTCTTTACATTCAGCTAAGGAAAATAGTCTGTTCGTTAAAGAGAATGCTGTTTTAGATAATCCTTACTCCTGCCAATGAGCTATCCTGGTTTCTTTTATTTATTTATTTATTTTTATTTTTTTTTTTCTTTTTAAAGCACATTAGAGCTCACCAACTTTTTCTAAAGCAACAAGCATCTACTTCTCAACTGTAACAGGGAAAGAGAAAGTGGTTCATGGCTGGTCTTTTGTAGACACCACTCTCTGTTTCAAAAAGGATTTGAAGAAAACCTGAAAGTTTTTGGGGGGCCGCAGGGCCCTAAACAACAAATACTTACTATTCATATTTTGGAGGCTGAAAGTCTGAGGTCAGGGTGCCAGCCTACCTGGGTTCTTGGTGAGTGCCCCTTCCTGGTTTATAGGGAGCCATTTTGTGGTTAGCTAATTCTCTGCCCTCTTCTTAATCACATTCATAAGGGCTACCCCATCATGACTTCCCAAAAACCCCACCTGCAAATATTATCAATTGGGATTAAGGTTTCAACATCAGAATTTGGAGAAGGGGTGGAGAGTGCACAAACATTCATTCTGTTGCACTGTTGATAATAGTATCTTTTTTCTTCAACATTTTTTTTAGGTGAGTTAGAAATTAAGCTTTATTGTAGGTCAAAGTACACACTCAAGAGAGTGCAGGCAGATTCAGAGGAGAATCCCAGTTCCTTTTTCTTTAAATTTCTGAATGTTCGTTGCTATTATGTAAAAAATAATATTAGCATGTATATGTCGATCTTTTATCTTTCAATATTGAACTCTTTCATGAGTTCTGGTAGCTTATTTGTACAATCCATTGAATTTTCTAGAGAGAGACAATCATATCATCAGTGAAGAAGTTTAACTGCTTCCTTTCCAAACAGGATGCTTTCTACTATTTTTTCTTTATTGCGATATTGAGACTCTCCAATATAATGAAAAGAAGTCACAAGAGGGTACATCCTGACCTTAGGAGGAAAGCACTCAATCTCTCACCATTGTGTATGTAAGTTGTCAGGTTTTTGTAGATGTCCTTTATCAGCTGAAGGAAGTCACTTTTTATTTCTAATTTGTTGAGAGTTTGTAATAAACGTTGTTGGCTTTTGTCAAATGTTTTTCCTTCTTACATTGTGGTTATCTGGCCTTTTTAGTTTTTTAATATGGTGAACTGCTTTGCATTGATTGATTGCATTTCTAGTATAAACCTCGCTTGATTATGTGTATTTTTTTCATACATCATTAGATTTTATTTGTTAAAATTTTTTTTTAAAGATTCATTCATTTGTGCAAACAAGAACCAGGGTATAGGCCAGAGGTGTGGGTATGTGTGTGTGAGAGGATTCACCAGAGACAGTGGGGTGCAGAACAGGTGGATATACTGAAATACACTGCTGAGGGGAAGCAGTGGGTGAGACAGGAGAGGTCTACTGTGCCATGTGGATCAGCTCCCTGGCCAGGGATCCAATTGGGGTGCAGTGGCTGCTGACAGCTTCACAGTACTGAGACTTTACCCTTTGTGCCAACAGGGAGGCCCCGTTAAATTGTTGAATCCTAGAGCTTTTAATACTCTGAGTTTCACCATATTTGTTATTAATGTACAAACTCTCCTTACCATCAATTCCTAAGTATCCAGTATCCATGCAGAGGAAAATGGTCTTTTTAGGGGATCTCAGAGGCACCAGGAAGATATGTTTAAACTCTTCCTCCTCCACCCTCTTCCTTCCCTGCACCATCATTATCATTTATTAAGCACTTACTATGTGTCCAGTACTCTGCCAAGGTTTACATATATTTAAGCCTCATAATAATCCTGTGAGTGATCTACGATTAACTCATTTTTCAGATGATATAGGAGGCTGATTAACTGCTTCAAAGGCAAAGAATGATGAGCAAAATCTGGATTAAAATATAGATCTATTTAACTCCAGAGGATGTGCCCCTAACTGCAAAGCTATGCTGTTTGCCTTAAAGGATTTACAATGGGGCACAAGATCAAGGAACAATGAACCAGTTATATGGATCTAAGATAAGCCTGTATTTACATAAAGTGATAGGACTAGGGTTTAGAGGTTCCTAAAGTGGGGTCCATAGACCCCTGAGAGTCTAAAAATAGATTTTGGAGGATTTATAAGCCCCTCAAAGAGGATTGATTTTTTTTTTTAATTCTTAAAGGACCAAGTAGTAACTATAATCAGCTTTGCAGGCCATGTAGTCTCTGTTGTAAATATGCATCTCTACTGTTGTAGCACCCACAGTCACACACAACACACATGAGTGGGCAAGGCTGTGCTCCAACAGTACTTTATTTACAAAAACTGGCAGCTAGCCATCAGGCTTAAAATGGTATGTAAACTCTATGTTCATAGTTTTTTTTGCTGTTATTAGGAGACCCATAGATTTCCATAACTTCTCAAATAGTTTTAAAATCCAAAATGTTGAGGAACTGGTATAAATGGCCTCCAAAGGCCCTGTCTGCTTAGACAGCCCAAGATCTATAAATGTAGGTATCTTTGAAATTAACACTCTTAGAGAATCTTTCTCCTTAGCAAGTTCATTTGAGGGATTATCCTATGAACACTTAAATGGACTATGATTTGTCTGTTGAGAAGGAGACATAAGACATATGACTATTTCAGGGCCTTCCTGGTGGCCTAGGGGTTAAGTCTCAGAGCTACCATCCCTGTGGCCTGAGTTAGATCCCTAGCCAGGGAGCTGAGCTGCATGGTGCAGCAGACTTCTAACTTGCCTAGCGCTCCCCTCAGCAGTGTATTTCAGTCAATCTGCCTGTTTTGCTCCCCACTCTGTCTCTGGTGAATCCTCTCAACTCCTCCCCCCATACCCCACCCTGCACCTCTGGCCTACACCCCAGTTCTTCTTCAATGAAAAAATAAATTAAAAATTAAAAATCTTACAATAAAGGATTTTTTTTTCTTTTTTTAAAAAAAGACATATTACCATTTCAGCCTTCCTTGGCTTACCTGGCCAGTGATACAAACTGAAATACAAATACCTTCTAGAAGGGAATAGAGGAGCACAGTCCCGCAGCAGCTGGTCTGAAGTTTGCCCAGGTTTTTTCCTCTTCCACTTTCCAGACATGGCTTTCTGTATTCTACTCTGGCTTCTCCACAGAAAGCACACATCCTGAGCACAGCCTGGATGCCTGAAGTGAGTCAGATCTGTTCAGGTGTGTTGTCCATGGAGGGACATCGTCAGATGTGTCTTCCTGATGCATGTCAGCTTCTGTTTGGGGACCCTTTTCTCTCCCAAGAAAACACAGTTCTTTCTCTTAGTAGTTCTCAGTTTCATGAGCTAGAGCATCTTATTTATTGTTTGAAATTAGACCGACAAGTACCTTTACCCTGCCTTCTACTCCATGGATTTTGTCTTCCCCTAACTAGAAGCTTTAGATGGAGGCTGCTGATTATAGCCCATTGTATCCACATCAGAGCCAGGAACCATGCTTTGCATATAATTTTTAGGTTATTAGCTCTGAGATTCCTAGAAGCTATAACCAGTTTTAAAAACCTGCATCACCTTTCAAAATCAAAATAATGGTTGTTCAATCAGTTTGAATAAAAGACAGGATCAGTTCCTTTAAATTATAGGAAAAAAGACATTAAAACAAGGAAGTTTTAATCTGAGACTGAAATCTGAGACTGGATAATTGAACATATGGGAAGAAGCTGGAGGGAAAAATAGGAAAGGAGAAAGAAAGAAGAGAGGAGAATGAAACAAAGGGATGAAAGGGACAAGGAGGAGCACAGAAGCAGAGGAAGTCTGCGTGCTAACTAAGGACTGCAGGGTTGAAATTCAGCATCATTAGGAAGCAGCTATTTCTCACAGCAAGTGCCCCCCGAAGAAGGAAATAAACCAGCAAATGAAAATAACAGGAATATAAATCATTTAGCCAGTACTTATGGAGACTTTATTCCATATTAGACTCCTGTATATATCACATCAGGATTAGTGTTAGCTCCCTGAAATGAAACATCAATAAGAGGACCACATGGTGCTGACTGTACCTCCAACTCATATTTTAGTTCAGCTTTAATTATCATGTTCATCTGGCAGCAGCATGGTGCCACGTAAATAGAAATGGGTCATGGGAGGCCTGGGTTCTTGTCCTGGCTTATCATTATGTGACCTTGGTTGGCCAATCTCTGTGTTTGATTTCCTCATTTGTCAAATGTGAATAAATATTCCCTGGTCTATATGTTTCTCAAGAGTGTTGGGAGAATGGAAAGTGACATAAACACACAAACACATATAGACACACACTTGGATGAGTATAAAATATCAGATAAATGTGAAATCAACCTTGTTCTTTTTACTTAAGGTGGTGGGTAGGCGGGGGTGGGGTGGGGTGGGAACAATGGCATTTTGCACAGAAGGCTTGGTGACTCAATGAAGCGTCTTTTTTTCCCCCTCAGTAATATCTGGTCTGGGATTATTGCAGCTTTCTCAACATTTTCAGACATACTTTTCCCCTTCAGAAATGCCAAAGGTGAAAAATACTATTCCACTGCTATCATTTGTCACCCTTGCTGCCTGAGTAAGACATGCATTGACAGTTTAGTAATTAAGCTTTTCAACACTGCATCATAAAGTTTTATTTCTGCAAAGACTATATTTATCAGCTAACAAGTATTAAATCACCCCACTGCTCAAGCCGTTTCTCACTTAAATATGTTACCTTCAAAATAGAGCAGCTTTCCTTGGCTGGCTTGATTAATAAAAGTTTTTGTTTGGAAATATTATGGTGTTGTGTGGTCCTGTAAGTCTGACGCACACACACCGTGGAAACTGTTCCAAATGGCACTGACCCCTATTTCCTGGGGAAGGGAGGGCTTGATTGATACCTTGGCTCTGTGGCCTGTCCATCAGAGTTCCATGGCCCTCTGGGATGGTTTCCAGCTCAAGATATTCCCACAACCACTTCATTTCTAAAGTGGAAGAGGTAAATAAAACACAAGCATTGATACATTTTCTTTCCTTATTTGAACATCAATGTATTGGTCTGTTCCTATCAAAGACAGATTCAAATGTAAAATGAGTTTTAAAACTGATTAAAATAACAAAGTGACAATGATTTGCATAATCATCCAGGTTGAGTCTTTTCTCATGTTGCCATAATCTTCTCAAAACAGGTGCAGAATTATTTGGGAAACACTAAGAATGAATAGCTATGAACAGATATTGAAAGATAGTAAAAGTAATTAAAGATATTAAAAGATATTAAAAGTAATGACCTAGAAGAGTCCTACCCCACCTTTATAAAGCATTCTTTCTCTCTCATCTTTGGAGGACATAAATTCATGAGACAAGTACAAAATTGTTAAAATTTCAAGATGCTTTTAATCAAATGGCTCCAAAACTATAATAGTTAAAACAAATAATATGTTGAATTATTTTTCTACCATATTTTAAGGATAACCAAAACAAAAATCAGTCTTAATCAAGTATGGGCCAACATGATGAAATTAATCTCAATATTTTCATCATATCATGCCAGAGATTACATTAATTTCTCTTGTCTTTTCTCTACTTTAGAAGACAAGTGATATTAACCACTTGTAGGTAGTTTAGTTTTTCATCAGTTGATTGTAAATACCTAAGCATGGTCTGCCTGTACCTGTGCATTTGTGTGTATGATAGTGAGCATATATAAGTGAAACTTTAGATGCTACCAAGATAAGAAGTCTTTTTGAAATTGAGAGGCTGCAACAATTTCTTTCCTTTCAAAATGACAAAATAAGTACTTAGCATTTATTTTTTAAATTAGCAAAGTAACTTGTTATTTAGAAGGCTAGAGATCAACTTCTCCACAGCCAGCAAGTCACAGGGTTGTCATGGAAGTGTGCGTTTGATAGGCTGAACCATTAAGTTGGCAAATATTGAACTATTTTAAGTGCATCTATTTTCTGGTCCAGTAATTTTTTTTTTGGTGTTAAGTTCATTAAACTTGACAGAGTCTAAATTCTATAGCATTTAATGGAGAACACACAAAGGTAACAGAAAGAGCAACAGGAAATAGCAAAAGGTAGATATCAATATATTTTCTCAACTTTAATATTAAGTATTATGTGAAAGTAGAAAGTCAAGTTGAATCTAGCTATTTTCTGAAATTTGAGGAGAGATTTGTCAGTTAAGTTGCCTCCAAATTTGATAATTCTTATTCTTTATTTAGAACAAAAAGTTTGAAAAGGGTAATAAAGATTTTGGAACATGAACTATTAATTTGCATTTGACATAATTTTGAGAGAGATTCATTTGTTATTTAAGCACTACTTTTCTTCCAACAAGGAGTCATGGCAATTCAGAAAAGTGGCCAAAGGCATCAGGTACAAAAAACTTTTATTCTAGCATGGAGTGTAACTACTGAAATTATAAAATTGATTTTACATTCCATATGAAAAATGACAATAAATGAAGAACAATTTTCCAGTAATTTCTCTCCACAAAACAGAAAACAAAATAATCAGTAACAAAAAATTATGAAGACAAAAACTCAAAATATAAGTAGAAAATAAGGATACAGGTATTAAATATGATTCTTTAATGCTTCCAGAATACATAGGGCAGAAGTGATACAGCCATCAAAGTTGGATTGAGTAAATCCATCACCTCCACACGCAAGGAAAGGTTTGAGATGCAGAGTCATTTGACCAGGATAATTGGCAACAGCATTTGTAACCTGAAAAAGTAAAACAAAAAAAGAATTACAACTGGTGATATGATGCTTGATTGTTGATATTGTTGATATGCTGGGGAAGGCTTCTCTACTGGAGAAATGAAGGTGTCTTACAACAAGTAATGAAAGACAACCAAACGTTACCCCTAAAATCCTCTTTGCCCAAATGCTTACACTGACATTCTTAAATGTGTTTACATTTTTAGTTTTTTGATAAGATCATCAGAAGTATGTTAAACTTCAGAATAAGTAGATCCTGATGTGCTGAATTAGTTGAAAATACAATGATTTTTAAAAAAAGATTTATTTTTATTTATTTAGGTCTATAAGAACTGGGGTGTGGGCCGGAGGTGCGAGGGGGAGTTGGTGAGAGGATTCACCAGAGACAGAGTGGGGAGCAGAACAGGTGGATCTACTGAAGGGGAACAGTGGGCAAAACAGGAGAGGTCTGCTGTGCAATGTGGATTAGCTCCCCTGGCCAGGGATTCATTCAACTCATGGTGCAGTGGCTGCTGATAGCTTTATAGTGCTGAGATTTTAACCCCTGGGCCACCAGGGAAGCCCGATTTTTTTTTTCATAATAGGGAAATGATGATTATGAAATCATTCCCCAATTTTTGAGTACCTGCCTTGTGCCAGATGAATGAGGTGAATACAAAACAGACTTAAGAGCTGTATCCTTTAAGGAGCTTCCAGTTCATTATGACTACTGGTAAATAATAAGTACTAACACAGGGCGAGGAAGAGGGTGCTTTAAGTACACTTGGGAAGCGGGGTCCACCCCAGCTACTAAGATGGAGAAAGTTTCAAAGGGGTGGTGGCTGGTCATTTCACTTGAGTGTGATAAATTTGATAATGACAAGATTGGGAGCTCCACAGAGAAGGAGCAGTACGTGTAAACACCCACAAACTATGGCAAAAGAGAGCAACATGTGTTAGGAAACTGTGGGACAGATCAGTATGTGTGAGTGTGTGTGTGTGTGTTGCAAAAGGGGGTTGCCTGGAGGGAGGGACATGGCCAAAAGACAAAATAAGAGCAATTGTAGTGTTTCAAAATTTAAAAACATAAACCTTATATATAAAAAGTCTACTGAAACATCAAATTTACTACTTATGAACCAAAAAGGGGGGAATCAGCTAAAATCTGGGATTTACTTTATTTTGTAGGACCAGGTTCACAATATTTGAAGTAATATAAAAGGTACAGAAGTTATTTCTTAAAGAAAAACTGCCTCAAAGTTAGAATGGATGTCGCTAATAAGTATTCATAGTCAGGAGAATGAGCCGAAGTGTAATATAATTATCTTGGACACTAGATATTTGGTTTGGCACTAAGCACCTCTGGCATTCACTGTTCTGCTCTGTTTCTATGAATTTGACTAGTTTAGATTCCATATACAAGTGAGATCACGTAGGATATATCTTTTCAGAGCCATTAATCTTGAAATCAGCAGAAAAAATCTTTGAGGGGTTAAAATAGACAGCACACAGGGCACAGTGAAACACAGACTTGGGTGTTCAATCAGAACCTTTAAACTCCTGCTTCCATGGAATTTTAACAGGGACAATTTGAATTATCAGTGAAGCACTAAAGGAGGAAGAACACTGCTAGGTTCCTATATATTAGCAACTTCAGAACATGACAAATGACAGTCTGAGAGTAAGGGATACTATAATATATATATACCTGAAACCCAGACAGAACTGGGAAGAAGCCTGGCAATTTGGGTAAGTAACTTTCTGGCTCGGAATAGGCCTCGAGATGCCAGCTATTAGTTTTCCTGCAGTCATATTGAAGAACCAATTCTAATATGCATAAAGAACCAATTCTAATATGCATAAGGTATTAATTGCTAGTATTTCTTGAATGCTTACTGCATACCCAATGCTTTACATGCACACCCCATTTAATTCACAAAGCAACCCCATGAGGTGATTATTCTCATTTTATAGATGAGAAAGCTGAGACACAGAAAGACTGTAATTTGCTCAAGGACAGAAAACTAGGAGGTGAATAAAGAAATGGAATTGAGCAGGCTGACTCCAGAACTCACATTTTCAACACTTTCAGAAACATTTCCTTAGAGACCTGATTTAGGTAAAACAAATGTTTGATAGTCACTTAGTTTTATGCATCTTGAAAATACACATAAATAGAATAGAAAACTCATTTATACACATATATGTACACATATACATGCATTTATATGCACACAAACATGTACGTGTAATTTTAAAAACAAAGCAGAATGTTTGATAGTCACATAGCTTTATGCATCTGGAATTCACACAAATGGGATATTCACCTATATGCTTATATGTGTGTCTATCTATGCATAGTTTATGTACACTCACATATATCATCTCCATAATGGTAACATTTTGGCATATTTTGGTTGATGTCTCTGTGTAGATAAACAACTGCACTATTAAACATTATGCAAGTCTTAAGTAAAAGGGATCTTCAGGAAAAATGTTCTGCCCAGGGGTGAGCTGGTGTACTAGTGCTGTGTCATTTCATTTGATAAGTGGTAAATGTCAGATGTCAGAATACTAGACTGGAGAGCTGGGCCACTTCTCAGTCAGTCTGCAGCTTGAATGAAATCAATCTTGCTGCATATAGGTAGAATCACCCGTTTTGCAAATACCCAATAAGGAAATATGAAAACATGAAGTGTACATTGGCAAGCTCCTTCCCCACATGAATTAAAGAACCCTGCCGTGGAGAAGCACGCAACTGTCAAAGCCACAGTTTCCCACAATAACTCAGTCTTTGGCTACACTTGCAGTCACAGTGAGGAACCACAGTTCAATGACTTTGTTTAAGAGACATGTCAGTGCTGAAACCACCTCTTGGAGATTCAGGTTGCTTCAGTTCACAGGTGTGCCAGAGCTGGTCAGAGGAATCTCTTGCTTACAGAAGCTGAGGTTCCAGGTTCACAAATGCAATGTTTCTAGAAATTAGGTGATGAATGAATTGAATGGAGATTCAAAGCACAAAATAACATTTTATTCCAAAGCTATTTAAATCTATGTGAATGTATTTTGTTACTTCTCTCCACCTACTAAGTAAAATGCAAACTCCTTGGTCTCACATGGAAGGCCTTTCATAATCACATCTTATTGTCATCCAAACCTCATCTCTTGTCACTTCTCTCACTTTGCTACATGTCCTATCTACATTCAAACTAAGGTTCAAACACACCCTTCTTTGATGTGCTTCTGTGACTTTGAGCAAATCATTCTGTACAGTGATGTTATATTGTTCTTTCTCTTTCCTGCCAAATTAACTGCTCATCCTTCAAGGACCAGAACATATGTCACTTGCTCTGAGGTCCTCCTGCCCTGCCAGCCAGTGTGAGTTCCTTTTCAGGATGTTACTTGTATTTATTATGCTACTTGTTAGTTTGCAACTATAATTATGTCCACACCTGCCTCTTTTCCTAGATTGCATGCTCCTAAGTCAGGATTATGATTCACTAATCTTTGTATCTAAGACTGAGAACAGTGCTTAGCCTATATTAAGGGTGCAATAAGTTTGTTGAGTTAAAAGAAAAAGGCAGAAAATTATACACACAGTTGCTCAAATGAAGGTCTTCACAGGAAACCATCTACATACACACAAAAAAAATGTTACTGAGCAGCTCACATAGAGTTGGCAGAAGCTCAGATGGAAGAGCTATTGTATATAGAAGGCTCTCAACAAAGGGCTCACTTTCATTTCAACTGCTTGATGTGAACATCTCGTATGTCACATATTAAGCTGAACCACACAAATTTGCTGATTTTGTGTGTCAGAAAAGGTAAAATAATGTCCATTTTTATAGGGTTCAACCCAACAGTTTCTTTGTTTCATGACTATGAATTACAAAAAAAATCACATAAAATAGTTCCTTTGGTGTGAGAATGAAGTTAAAGATGAAAAGAGAGAGGCAGACAAGTAGGGCATTGGGTATTTTCACATGATAGTTGATAATCAGCAAAGATATTCATTCAGTGACACACATGACAATGTGTGGTCTTCCTTCCACACTGATGCTGACAACTGAAACTTGTCCTCAGACAGCAGACATCTACCCACACAGAACAATCGGGACTATAGAGCAGCTGTATTTTAGGTTGACCATATCTATCTGGACATCCAATCCATGATTTGGCTTCTTAAAGCTTATCTTCCTGATAGATGGTACTTGGTAATATTTACGTGGTTCTAGGGAAAGATCCAGGTCTTATAAGTTTTAATCCTAAACGTGCAATCGATTTGATGAGAGAACTTAGACAACCAGTGAACAATCAAGTTCTTGCTGCCACATTTCCTCAGGTGTTCTGGATGTAGATTATATTGCATTTCAGCAAATTGAAGGCACCATCAACTGGAAGAAATAGCAATGATAAAGGAAAAAAAAAAGGATGCCAATACGACACAAAACTTTAACTTACTAGAAAAGTTCTTACAGACTTATCTACATGTAGATCTTTTGGGGACATACAAAGGAAATAAAAGATGACTATGTTGGGTAAGGCTTTCCAAAGACTTCTTCACAACCAGTGTCTACTTTGAAGCACTCTTCAAAGCAGAGTTGTCAAGCTCCATTCTCTTCCCCATACAACCTGCCCTCTGCCCAGAACACTGGCAATGCAGCATTTCTTGTAAGAGTATTTCACTAAATTGTACTTTCTGGGATTTTCTTCTGAGCTTCTGACCTCTGTTCCGCAAGTTCTAATTCTGTACTTTCTGTTAAGTGAGAAAGAAAGGTTATCAGACAGATAGCAAACAGGACTCACATTTTTTTCTGAAATGGTCCTTAAATAACTGTTAATTTAAATATCAAGGGGTTGTAGTGATGAGCCTGTTAGAATGCCAGCAATAATCAAGTTCAAACATGAAAACTACATCTTGGCTATCCCCTGGTATATGCCAATATGATGGCATCTTAGCAAATGGATGAAATATGCCAGATAGTCAGTAGAGTAAGGGGAGAAATGCAGTTAATACTTCAGAGAAAACATATAGAAGCCAACAGGTAATGAGTGGCAGGACACTTTAAAGAGAGCCTTTTTAGGGAAGCAGCAATTCTGTGTCAGGACTTCTAATGTTTTCAGCATTGCTGGTTTAAACCTTCCATTTTCTCAGCTCACCCAAATGAGGAGTCTCGGGTGAGACTGACAGAGATAGACTGGTTATCAGAGAATCGATTTGTTCATTTACAAAGGTAAATGTACCGATTCCAGAACTGAGTCTGGTTGTCTTCCCAGGCCATTCATCTTAGTAGGCAAATTTCCTCAACTGTATCATAGATTATAGGAGTGACGCATGTGCAGAACTCCTGACAGACATCACTAATCAATTGTGGCGTCTTTTTCCACCGAGCCCAGAAATGGCCTCAGCATTCTTCTCACTTCATTGCTTCTAGCAATCACTACCAGTCAATTGGAGTTGGCACTTGAGAGGAATCCTATATACCAATCCAGGACTAGAAGATTGCAGAGCAAGTGTGTAATTAGAAAGAAGGGAATTAAATATTTTTTTACAGTTTTACCCCTTTTTCCTAGTAAGCCAGGATAGTCTAATGTTTTGTCTTTCTCTGAATCAGAGATATTTCAATACCAAGAATTAGGGTCCCATCAGGAGCCATTTCTTCCAGATGATGCCAGAGGTGCAATTCAGTTCCTTCTAATAACCTTCTAATGATCCTGCTCCAGACCACTGCCTTTCCACCAGTCGGATCAGGCCTTTAACTACAGTCTGAAAATAAAATACAGGTGTTTTGTCTACAACTGTAGTTTTATAAAATTGCACACTAATAGTATCAGGGTTTGTTGGGAAAACAGAATTGGGGCAGATGAGTCAAAACCTATGGAGCACTGAAATGGCCACCAAATAAACCAATAAATATCACAGAAAAGTAACTAGCACAGTTAACATTCTCCCAGGCTCTGCCTCTAACTAGAGAGCTCCATCCTTTGCAGCTGGATCCTTGGGGGTTGTGCTTTCTCCTTCAAGATGTAGTACCTTTGGGTGGTGCTGCTAAAAGAGATCATTTTGTTCTAGATCAAAAAGCAAAGGGGAAATGTCATTGTGGTTTCCTCATCAAGCACCCCATCGTTGCTGAAGAGCTTAACGTGGTGGGAAACACTGAAGTTCTAGGGGCCACTGAAACAGCCACTATTTGCACTAAAGGGAGGCACCTCAGGAGATATCTTTCCCCTGAAGATGTTCACGTGCGCTAAGGCTTTATCTTTGCGTGAAAAAATGCTCACTTGAAAGCACAAACATGTATGAAACCAACATGATCTCCCTATTATACTGATATTCTATTTCTCAACTGCATTTGATATAACTCATATTTTAAAAAGAGAAACATAGGGCCTTACTGGTGGTGCAAGGGGTTAAGATGCAACCTGTGAAGCTATCTGCAGCCACTGCAGCACGAGTTTGATCCCCGCCAGGGAGATACCCACATGGTGCAGCAGACCTTTCCTGACTTGCCCGCTGCTCCCCTCAGCAGTGTATTTCAGTCAATCTGCCTGTTCTGTTTCCCACTCTTTCTCTAGTGAATCCTCTCACCACCACCACCCCCCCCCCCACACCTCTGGCCTGTACCCAAGTTCTTGTATGCAAAAATAAATAAATCTTAAAAAAACAAAAGAAACCTAGGTACTGTAAAAAGAATACAGATACCTGTACTGTTTTCTTATGCTACATGACACTTTTAAGGGTCACACCATTTAGCCTTGGGTAGACCTTGAGTCTTGACAGCAGATAGAGATGTCAAAGGAAGTATTGGTGCTTTTAATACTCACACTGCATCTTTTTTATTGCTTTTATTAATTCCAATGTCTGAGAGTGACTCTAAGTTGTCCCCAGATTAGGGGAAATTTTACTGTCACCTAGCTGTACAATAACTTGACTGGGGTAAATTCTGAGCTATAATCTCCTTGCATCAACCTTTCCCCAGCTCCTCATGTGGATGAGGTTCTGACCACATCGGTGAAATGAGTAGCTAGGAAGTGTGAGGTGGTATGGAGCTGACACTACATTTTCCCACTTCCTCTAGTCTGCTGCCAGTGTTAATCTGAAGCCATGCCATGGCACATAGAGAGCACACACTGAATATTTGGTCAGTTTATACTTTCATAGGTCCAGTGCAGAGTTCAAAGGCAGTGATTTTCAAAAGTCAATTTAGGGATGATGAGGAAAACATAGAATTATGAGTTTTGCAGAGTTAAATAATCTATTTATAAATTTATGACGGTATATCTTTTATTTTAGGTTATTCCTTTCATTAAATTCTCAGAGCTATATTTTTGCTTTCTGGATTCCAATGGCAGAATAAAAAGACAACAGTATTATATTGCTTCCCAAAGTATTTAGAGAGATTTTACTGAAACAAAGACACTTGGAACCACAGCAAAGAACTTAATGTGGGAGAGCCTCTGGGGAAGGTATTCCATATAGGTGGAGGTGGCTTTGAAAAACCATCAATAATCACAGGCAACAATGGACAGCCTTAGTTTGTGCTTGGTGAGTGGATTAGTAATTCTTTTAAATGGAATACAATCTTGTGTAAAACTTATTTTCCAGAAACACACACCACCTCTTACAGATATGAACCTAAATTTAATTATGAATCTAAACAACACATTCTTTCTTTGTTAACTTGTGGCAAAATATTCAAGCAGTAACCATACAATGTTTGGGGAAAAATATAGATTGGAGAAAAAAGAATTAATCAAATGTGAAATACATGCCAACCTTCAAACTCCAGTTGTCTAGAGGTAAAATATGGTTTGAATTGTTTCTCTGTATATGTTTTCCCATGGTTACCACATTCCTAAGGTATTGATTATAGCATCTATTACATGCCTGTTCACAAAACAGGGAGAAATGTAAATACCTTAAGGAGAGATCAACACTTATCAATAAAAATGTCTGCTTACATATTTGTGGATAAAGAACCAATCTGGGTGCTCTAAAAAAATGTGGGCCTTCAGGCTTGCACTAGTAATGAAAAATACACTATCAACCCCTAAGGCAAATCCCATGATATGGGAAAAGAAGATCTGAGAAATGAAAGCTGAATACAGATCTTTTTCTTAACAGTTCAAAATGTTTTCTACTAGCCAAATTAAAAATATAATGTCTCTACGCCTTTCTATTACTTTTATCACTCCCTTTAGAGTTTGGTGAAAATGCAATAAAACGTTGCTCATTCTGCTATATTTAACTCACCAAACTGCAATTTGCTAAGAGATATTTGATGTTTAAAAGCCTTTTGAGTCCACAGAAATAAGTTATGGGGGATGTGTCTCATTCATTTTTGTATTCCCAGCATCTTAATTACTCCATTTCACATGATTGATTTTGAATAAATGTTTGTTCAAAGAATGTATGTATGTTGGTCAACAAAAAGTTATTTAAAATTTTGAAAATTTTAAATCCCAGTGTTCAAATTTTTTTTTTAAGATTTTATTTATTTATTCATACAAGAGCTGGGGTACAGGCCAGAGTTGTGACGGGGTGAGAGGATTCACCTGAGACAGAGTAGGGAACAGAACAGGCAGATTGACTGAAATACACTGCTGAGGGGAGCAGCAGGCGAGTCAGGAGAGATCTGCTGCAGCATATGGGTAGCTCCCTGGCTGGGGATCGAACTTGTGCTGCAGTGGCTGTGGATAGCTTCATAGGTTGCATCTTAACCCCTTGTACTACCAGGGAGGCCCACAAAGGGTTTTTAAATATGAAATGATTTTTTTTTTTTCCTCCATGAAAATAACATTCTCTGGTTTCTTAGTCTCTCTTTTCCTTTTTTTTTTTGGACTGTTGTATGTTTATTTTATTTTTAATATTAATTTTTTAAATTTTTACATCACCATTCATTTTTAAACAATATTTGCGTCCCCCCACCCTCTCAGGTATAGTCCCCATAGAGTTTCCTTCACAAATTAACCCGTGCACCATCACCTCAGTTCCCTGTGCTCCTCCCTCCCTCCCTCTGATCCCTCTCCCTCCTCCTCCCCTGCAGTATGTCTCTAGGGCCTCCCCTGGTAGCACAGGTGGTTGAGCACTGTGCTGTGAAGCTGTCTGCAGCCTCTGCAGCGTGGGTTCAATCCAGGCCAATAAGCGAGAATCCCACATGGCACAGCAGACCTCTCCTGTTTTCGCCCACCGCTCCCTTCAGCAGTGTATTTCAGTCAGGCTGCCTATTCTGTTCCCTGCTTTGTCTCTGGTGAATCCTCTCACCCTCCCTCGCATCTGGCCTATACCCCAGTTCTTGTATGCATGAATAAATAAATCTAAAAAAAAATAATAAATTACCGTGTTATTAATCTCCTACTTTATCAACACAATAAGCTACCATTCTAATCCAATTTTTGAGTAGTTACACTGTCCAGGGGACCACTGTTCTACTCCCTGTAACCCTTGCTCTGACACGTATGTTCCCACTCTAGGCAGCTAGTTCTCTGTGTCTGGCTCATTTGTAGACACCAGGCAAAGACACCAGGAGTAGCTGAGTCAGCCAGAATTTCAAACAGGAAATGAGAATGGTTTCTTACCCAAATAATTCACCATCATTTCATAAATTGCTACTATAGAGAATATTATACCTTGAAAGTGTATACTTTATAACTAGATGAATGTGTCTATGTGAATACTTATGTGTGTATATGATGATACACATATTTACCTTTAATTTTAAAAGATGGAGACCACAGTGACTTCATCCATGCTATTTCTATGGTTTATAGCTATGCTGCAGTGAACCTACACAGACACAGTGTAAATAAATCTTTTAAATAATTTTTTCCCTGAGAGATGGTAAATACATTCTTGAAAGCTGTAGGTGTCAGAGAGAAAAGAAACCAATTTTTTCTGGGTGACACAGTCAATTTATGTCTATATCTTTTTAAAATTCTTAGAATAGTTGACTCCTTATGCTTACATTTTTGTGGCACAGGAATTATATACACGGAATGTATTTGCTATATTATTTAGAAAAGCGATGATAAGGAATATTTCTTGATAATACACAGTATTGAAGATAAATGATAATCAGAACAGGAATAATTATAATAAATGGAGGGTGCTGATCATACCATTTAATCTATTTTAGGTATATTTCCTTGACAAATTTTTTAAAGATATTTTCTTTTTTATTTACTTTTTAAAAATTTCTGCGTAGAAGAATTGGAGTGTAGGCCAGAGGTGCCAGAGGTGAGAGGATTCATCAGAGACAGTGTGGGGAGCAGAACAGGCAGAGACATTGAAATACACTCCTGAGGAGGGCATGGGCGAGACAAGAGAGGTCTGCTAGCTCCCTGGCCAGGCACTGAACTCAGGCTGTAGCAGTGATAGCTCTGAGACTTAACCTCTAGGCCACTAAGGAGGACCATATTTCCTTAAAGAAAATTGTACTTCTTTGGACTACTGATGTTTGAGGCGCTCAGTCTTACTTTCTTGTGTTACAGTACTTAATATTTATAAAGAGCTTTACCAACACATGCATGTTTTCCTGCAGAGATGGTACATTTTTAATTGGTTCTTATGTGTCATGTTTGTCATCTCACTGTGCCTCTGTTCTAGTCTCTCTAGGGTTCTATTATATTTAATGGTGATTTCATAAACCCATTTCTTTGTTATGCTTGAGGGAACAGTTTGCTTATATTGTGAGATCCTGGGTGACAGAGCTCTCTATCTGGTAATACGGAAAGCTGCTATAAAATTGCTATTGGTTGGAATACCCTAGGTATGAGGAAAGTGGTGTGGTTTGGTCAATTCTCAGTGGAGCTTTTCACTTTATTGGTATTTGTCTATTCTATTTTAATAAACCATTGGGTAGATGCAGGCAGAATGCGCCACAAATCAATTATATGATCCATGTAGAATATTTACTGGGCTTGAGCTGCAAAGGACATACTTTGCTGAAATTGTACACTCAATTACTGAAGTCTACATTCAATCTGTTTAGATCTATTTTTTTTTAAGGTTCCGAAAACAGAGCAGTCTATTTTGATGAGGACTTGTTCAGAATAAGCACACAATAAAGAATGAGATACTGTTTTCTCCAGTACAGCTGTAGAAATAATAGACAAAATAATACTCTTATTATATTGCCCTTTAGAGTTTTTAATTTAATAGAAAATTGTTCTGCCCTTCAGCAAGTTTTAGTATATTCATTCATTAAGTCTTTGAATTTTCTGTTTTACTAGTAATTGCTGAGCACAGTGTAAGGTGGAAGGATACAGAAACCAATTCTAGGTCAGAAGATGACTTAACACACTGGAATCTTTTCACTTACATTTACATATAGATGTGGTACCACAATTTCTCAAAGGATCCAACTGCTTGGGCTCCTAGGAGGCAGATGGCCAAGCATGCTTTTGATCATGAGAAGCAAGATAAACATAAAATCATCTTTCCTACTCAACTAAGCCTAATCACTACTTTCCCCCCATTTAAGTTCTTAGTTGCTTAATTTCCCACTAATTCAATCCTTCCTCATCCTTTTCCCATTTCTTTTCTTTTCTTCTTTCTGACATCCCAGAAGGAGAAATCATTTCTTTTCTTTTCTCATTGCTGTTGAATGAACCCAGCAGCTTTTTATTTGGATTGTGCCATTATGGAAAAAAAAGAAAACAGTCATTTTGATCTTCTGGTCTAGAAACAATCTATTTTTACAAGTGTAAAAGAATCAATGCTTATGCTCTTTAATGGGGAATATTAAAAAAAGAAATTTTACACTAATTTTGGATATTTAAGTACCCCCATGTTCATTGCAGCATTATTCACAATTATTCACAATAGCCAAGAGTTGGATACAACATCCAGTTGACTGGATAAAGATGTGGTATATATTTATATATGTATATATATATATACACATACATACACATATATGCACTTACACACACATGAAAAGAGTTGTCTTTTCACACACAAGGTGGAATACTACTCAGCTATTAAAAATGAAAGACTGCCATTTGTAACAACAGGGATGGAACTTGAGGAAATTATGCTAAGCAAATAAATTAGCAGCAGAAAGATAAATGCCTCATAATTTTACTCAATGTGACAATAAAGAAATAAAACAAATGAACTATTATAAAACAAATATAAAATTTTCAATATAAGACCAAATTAGTGGTTACCAGAAGGGTAAGAAAGAGGTACAGAATATGATGAAGGATGAAACTAGACTTCAGTGGAGAGCATAATGTAGTATATATACAGATGCTGACTTATAAAGATGTATACCTGAAACCTATAAGATATCATAAACGAGTGTTACTTCAATAAATTTTTTTGAAAAGACAAGTGATTTTAAGAGTCAGGTTGAGATATGATTTAAATACAATAAATTAACCTTTTTATAGCCAGTGATTTTTAAGCTTTGGCAATGTTATGGTCGTGTACCACTTCCATAACCTCCCACACACAATTCCTTTGTGCCCCTTTGTAAGATACTCGCCTTTCCCCAATCACAGCTACTGGCAAACACTAATCGCTTGTCTGTCCTTAGTTCTGTCTATTCCAGAAAGTCATACAACCTGAATAATACAATCTATAGCCTTTGAGATTGGCTTCTTTCATTTAGATAATGCTTCTGAGACTACTCCTGTTATTGTTAATATTAGTTTGCTCTATTTTATTATTGTATAGTTTTTCATTTATGGATGCACAGTTTGTCCATTTATCAAATAATGAATATTTGGATTATTTCCAGGTTTTGGTAATTACTGAAGTTGCTATGGATATTTGGATAAAAGTTTTTATGTAAATGTATGCCTTCATTTTTTTTGGGTAAATCCCTAAGAGTAGGGTTGCTGGGTCATATGGTAATGGTATATTTAACTTTGTAAGAAAATGTGAAACTTTTCTGAAGGGCCTGTGTCATTTTGCTTTTCCATAGTAATGTGAGCACTGTAGTTTCTTCACGTGCTTGCCACAATTTGGTATTTTCAGAGTTTTTTACTTGAGCCACTCATTGTAAATTTAATTTGTACACCCTAAAAAGCAATGATGTTCAATATTTGTGTGTGTGTTCTTGCTTGCTATGTATACCTATTCTTTTTAGTGTGTGGTGAAATATACATAATATAAAATTTTATGCTGATAATAGCCATTGGCAAACATTTATCTGCTTTCTGATTCTATACATTTCCCTTTTTGCATATAAATGGAATCATTTGAAATATGGTCTTTGTGCCTGGTTTCCTTCATTTAGCACAATGTTTACAAAGTTCATCCATGTTGGAGCACATATCAGTATCCCATTCCTTTTTATGGCTAAATGATATTCCATCTTAGGAATATACCATGACGTGTTTATCCTTTCATCAACTGATGGCCATTTGGGTTGTTTCCAGATGTCTACTGTAAAGAGTGCTGCTATGAACATTTGTGGACATAGTTTCATTTGGGCACATTTGCAGCTCTTTTGTGTATATACCTAGGAGCAGAATAGCTTGGTTTTACTATAAATCTATGTTTAATTTATTGAAGATTCATCAAACTGTTTTCCACAATGGTCAAACCATTTGAAGTTTGTGCAAGGTTTGGCATTCCAATTTCTTCACATCTTTATCAGCCTAATGGGTGTGGAATGGTATCTCTTCTTATGGTTTTAATTCGCATTTCCCTACTGACTAATAATTGTACATCTTTTCATGTATTTATTAATTATTTGTATCTCTTCTTTAAAGAAATGTCTCTTAGAATTCTTTGCTCATTTTTTAAGTTGGATTGTGTTTTGGATTGGATTGGATTGTTTTTTGCTATGGAGTTATACTAGTGATTTATGTATTCTGGATAGCAGACCCTCATCAGACAAGTAATTTGTGTAAAATTTTTGAGTTATCTTTTCATTTTCTTAAGTGTCTTTTAAAGACATTGTTTTTAACTTTGATCAACCCAATTTATCAATTTATGATTTGTGCTTTTTATGTGTTATCTAAGAAATATTTGCCAAATCTAAGATTATAAAGATTTTATACTAAGTTTTCACTCAGAAGTTCTATAGTTTAGTATTTTCTATTTAGGTCTATGACCTATTCTTCATTAACTTTTTTATATGATATGAAACAAGGACTTTTAAATCTAAAGTGATGCATTCCAATTTCTATTTGCTACTTACCAGTTGTGTCACTTTAGGTAAAACATTCAACATGAACCTGTTTCCTCATTTAAGGCAAAGACAGAAATATTTATTTCCTCATCTGTCAGAATTGTGAGGATCAAGTGAAAATAAGTATAAAAGTGCTTTTTAAAATCATAGTCTAAATGTTAACTATTATTATTTTTTAGCTGACAGCAGCAAAAGAAAGATGTATAAGAATGTGTCATAATTGGGGGAAAGCCAGAACTCAAACAATTACTGGCAGTAGAGTGAGGTATGTAGCTAAGAGCTATTTAGTTTTTAAATAGACCTGTGTTTGAATTCCAGTTTTGTCACTTCCTAGAGGAAGAACCTCACGTGGGTTACCGCATTCTATAATTCTCAACATTCTTACCTATACAAAAAGGAAGGAAAATAAATTCCCAGGGTGGTTAGAGGAAGAAGCAAGTTACAGACTACATAGAAAGTCCAGTGACATATAGAGTAGAGAATTTAAAAAAATCACCTTTTTTTGAGGGAGAGAATGAATACATATATATATATATATATATATATATATATATAGAGAGAGAGAGAGAGAGAGAGAGAGAAAGAGAGTTAATAAAAAGCTAATGTGACTGTCATGGTTTACAGAAATACTATACCAGATGTCATCAAAGACCAAGGTGAAAAGAAAGAACAGGGTTAAAACAGGGCAGTAGGGCCTTTACTTCAGACACTTCTGATTGTGGTGATGGCAAGGCCTCAGCCAGAAGACACTCACAACACCACAGTCTACTAAACTGACCTAGAAGATAATTTCTAGATATGCTGGCATAATAAATAAGGCTCTCAGAGCCCTGGATTCAACTTACCTGTCCAGCTTCATAGCCCCGAATTTCAGCGGCACATTTCATTGCCACCAAACTGAACTGCTGGCCATTTCTTAAATGCACCTTCCACTCTCGTGCCTCATGCAAAGGGATGTGTTGTTGGAACATTATTCCAACATCACTCTCTTGGCCTCTCCAACTCTACCTTGGATGATTTCGCTCAAGTGACATCTCCTTTTCGGAAACTGATTCTTAGTATTTCCTCCTCAAATTTCCTCTGTAACCTATAGTATATTATGCATACCTTTCTTTCAGCAGTATGTGTGATATCATAATTATATGCTTTTTATTATCATGATTTTCTTGCTGATTATAGGGGAAACTTCTTGAAGAAGGGAGCAGTCTTTGGGTCTTCAGAACACTGTATGATGTCTGGCATATAGCACAGGCTCAATAAATGTGTGCTAATTAAAAAAAGGAATGCATGTTATTAATATGTACTATTATTATTAGAAATTAATACATTAAATTTTAATGGTGGTATAAATAGCTTTTGATAACCAAGTCTTAGGGGTTAGTTTTATAGTATAATACTTATGTCTGTTCTAAATAGGACAAATGTACTTACCCTTTATGGAATAGGGCCTTTATTTTCTTAGCATGTCCACAGCCATATAAAAACATTCATCATCCAGTTTTAAGTAGTAATACTGGATGCAGATGAATGTATGAAGCATTTGCCCAGGTGACATAACAGTTTTTGCTAATGGAATGGTGTTTAAAATAATTAGTTCTATTGGAAAAGTGTGATGCTGCCTGCATGGCAGGATAAGTCCCATGATACTTGAGAAAAATGATTTTAATTAAACTCAAGTGTTGAAACATTTCATAGTTTACATAACATGGAATTTTATGAAAAGGGGAAATATGTACCCATAGAAAAATTTGATTACACTGTGACCATACATCCCTAATTCAATGATGAATATTGCTCAGCTGATGATATCACACATATGTGGCTAACTCATACTAAGTTGAAACAACTAGTTAGTTATGTGCCAGTGATAGAGAGGTGGGAGATGATACTATGGAGTGCTGAAGGTTGACACCTGCTGTTGATAAACTAGGTTATGACGTAGTCTGCCAATCCCAAAAAGTCTGTTTAGGCTCTCCAAAGTACAAAGGCTAGAGTGCGCTTGTGGTCACAATTTCAAGACAGGAAATATTGACTCATGGCATAAATGTCTTAAATGACCAAATACTGGAAAATGTGCAAGTTAGTTTAGGAATGAATAACAATTTGCTGGAAAAACTGTAAGTTGAAAAGAAAACCAAACTGATTAGAGTTCCTTGTGTCTGTGGGCATCCACCACCTCTATCTCACTTTGTTCTGATGTGATTCAACCATCAGAATGACAGTGTCATAGCCCCTGGCATTGGATCAGTCCTCCTGAGACTTACCTATCTAGAGCTCTTTGCATATGTGAAACAGAGAGAGAAGAGAAGAGAGCGTATAAGAAAAAAAGAAAAAGTGGGGAAATATGTAGATATGAAGAGATATAATCATGGAAAGAAATGGAACACAGAGTTAAGCTATTAAGAAATAGCTATCAAGATGATGAGACTCAACAACAAAGAAAATAATCCTGTCAAAAAATGGGCAGAAGAGCTAAAAAGAAACTTCTCTGAAGAGGAAATGCAAATGGCTAACAGGCATATGAAAAATGTTCAACATCACTTGTAATCAGGGAAATGAAAATCAAAACTACCATCAGATACCATCTTACACCAGTGAGAATGGCACATATTAAAAAAACTAGCAACAACAAATGTTGGTGAGGTTGTGGAGAAAAAGGAACTCTCCTGCACTGTTGGTGGGAGTGCAAACTGGTCCAACCACTATGGAGAGCTGTGTGGAGATTTCTGGACCTACTAAACATAGAGCTTCCATATGATCCAGCAATTCCACTCCTAGGTATTTACCCAAAGGACACAGAAACATCAATTCCAAAGAGCACTTGCACCCCTATGTTTATAGCAGCACTATTTACAATAGCTAAGCTTTGGAAACAATGACTGGATCAATAATATGTGGTACATATATACCATGAAATATTACTCAGCATTCAAAAAAGATAAACACATGCAATTTGCAGCAACATGGATGGCGCTGGAAGGGATCATGCTCAGCGAAATAAGCCAGAAAGAAAAAGAAAAATACCGGATGGTCTCACTCATAGCAGGAATCTAGAAAACTTAAATAAGGGACCAGGAAAATGAATAACTATAAGAAAGTGAAAATCAAAATCAACAAACAACTATGAACTAGAGACATTCTATGGGGTGTGGGCTCCACAACCCTCCGAGGGGTTGTGGTCAAAATAAGGGGGTTGCAATTGTATAGGGAATATAAAAATAAAATTTATTAAAAAAAAAAGAAATAGCTATCAGAGGACCTTTACCCCAACATCTTCCTTTCTCCTCTTGCTACTACTGTTTAGTAATATTAAGAACTTGCTTTGTATTAGTGTCTGTAGTAAATGTTTTCTACTGTGTTCTTTCATTTCATGCTTACCATAGGCCTTTGAGGTAGGCCCAATTGTTACCATTTAAAGATAGGGGCCTGGAGCTGTAGAGTTGTTGTCTAACTTGCTCAGAGGCACACAGGGAACCAAGTTTGAACCAAGTTTCTGACTCCAAAGTTACAGGTCATAATCATACCACATTATTAAAAATCAGGAATTATAAAGCACAAATATGGGAGAAAAGTCATTGTACCAGTGGCTGGATAGCCAAGATAGAGTGATTATGTTGAGGAAATAAACTACAAAATAACACGCCAAATGTATTTCACTGATAAGCACAATTAATTTTTGCTTTTGTAAGAATTTATCCTAGTAGACAATATGTTTACATGATGTGCTAGTCAATGTCTTTAGGAGTATCAGCTTTAAAACTGGGTTGAGAATCAATTTACCAGTTTCATTAAAAAAATAAATACAAACAGCTATGTTTCTTTAGTTATGTCTATTCGAACATTTAACAAAATTGTAAAGATTGAGTATTCATTTTATTTAAAAGGTTTAAGTCCAAATGACTTTAGTTGTTTCTAAAACATGAAATTCAAGCTCAAAACTCAAAGGGCTGCTCCAACTAATGTTATGCTGGAGAACACATTGAGCTCTGAAAGAGGCGTTCTACTTGTTGAAATAGGGTGTAGCTTATCAAGTAACTACTCTGAAGGGAGCAATATTTCAGATTTATAACAATTCAGAACTATTGGTATATTCATACAATCAGTGATAATTTCCAGTTGTAACCTACCTAAAAGAAGAAAATGAGAAATAAACAAATGGGATTACATCAAATTAAAGAACCTCTGTATATCAAAGAAAACCATCCATAAGATGAAAGGCCACCTACTGTGTGGGAGAACATGTCATCAAGTCATGTACCCAAGAAAAGGTTAATATCCAACATAATAATGAACTCATATAACTTAAGAGCAAAAAAGAAACTAGAAAAACTAACCTTATAAAAAAAATGATAAAGGATCTCCATTTTTTTCTCCAGGGAAAACATATATGGCCAACAGGCACATGAAAAGATACTCAACATTACTAGTAATCAGAGAAAAACAAAATCAATATTACAATGGTATATAACCTCAAACCTGTTAGAATGGTTATTATGAGAAAGAGAAAAATAATTGTTGGCGAGGATGTGGAGAAAAGGAAACCCTTGTACACTGTCGGTGGGAATGTAAATCCATGCATTTATTCTGTTTTTTTGGATAACAGTATGGAGATTTCTCAAAAAATTAACAATAGAACTACCATATATTACAGTAATTCCAGTTTTGGAATTTATCCAAAGAAAAGGAAAACACTGGGACCGCCCGCTGGTGGCTCAGAGGTTAGGCTCAAGTGCTATCACTGCCATGGCCTGACCTTGATCCCCAGCCACAGAGGTGACCCACATAGTGCAGGAGACCTCTCCTGTCTCACCCACTGCTCCCCTGAGCAGTGTATTTCAGTCAATCTGTCTGTTCTGCTCCCCACTCTGTCTTTGGTGAGTCCTCTCATACCTCCACACCTCTGGCCTACACCCTAGTTTTTGTATGCATAGATAAATTTTTCTTAGGAAAAAAGTAAGAAAATGAAAACACTAATTCAAATAGATATGCACCCCCATGTTCAATGAAACATTACTTATAATAGTCAAGATATAAAAACAGCATAAGTGTCCATTAAGAGATGAATGGATAAAGTATTTCTGGTAAATATATGCATAATGGAATACTATTTAGTCATAAAAAGAAAATCTTGCCATTTGTGACAACATGGATTGATCTTGAGGGCATTATGGTAAGTGAAATAGGTTAGACAGAGGATGACAAATACTATATATTCTCACTTATATGTGGAATCTAAACAACAAAATGAGACATACCAAACTCATAGATGCAGAGAACAGATTGCCGGTTGCTGGAGGTAGAAATGGGGAGTGGTGAGTACAAACTTTCAATTATAAATCAAAAAAATACTGGGGATGTAATGTACAACATGGTGGCTATAGCTAATAATACAGTATTGCTAAAAAAGCAGATTGTAAAATTCTCATTATAAGAAAAAACTTTTTTTTTTTTTATAAATTTTATTGTTATATTCCCCATACAATTGCAGCCCCCCCATTCTGACCCCAATCCCTCCCCTCCCACCCCCGCCCCCCTAAAAGTGTCTCTGGTTCATAGTTTTTTGTTGATTTTGATTTTCACTTTCTTATAGTTATTCATTTTCCTGGTCCCTCATTTAAGTAGAAAAAACTTTTTTAAACTGTATATTAGAATTGATGTTAACAAGACTTATTGTGTTAATCATTTGCAATATAAACAAATATCGAGGGGCCTCCCTGGTGGTGCAAGGGTTAAGATAGCACTATGAAGCTATCTGCAGCCACTGCAGCATGAGTTCAATCCCCAGCCAGGAAGGTGACCCACATGATGCAGCAGACCTCTCCTGACTCTCCTGCTTCTCCTCTCAGCAGTGTATTTCAGTCAATCTGCCTGTTCTGTTCCCTATTCTGTCTCTGGAGAATCCTCTCACCCCCCACACCTCTGTCCTGCACCCCAGCCTTCTTGTATGCATAAATAAATAAATCTTTAAAAAATAAAATAATATAAACAAATATCAAATCATCATGCGGGATAGTTGAAACCAATATTGCAATTATATCCCCATAAGAAAGAATAAAATGACACTGATACAATAGAAAATGCATATGAAAGAGAAAGAAAAAAATGAAGATACTAATCACCATATTATACCCAATGCTGAAATTAGACAGCTACCCACTGTTAATCAACCTCATGAGCAATAATGTAAGTACACAGGTGGTTTTAGGCTTTTCTGTGTGCGTACTTCCTACCCTCAATAGAACACAAATTTCTCAGGAAAACTCTGCCTTTAAACTGTTGAAAATTTGTTCTTTGCTCTTTTATTACTTCTTTAACTCCTGGGCAATATACCTATATAACTGAAGCAATCAATTTGGAAAAAAGGAGGAAAACAAATGGAGAATTTGCATTGAAATTGGCAAGGATTTACTTATCTAAGAAGGGGTGGGGAAGTATTGAATCAGAAGAGAAGAACTTGTATGGGAGGCTGAAAACAGGGAAAAAAATATAAGGCCATGCAGTTTATTGTCAGGAAAAACTTTGTGGGAAATTAAGAGTTAAGGGTGCAAAAAAGAAGATCTGAGGGACCTTCCAGAAATGGGATATATAGGGATTGAGGAGATGTGAAAGGTACCAGTGAAGATAATGAATTTTGGATAGCCTTTAAAGTTCTATATAAGATGAAGTAAAGAAGAGATTCAAGTTCTTTTTGGTTGCTGTATTGTGTTTCTATGATTTCTGCATAAGCCTGGGCCATGAGGGGTTCTTGGGGTATTAGTTATAAGTGGTATAACAGTTACAGCAGGTATTTTTAACACTGGATCCATGGACGACTGTAGGTTGCTTACAAATCCTCATAACTGTATACAGTTTTTGTGTTTATATGCACATGTATATTTTGAAATAATGAGACTGCTCATATTCATAGCTCATATTCATAGCTCATATTCATAGAGTTCATGATCCTTTTCTTTAAGAAATATGAAAGGACTGCCACTGGGGAGGGAGCAGGCACAGTCTCAGGGCAAAAGGCCAGAAGTATAACATAATAGATAACTGATATCTCATTCTACTGCATGGGCTTAATAGGTTAGCCCAAAATCATTTATTTTGGCAAAGATGCCAGTGTATTCATTCATCACCTTCCTTTCCTTTTTCTTTTGTCCCTAAATTCCCCTCCTGATGGTGATATTTGAAAATATGTGTTGTGATTTTTAAAAAATAACCCATGATTATGCTAAATAAAGTGGTAGACAGGGGCACTGACATTTTCAAGAACGATAGAAAGATGGGGAAAATCAGAGTCACACTTCCAAATAAATCAAGTTTACAAGTTTGAGAGAGGCATCGTGATAGACCCTGAAACAAAGGAAAGGACAATAAATAGTAGTGGGGAGAGGTTCAGGGTTAGCAAGATGATTAAATGTCAACTGTCAAGGAACATGTAAAGGCAATTCCAATTATTGCTCTTCTGATGAAAGAATAAATATATCATACTTTCCACAGAATCTTTCATTCAATGCATCACATCCTAGGCATCAAGTTATATTAACTGAATAAACATTTAAATTATGGAGGGTGAAGAGCTGCAAAAGGGAGGAACTGAGAACCACAACAAATCTGTCATTGCTTTGTTAAGTTTGTTTGAACCACCTACTCAGATGTTTTATTCAAACCCAAAATGAGAGGCACAGAAGCAACTCCTAAGTCTGTCAAACATGCCTTCTTTCTTCATCTCTCTCTCCTTCTTTAAGAGGAGCACTCATAAGCATGCATGATTAACTTTCCTTTTTTTTTAAAGATTTATTTATTTATGCATATAAAAGCCGGGGTGCCAGCCAGAGGTGCAGGGAGTGAGAGGATTCACCAGAGACAGAGTAGGGAGCAGAACAGGCAGATTGACTGTAATACACTGATGAGGGGAGCAGCAGGGGAGACAGGAGAGGTCTGCTGCGCCATGTGGGTCACCTCCCTGGCCGGGGGTTGAACTCATGCTTCAGTGGCTGCGGATAGCTTCATAGTGCTGTGTCTTAACCCGTTGAGCCACCAGGGAGGCCCACCATTATCTTTCTCAAGAAAAAAATTCATTCCTAGTTTATTAGGAGAAAGTCTTCAGCAAGTATTAGTCTTCAGGGTTCCATGAGCCGAGTCCTAGGTATGTCTTAGGCAACTGTTGAATGCTTATCAAATAAATCAATAATGAAAAGAATAAATGGGCAAACATCTCTCACCCTCTTCTGCTATTGTGGATATATGAATTAGAGACTGCACTGGACAAGGCAGAGCAACATCAGGAAAACAAGAAACTATCCCCATGCAAATTACTCCCAGCTTTTCCCAGACAGTGTCACTTCCTTCAAGTGGCTTGAGCCTTAAAGGGTGATGTTCTTCTCAGAGGCGTTATGGGGGGACTGGGAGATAATGTCTCATAAAGGAATCTACCAAGGAATTCTGGGGGAAAGAAGGGTATGGTAGGCAGAAAAGATAGTCACATCTTAATCCCCAGAACCTGTAAATGCTAAATTAGACACATCAAGGGAAAATTAAAGCTGCAAATAGAATTACTATTGCTCATAAGTTGTGTCTGAGATGGGAAGATAATGTTGGATTATCCAAGTGGGCCCTTTAAAATCACAAGAATCCTTACAGTGAGGCAAGAGAAAAGTTCAAAGCCAGATATGAGAAGGACTTCACCATCGTTGCTGATATTGAACATGGAGAATGGGGTGTCAAGTCAAGGAATGTGGACAGCTTCTGGATGCATTAAGGAAGAAAATGGATTTTCCTCCAACAGTTTGATTTTAGCCCAGTGAGACCCATATTGAACATGTGGCCCCTGGAACTGTAAGATAATCAATTTGTGCTGTGTTGAGCTACCAAACATGTGGTGATTTGTTTCAGTTGCCATAGGAAACAGAAGGTGAGTGAAAAAAGGTAAGGACTTGAGAAGCAGGTTGAGTGGTTTTGTCATTTCCAGCCATGAGACCTTAGGAACTTCATTTTGGGTCTTTGAGTCTTCATAGTCCTCATTACTTTAGTGGGTTAAAACTAGCAACCCCCAAAGGCTGCTTTTGATAGTGCTTATCATTGCTGTCTTCCTTCCTTTTTTTCCTTCTTCCTACCTTTTAGGGTCATTGGGTGCCAGCATGCCATGTAAGAGAAATAAAATGAATGATAATGAAGAGTCAAGTCTGAGGGATCTATGATGGGGAACACCAGTTCTGTGGCCTGTCAAAGATTTTATGAAATAAGGATGTAGGGTTTTTTTTTTTTTTTTTTTTTTATAGAGGCATGCTTTATTTATTTGTTTGCTGGTTTGTTTGTTTGTTTTGTTTATACATGCACTGGGTACAGTCAGAAGCGCGGGAGGGTGAGAGAATTCACCAGAGCCAGAGCGGGGAGCAGAGCAGGCAGAAGGACCGAAGTACACTGCTGAGGGGAGCAGCGGGCGGCAGGAGAGGTCTGCACGCCATGTGGGACCCTCCTCTGGTGGCCGGGGAGCAGCCGGGGATCGAACCGGCGCCGCAGAGGCCGCGCGCAGTTTCGCAACCCAGCGCTCAACCGCTGCGCCACCGGGGAGGCCCGGATGTAGGGTTTTATTAGTTGTTTGCCAGAGAAAGAAAGAAGGGAAAAAAGGGGGAAGAGTGAGAAAAATAGGAGAAATTTGAGTGAAGGATGAAAAAAAAAAAAAAGGAAACAGACTGTGGGAACCAGACTAGAAGCAAATACAGGTGGGATTTGCCCTGCAAGGAGACTGTATCTCTATTCAAATGAGGGAAATTTAAAAATTGGTTGGTTGCAAAGGTTAAGGTGGATCTTTTAAGAGCACTGGAGATAGGAATCTACCCAAAGGATACACCACAGCACTATTTACAATAGCTAAGGTGTGAAAATACCACCTAAATGTCCAAAAATGGATGAGTGTATCAAGAAGATGTGGTATATATACACAATGGGATACTACTCAACAATCAAAAAAGATGAACTCATGCTATTTGCAGCAACATGGAGAGAGCTGGAAGGGATTATGGTCAGTGAAATAAGTCAGAAGGAAAAAGAAAAATATCAGATGATTTCACTTATAGGAGGTATATAGGGAGACCAAACAAGGGGTAGAGAAAGGAAAAAAAAAACAGAGAGAGACAAAACTAGCAGGCAAACTATAAATTGGAGACATACAGCAGGGGAGAGATCAAAACAGGGGAGGGACCCCGGTGGCGCAGCGGTAGAGCGCTGGGTTGCGAAGCTGCCCGCGGCCTCTGCGGCGCCGGTTCAATCCCCGGCTGCTCCTCGGCCACCAGAGGAGGGTCCCACATGGTGCGCAGACCTCTCCTGCCGCCCGCTGCTCCCCTCAGCAGTGTACTTCGGTCCTTCTGCCTGCTCTGCTCCCCGCTCTGGCTCTGGTGAATTCTCTCACCCTCCCACGCCTCTGACTGTACCCAGTGCATGTATAAACAAAACAAAAACAAACAAGCAAACAAATAAAGAAAAACATGCCTCTATTAAAAAAAAAAAAAAATCTTTAAAAAAAAAAAAAAACAATAGTATCTAAAAAAAAAAAAAAAAAAACAGGGGAGGGAAAAGCACAAGAGTCTATGGTGGCAGTTCATGGGTGACTTGGTGGTGGGAATTTTATAGGGATTAATACCTGTGAGAAAAAATCAAATATTATACAAAAATGAACAATGATGTAAAATATATATATTTCAATAAATATATATTTTAATTAAAAATAATTAAAAGCACTGGAGAAATGTTCTTTTAGGAATAATAACTGAAAACTATTACAGTTAATCCTACTGAATTTCTGGACCTGTGATTAACTATTTCTTTCTCTAAAGCAATGTGAGAGGTTATCTGTCCGTCTATAGATCGATCTATCTATCTATCTATCTATCTATCTATCTATCTATCTATCTATCTATCTATCCATCCATCCAGCTATCTAGCTATCTAATCTATCTGTCTCACAATGTAAGAAAGATTTCTGCCATAAATGACAATGTTATGTTAATGTAGAAGGATACTAAAGGAACTTTGGAGAATGCAAACTTCTAAGTTTGCATGACAACTTATTCCCTTTCAGACTTTGCAGTTAATGTAGATTTCAGGAGTATAGAACTATAAATGTAGTGAGAAAATTTCAAGGAAGAACATTTAAATTGTAACAAAAAATCAACACAGGGCTTTGGATGTACTTTGTGTTCAATGATTTTTTTATTAAATTTTTGTGCTATTGCACAACTTTGAAGAGACCATTTTGTGGTTAGGTCAAATCAATTTTTATCAACACATTAAATTTTTAAAAACAACTAGATTTTAATCCATCTTTTCAGTTTATTAATGGGTTATTTTGAGTTTATAAGTTTCCTTGCAAGAGAAAACTCAACTATTGTTTACTTTAAAGGAATATTTATAAATTGCAAATGACTTGCTGTGTAATAGACCTAGCTTCAAGTTATATCAACAAGATTATTTCCCAGTCCTCTTTTTCAAGCCAACCTAAAATTGAGTTAAATATTATTTAAAAACATTTGCTATTGAGATTTTTCAATGCTTTTAAAAGGAAAAACTAAAGTGTTCTAAGTGACCATGACGTGTTTAAGTAAATATTTTCCCCAAAGGTTCAATGTATAATTTAACTTGAGAAGATATGGGGTAAACACAGAGACCTGCTGCAATGTTTCAGGAAGTAAATTTACCATTTCCTCTGATTTTGGAAAGCGCTTTAAAACATACAAAACTGCAGTGAGTTCTCACAGCATCACTTTTCCTAAAGACATAACAGCTTGGATAACCAATAGTGCCGATCAATCAGTTAATCAATGTGTTAGGAAATCTTTGGGGAAAATGCCATAAAAATTGTCACTGTTTCTTTCTCCTATCCTTTGCTTCATTGTCCCTGAATGACTTCAAAACTGAGTTTATAGATCAAAGGACTTCTATGATGACTCACAAATTTCTGTTGGAATATGGAGAGATTTCCAGAAAAGTCAACATTTACTTCATGTAGAGAGCTTTCAGTTTGAATGAGTAGAGTGATCTAACCCTGAAAAATAGTTGATCTAACCCTGAAAAACAGCTCAACTAGCTGATCTGTGCAGGTATTCATCTTTCATGCCCAAAGACCTCTGCTGGCAGCAGTGAAAACCCAAGTGGGAACTTAATAAAAATGAAAATTGTGGTAGCAAAATACACTTACAAGGTTAATGTGACATACTGCAAAATTTTGGGAGGTTATAATGGTTTCTATATAACCACAGTACTGATTTTGAAAACCCCAGAGAAACAGCTGCATTTTGAAATATAAGCTGTCTTGCCAGCATAGGAAAGCCTAGATAGTCAGGGTGTGTAAGTCTTGAGATGCTAGGATGTTGGGAAAACCTGCAAGCATCTCTTAGTGAGGAATAACAGGATAATACAAAACCTGCAGAATTTTACACTTACAGATATCTGCAGACACATATCTGCTCCAAAGGTCGCATTGTTAATTTCTTTACTACAGAGTGGTAAAGAATGAGAAAAACTGTTGATAAAATCAGTTCTGATGACGTATTAGGAAAATTGTTGTGCTCTTACCATGTGGTTTCTGATTACCTGTGAATATCTCCATTTCTGGCATTTGGTAGCAACTGGTTGAGGCAAACCTGGCAAAATCACTTCCAGCTGCTGGAAGATTAACTTCTGCACATCCTCAATGCTGTGTTCCAAGTGTGCAACTCCAAATGGGACAGACGTGTGAACGGCAAGGGAAGGTCCGATTTCTGATGACTCTGGTGTGGGAGGAACAAAAAGATATATCTTACAGTGGGAAACATGGAGGTGTGTCTGCATTTCAATCCAGAGTTGAGATTTGATCACAATAAACAGACATAAGTGGAAAGAAAGGACATTCTAATATCAAGGCATACAATTAGGCTATTTCTGGATTTCAAACTTAAGCTTCTCTGAAGAGGAGGACAGATTCATTTTTGGAAACTAAATTTCAGGTCTTGCTATAGAACTGGAAGGAAAGCTATAAAAACACCTACATATACTGGTATAATTAAATTTATTGATATGTTCATCTTCCCTCATTTTTTTATACACAAACCTATAATCTCCTTAAATTGTGAATGCAAAGTAGATTTCAATAAATGTATTTTTATTAATGTTATGTTAATGGATAACAAGTTATTCATTTTACCTTTAATTTTGCAAAATATTGTGTTGAAATTATATAAATGCCAGAATAAAACAGCCTTAACACTTAAAAAAAATCAGTCTTCTTTCTAGAAACAGGCATGACATCATGATATTCTTCATATTTTAAGCAGTATTAAAAATAAAAGTCTGCCTGATTCATTATATGGAATTATATTTACTTTTGTTTGCCATTAAATTTATTTTTTGCTGTATTTTCACAATTATAAATAATGATTGACTGCTACATATCTTTCACCCTTTAACAGAAAATAGGAAAATTGAGTAAAGCGTGAAGTTGAAAGTAAAATGACTGAGGCATTAGAAAATACATTCTTGGCTAGGATGTTAACAAGAGTTTGCTGATTATTAATATTTGTTTAAAACCTACAGATGAGATAAATTTGAAGGGAAATAATGGATCAGAAAGGCATGAAAAAAGAAAGTTGGTGCTCACCACTGCTGAAAGAAGAGAATAATCAAGTATGAGAGGCACTGTCAGGTGCTGGAAAGCCTGATTCTGAAAATTCCTTAATTTAGAATTGTAAAGAGTAAAACGACAATTTCTTTGAGATAGGTTTGTACAATTCCACTCCGGGAGAAGAAAGGATTGAACAACATAAGCCACTTACTAGCTAGATGGCCACTTACCCTCTTTACATCTCAGGTTTCTATTTTTGGTAAAATGAACATGTTGATACCTATCACATAGGTTTGTTGTGTAGATAAAATAACAGTGCACAGGAAGTGCTCAGCATAGTTTCTGGCACATCAAGGTAAACTATGGGAATAGGAGAAATAAACCTGACAGGTACAAAAAAAATCACCCAAATTATAACTTTATTTTTGTAAAAGTACTTTATTTTTCCACTGTGCACAACTCAGAGAATCGTGGATGGTGAATTTTTCAGCCAAACTCCAGGGACAGAGTCCCATGATGTTATAAGCATTTTTTAAAATCTTTGTTTTTAAAGGTTTATTTATTTATACAAGAACTGGGGTACAGGCCAGAGGCGCAGGAGGGTGAGAGAATTCACCAGAGACAGAGCGGGGAGCAGAACAGGCAGACAACTGAAAACACTGCTGAGGGGAGCAGCAGGCGAGCCACACCATATGGGTATCTCCCTGGTTGGCTGGGAATTGAATCCACACTGCAGAGGCTGTGGACAGTTTCACAGCACTGTGCTCAACTCGCTGCGCCACCGGGGAGGCCGGATGCTATAAGCCTTTTAAAGTGGAGTGCTTCCGAACATTTTCCTATGTGTTAGGTGGGAGACTGGACTTCAGTATCTGTGCAGTAAATGCAATGGTAACAGATTGTCCATTGTTTTCATCTTATAGCAGCTGGAACAAAGGGAAAGAGGAAAGAGAGAGGCCATCTCTTTGAATATTCAATGTTTAAATTGTCAGTACAGATTTTCCAGCCACCACACAGAGGGAAGGACCAAGGAAAGCAAAATATCAAGTACTTTCACCCAAAAGACCATGCTGAGAAATCTACCATATATGGCCTCAAGAAGAGCTATATATGTTGCCAGTCAATATATTGAGGGAGGCTTGTCACAGTACGAGGGTGCTAATACCACACATCTTTCCATGAGATATCAAATCTTCCCAGAGAAGGAAACCTACTGGGTCAGCATTCTGAAGCAGGAGAGTAGAGTTTCTGAGTTGGTTTATCTATGGCAGGCTTCAAAGGAAAATGAACATTAGCTGCATGCTGACAATTGAGAGGTTGCCCTGACCCAGCCATTTGTTCTAAAGAGAACTCATAAAACTGCGAAGGTCAGTGATGGCGCATTGCCAGGTTTCTCCCATCTACATTAGCCGTCCACTCCAAGGAGAGCAATAAAAAAGGAAATTTAAGACCCAAAGTGAAACAGTACTTGCATAACAATGAGAGAATAATCTGGCTACTTTTTAATTTGGAATTAGACAAAAATTTTGCAAATTTAGATAAAAAGTTGAAGAGTTGCAACTTAAAACAATGAATTTTAAGGAAAGCTTACCTAGCCCCTCAAAATAAAATCCACAAATAAAAACAGCCAGGTAGAGTTTAAACGTGACCATGGTTTGAAAATGGAATGTTATAAAAAGTTACAAATAAGTTAATAGGATTCAGAGAATAAATTCAGTATCATTATTCTTTGATTGCTGAGACGGTAATAATGTTATCTTTTTTCCCCTTTTCTTTATTTTTTTATTTTTTAGTTTTATTTTTTTAAAGATTATTTATGCATACAAGAACTGAAGCACTTTACTTTTGGCATCTTAAATGCAAAGTTCACAGTAAGTCGACAACTGTTTCTGTTCACTGGAAATCAATGGCTTTAGCTGGAAGATAAGTATTTCAACCCTCACATACTTAATATACCCATGATCTTGGGTTACTTAATCTCTGAGGCTGCACTTCATTCCACGGCTAAAAGGGAGTAATAGTACTTACCTTATAAGGACATCACGAGGATTAAATGGTTTAGGACACATAAAAGTTTTTCTTCAAATATAAAGTGCTACACAAACATATGGTATGCCTAGAAAACATTCTTGCTTTACCTGTGTGCTATAGTAAGAGCAACTTTAGAAAAGGATAACAGAGTTGATTTCTCTTGAAGTACTAATGTTGATTATTATATCAACACTTCAAGGATAGTGGCAAGTATTGCAGGGCATAAGCATTCTTGTGCATAAGCACAGGATTTAGTTTTTGTTTGTGGTAAAATATACATAATTTAAAAATTACCATTTAACCTATTTTAAGTATATAGTTCTCTGGCATTAAATAGATTTTCATTGTTCTGTAACCATCACTAATATCCATCTCCAGAACTTTATAATCTTCCCAAACTGAAACGGAATCATTTTATTTTCTGTCTCATGAATTAGACTACTCTAGGTACACCACATAAGTGGGATCATACAGTGTTTGTCCTTTTGTGACTGGCTTATTTCAGCTAGCATGATGTCTTCAAGGTTCATCCACATTGTAGTATATGTCAGAATTTCCTGCTCTTTAAGACTGTATAATATTACATTACGTGTATATAGTCATGTGTCATTTTTAATGAAAGTGATGAATTCTCAGAAACACATCACTAAGTGATTTCTTGGCTGGGTGAACATCATAGAGTATAATTGCACAAACTTAGACATGGTACAGCCCACTTACACATATAGATAGGCTACAGGGTATAGTTCATTGAGACCACTGTTGTTGATGTCCTTCAGTCCCTCATTGACCGAAATGTGGCAAAGTGACACAAGACTGTATATACCACATTTTGTTTCTGCATTCATTTGTTGATGGAAGCACCTTAAGTTGCTTCTACCTATTGGCTATGGTGAATAATGTCGCTATGAACATGAGTGTACAAATTCCTATTCATTTCTTGTGGGTGTATGTGTGATGTGGAATTACTGGATCATACAGTAATTCCATGTTTACATTTTTGAAGAATTACCATATTATTTGCTACTGTGACTACATCATTTTTATTCCAGTAGTGCAAAAAGATTCCAATTTCATCATATCCTTACCAACACTCTTTATATTTTATAATAACCATCCTAATGGGTGTGAAGTGGGCAAGACAGTTTTTAGTTTGCAATTTCTCTTTTTAGTTCTAACAATTTTTACTTTATATTGAAGATTTTTTTAGTGTTCTGTTTCTCACAACACTATGTTGTGAACCTCTATATCTAGACAGGTCTTTTATAGAAAAATATAGTTTTTACTTGCCTCACTTTTTCAGCATTTCTTTCTGTTTAAAATTTGTGCTTTCTTTTTGATTGAACCAGTTTTACCTCATTACATTCTTTCCCTTTCGTAGTTTATTTTAATTAAACATGTACTAATTTTACAACAAAGATACATCTTATTTCTATTTGTAGGGGTGATCCATTCATTTAAGCATCCATATTAAAGTCAAAAGTTAGTATCTATACCCTTCTTCGGAAAAATATATGAACTTCAGAATATTTTAACTTTGGTTTTTATGTTTTTGTTATCCAAGACTTACTTCTCCAGCTTTGTTTAATATAGACGCTGCTTACTCATATTTATTTACAGCTCCCTTCTTGGATCTCACATTTTTTCTCGAGTCATTTTCATTTCCTAAAGTATGTTTTTTCCAAGTTTCTTAATGAGGTTCTGTTAAAGGTAAACACCCTTCAGTTTTTTCTAAAAATGTCTTCATTTCACCTTCATTTGTGAAAGATAGTTTTCTTTGGTATGTAATAATAGACTGAAAATACTTTTCTTAGCACTTAAAAGATATTATTTCTAAGTTTTCAGTGATGCTGTTAGGAAGTCAACTCTTAGTTTGGTTGTAGGTCCTTCCAGTAATTTTTCTTTTATGTTTGTGTGCGCTTTGTTGTTTTCTCTTTGCCTTGGTTTTTCACTTGGATATCACGACATTTGAGATTCTTTTTGTTTATCTTCTTTGTCTTTGCTAGGCTTTTGAATCTGAAGTCTCATTTCTTGTCATTAATTTTGGTAATTGCTCAGCCATCAGTTCTTCCCAATTTCTACTCTGTATTCATGGATCTCTAATTAGAGATATGTAGACCTATATTCTCATTCTATCTCCATGTGCCTTATTCTCTTTTTTAATATTTTCCATCTCTGGCTCTTTATGCTATATTGAATGTAATTTCTTCTAATTTATCTTTCAGTCCACCATTTTTCCTTCATCCGCGTTTATTCTGATATTTAATTTGCTCTTTGAATTTCAAATTTAAATTATTTTATTCTTCCTTTGTAGAAGTTCTATTTTTCAAATCTTCATGATCAATTTCAATAGTTTATTTTTTCCTAGCATACTGTCATTATTCTATTTCTGTAAACATATTCAATATATTATACTGTGGTTTTGGCTATTTTAAAATCAGCAGTCTTTATGAGTTTTTTTCTTTTCCTACTGTGAGCCCATGTTTCCTAGAAACTTTATCTAAGAAATTCTTTGAGGCCTGAGTTTTGAGAGTGTTCCTTTGGAGATTTACTTTTTTTCCTGCCAGATGCCTTGGGCAATTCTGCCCATGACTACTTTAACTAAATTTTTAGAATATACCTGGGGAATGAATTCTGGCACCAAATCTGACTAAGGGAGGATATGTGGTTGGGTATCCCAGGGGAGACATTTTATTTCTTTTTTGTTTTTTTCCACTCCACTCAAAGACAGGCCAGCATATCCATTATCTTCTTCTGCCAGATAGGCTATTTGAGATACAGAGAAGTCCCTTAAAAGCAAAAAAGTGTACACATCCATTCTAATACATTTTTAAAACTTAAAAGGGATATTTTCTTGTCCAGTAACTTATTGAATTAACTCACCATAAAAGAAATCGATACAAGCCACAACACACAAAATAAATGAAAAACAGCCATTAGATTAATTTTTAAAGTTTCAGTATTTAGTTGCTTTGTGATTTATTTAAAACTGTCATGCTAAAAAATTGTCAAGCTTATCTATTGTTGCTTTTATACATATATATCACATTTACACATATAAGCACATGCATACCAAATTATAAAGTTCTTCTACTCATATTAATAGGGACTTTTTTATATTAATAGATATTATTATGAAAAACATGATAATCTCAGAATGTATTTAAAAGGCATCCACTAACATTTATTTATTTATTTTTTAATTATTTTTTTAAATATTTTTTTTTTAAGATTTATTTATACATGCACTGGGTACAGTCAGAAGAGCGGGACGGTGAGAGAATTCACCAGAGCCAGAGCGGGGTGCAGAGCAGGCAGAAGGACCGAAGTACACTGCTGAGGGGAGCAGCGGGCGGCAGGAGAAGTCTGCGGCCATGTGGGACCCTCCTCTGGTGGCCGGGGAGCAGCCGGGGATTGAACCGGCGCTGCAGAGGCTGCAGGCAGCTTTGCAACCCAGCGTTCAACCGCTGCGCCACCGGGGAGGCCCCGCATCCACTAACATTTAATTCTAGATATTCATGGAAAACATATGTAAAAGATACCTTTCTGAAAATGAGATAGACATCTTTCTTAAGTTGGTTGTATACTTTATGATGAAGTAATATAGACTTTCACAATAAAGTCAGAATAAACAATGCCTAGTTACACCAAAGATATTTAATATTACTCCGATTGGTGCAATAAGACTTAAAAAATAGGAGTAAGATTTATAATTTTTAGGAAAAAGAAGAAATCATATGGAAAGTGAACCAATATAAAAATGCATCAAATTAAGATTTTTTGATATTAAATTGATTTCCCTATATACCAGCAAAAACTACTAAGAGAAAATTCTTAATTCTTTAAGATTTTTTGAACTTGAAAAAATGATTTTAAAGGAAAAATAAGGCAATGAAAACAGTTAAATTTTTTAAAAAATAATTCAATGAGGGCCTCCTGGTGGTGCAGGGGTTAAGTCTCAGCGTTATCAAGCTACCATCAGCTCCTGGGTCTGAGCTCAATTCCTGGCCAGCGAGCTAACCCACATGGCGCAGCGGACCTCTCCTGTCTGGCCTGCCGCTCCCTTCAGTAGTGTGTTTCAGTAGATCTGCCTGTTCTGCTCCCCACTCTGTCTCTGGTGAATCCTCTCACCACCACCCCCACCTCCGTCCCTCTGACCTACACCCCAGCTCTTGTATGCATAAATAAAAATAAATCTTTTTTAAAAATTCAATGAGTGGAGACTTGCTTTGTCATATATTTAAATGCACTATAAAACTACACATTGAGAGACTGGATGACTGTAATAAATACTGTTAACAGCCTCACTGACAATAATAGTCAATGAATCCAAATAGATATCCTTGTAAAAGATACTAAAATAAAATAAGTATTCAGGGCCTCCCCTGGTGGTGCAGCGATTGAGCGATAGGCTGCGAGGCTGCCCGCAGCCTCTGCAGTGCCGGTTCGATCCCCGGCCACCGGCAAGGGTCCCACATGGCACGACAGACCTCGCCTGTCTCGCTCGCTGCTCCCCTCAGCAGTGTATTTCATCAGTCTGCCTGTTCTGTTCCCCGCTCTGGCTCTGGGGAATTCTCTCACCCTGCTGCGCTTCTGACTGTGCCCAGTGCTTATATAAATAAATAAATCTTTAAAAGAAAAATAAAATACGTATTCAGTATAGGTTAACAAACAAGGCAATGGAGGAAAATGTACTTTTCTATATCATACTAGAAAATTGTATATATTGAATAAACTAACTAGGAATGTTACAGAGAAGGAGAGGTGCCATTTCCCCCACCCCACACAGATGCAGCAACCTTGGGCTGCAATGTGGTCTCAGAATGCCACGATCAGACCTCCCAAACAGGGGAGCTACTATGCACTAGAGGTGGAGTTGAGGTGATATAACACAGAACTCAGGCAGGACCTGGACACTTGCTGATGTGGCCCTAACTTACACATCAGTACAGAAGATATGTGGAGGAGAGGCATGTAGAGACACTTGGCAGAGCCATGAGGGTGACACGTGGGGATGCTGTCCTTGGCAGAGACAATGGCAACTATTTTCTTGATTTGTATGTCTGCATCTCTCTTTCTGTCCCAGACTTGTCCCCTTTCTGTGGTTCTATCCAGAGTTACCTTGAATTTATGTCAAGTTTCTCAGCCTCAGCAGCCCCTTATAGGGCCAACCCTGTTTGGCTAAGCATTTGCCCAAGAGGGGATGGGTAATTTTGGTAGTTTTAGTAGGAAACTGTTACTGGGAATACATTTTTTTTAATGTATGCACACTAATTCTATTAAAGACCTTTCACACTAAGAGTCTGCTTTCATTGCCTTTGTTCACATGGATGGCTGGATCCCTTAAGAGCATGCACCCCATAAGTCATGTGTTAACAGGAATAATCTCTTTTCAGCTTTGTGCCAAATTTGCCAACATTTCTGACTTCGTATTTCCATTAACCATATGAAGAATGCACATTCTTAGGTAACAGAGTAAGCTCAAATGCACAGGCTCACCCTTCTTCACAGGAAAATACCTCAGGAACATTTTACATCTGATAAACTTTAATTTTTGCACTATCTATCAAGGAACAGAAGTGGATCTATCAAAAGAGAGGAATATAATGCCAACTCTGGATTCCATATCTGACAGGAAGTAGAGGACTTGAAAAGCTTACCGAGGTGAAGACACTCTAGTTATATGCCAAGAACATCAAGAAATGGGGGAAAATATTTCTTTAATTAGTGATTCAATCAAGTGGTTATCTAGTGCAGTGTTTGCTATCATGATGAATTCAATTAATGTCTTCCAGAAGTTTACATCTTAGTAGGGAAAACAATTAGAGCCATTATCTGACTAAAGGGTCTGGTATTGCCAGTGTGTGCACACCAAGTTCAGGAAACAAAGCAGATTCTTGTGAAGAAAGGAAAGGGATGAGTTGAGAGTTATACAATTTGGTGGTGCTGGTGGTCAGCAATCCTTCTTCCTGGCAAGAGAAATTGGTAGTTTGTTTTCCTCTCCCCATTTTATATGGAAGTGGTTCAACTATCTGTGGCCCCTAGCCATGAGCACTCTTATGACAATTCAGCTCTTTCATATGTCTCCAGGGCCCAGCAGCAGATGTAATAGAGAGTAAGCCCATCACATTGGTAAGTTCAACAACAACAAAATCTAAATTCATCCTTGATGAAAGAATAGCAGAGGAAAGGGAAGGAAGAATTGTAGGAGGAGGAAGAGAGACTTGAGATGGAAAGATACATGCTCCTAATGTCTCTTTCTCCTCTTCCTTACCTTCCAAGCAGAGCCAACCCAAACAAGCGTAAGGCACTCTGTCATTGACATTCCACCTCCTTGGCAGCATGTCTGCTGTTCTGCATGTCTGCTGCTGGCCCGGACTCAGCAACCAGGTCTCACTATTCCAAGGGACCACCTGCAGGTTTTATTTGCTTTTCAAAAATCTCAAACCTATTTCACATGTGTAAGTTACACAGGCCAAAATGAGAGCCCTACTCATATTCTGGGCAACTTCATTACCTCCAATTATCTGCAGCAGGAACTTCTGGAGTAAGCATTTATATTCATACAACACAATTGTATGGTTCCAACTGAAGAATAAGATTCCGGAATGTAAATGTATGAAATGATAGCATGGGCCAGGCACAGAGAAAAAAAATGGTTATTACTCACAGACCTCCCCTTTACTTAATTTTTATCCTATTATCTTTAAAGAGAAATGGTTTTGTTATTTTTCCCCCTTATTATTTCCCTGGAGAAAGGGGCCTGCATTAATTGATAATAGCAATTGCTTTATATATCCAATTAAAATCATAGAAGAAGTCTGAATGAAGTCTCATTTGGGAGACATAAGATAAGAGTATCTAGAGAAGTGACAGGAGAAGGTAACTGGAAAAGATACAGAATGAGAAATGAACAGAGAAGTCATATTCTTGGCATCAAATAGATACTCAAATTACCTGACAAGCCTGTACTTTCCTTTTTAAAGGTAAAATATCTTTTCAAAAGGGAGGCATGATGGGGGTGAAATGTCAGTCTCTTAAATGAGAAAACTGTAATTCAAGTTTGAAAGTGTATTTTTCCCTTCCTGTTGAAAGTAGTACCTAACTCTTCCTAGAAAACAGTTACATACCATCTAAGATTTACAGAAAATTCTGGAGCACTATTTCCTTTACTAAGAGGCAGGATGTAATTTATTTAATATGAACAAATCATATCTCTTTCTCCTTCATGATTGCAGATTTTGAGAGTTATCAGTTGCATTCTGGATCTTGAGTCAGAAATTTTGCTTCCCCACTTAGGGTGATCACAGTGTCTCTGTGATTCCTTAGGTCAGAGTTGCTCATAGTCTATCCTATGACATATTGATTGTTATTAGACAAAATAAGTAGCAATGACATTCTTTGGACAAACACATATTTAAATTGTCTGTTATAAACAAAATTAAATAGGGCTTCTCAGAATCCTTAATATGATTATATACAGTGCGATTCTTCAAAGGAAAGATGGCATGAAATTATTATTAGTTTAATTTTAAGCTACAAGTTGCAAAATAATAAAGAGAAAAATAGCAAATATTGCTTCTATTTCAGACCTGCATTTCCACTCCCCAGGGGAGACTGCCAAGAGTTTTTTATATATCTGTCCAGAAATGTTCCACATGTTAGCTGGCATATCTACTCCCCTCTTTAAATAGGAAACCCAATCTTACTCTACCGATTGTTCTGTAACTTTGTTCATTTAACATCTCTTGGATAGCTCTCTATCAGTTCTTGTGATCCTATTTACTTTAACAGTATGGAATTACCACCACTATTCGTCAGTCTTCCACTGAGGATGTTTTGTTTTATCCAATTTGCTGCTATAATAAACTATGCTGTAAAGAGTACATTTATGTGTATATTTTTGTTGTTTTTATCTGAGATTGTCTATGAGATAACTTCCTAGAAATAGAACTGTTGAAGCAGAGTAAACAAATTTTAAATTATTTTAGATATAGCTAAATGGTTCTCCAAAACTGCACTCTCTTCAACAGCACACGAGAGCCCTTGTTTTTCCATATGCCTACCAGCACTGGGCAATTTTTGTTAATCTACCAGGTTAAAACATATATTATTTTACTCTTAGTTTTTAATGAATTATTTATGAGTATGATTTTTCACATACAAACCCAATTCATATATTTTTTTTCAGTGATTTGCCTTGTTATTTTTCTCCTGGCAATAAGAGTGCCAACATAAGGAACACTACAGATTAAATCCAAGTTAACTGAGAGGTTTGGGGATTGGCACACATAAAGTGTTGGTCAAATGTTATTTGGAAGACTTACCTGTCAGGGCTGACTCATTTCCATTTCAGGGGTTAAAGTTATTGAGGTTTAACTGACTAACATCTTACCTTCCACTTCATTGATGGGAAATCTAAATCTCAGAAAACAGTGCATCATGGGAGAAAAGTATGTACCAGAATCATAGTATTTATCACATTGTACTTTAATTATCTATTACATTTCTGTCTTCCCTGTGGACTGAGAGTTATCTGAATTTATGGATCTTGTCTTACTTTTTTTACATTTCTGATATATACCTCAGCTCTTGGCACATGCAAATAACCAACATTTGTTGAATATTTGGATGGACAGTTGAATGAAGTGACAGTTCTGTTGTCTGCACCGAGGGGGACTTGGATAGGTAGAGCCAGCTTTCCTCCATCTACTGAATAAACAGTATGGAGTCAGCTCAATTGGATAAAACAACCACAGATTTAAAATCAGAGGTCAGTGAATGCTCACAGTTGAACAATTATACCTCTGGTTCTATATGTGACCCTAAGAAACTTTCCATCAATGAGTTAAAAGTAGTAGCTTAAAAAAACACCTCACATACTATTAGTTCTTCTCGTCTTTTGGTCTTTGACTTGTTTATTCTAGTCTTGGGAGTACTAATCTCTCTATGGGGTATGCAATTTCCATTTTAAATAAAGACTAGGAAGGGAAATTTTAAAGCTGATACACGTGTATATTTGTAATCCTTGTTATTCCAGGCTATATATATTTATATTTGTTATGTTCAACAAGACATAGAGTCATCCTCTAAACAATTTCGTATAAGATAACCATTCTGATAGACATTTCACTAAATATAAACAAGTACGTAAAACCTCACATGATGAATTGAAAATAAAATGAAAATTCCTCTAAAGTCCATACTCCTAATTTCAGAAGATGTCTCTCCATAGCTTCAATATAAGTAAATGTATACAAATTCAGGAAATAATCTTTCTGTAAACAATGGAATATTGTTCACAGAAGAGTGTGTTCTGCCTTTTCTAGCCAACTGAGAAAGTAAATGATAACATTCAACAGTAATCCAAACTTCTTGAATAATAAACAACATGCTGCCTTTTTCTGCAAAACTGTGAGTGTTGGTTGCTAGAGGCTTTGGGATGCAGTTAGGAGGATGGGGACAGGGACATGGTTAGACTACTGGGGATAATTTTCTATTTATTAGAACATTGCCAAATCCTGAGAGTACAGTAGATGTAAGAATTAAGGTGTCAGATCAAATCTTCAAAACAGAAAAGACTTCCTCATAGAAAAGGTGATCGGTCAATGGAGAGGGCTGACTTATAGAGGGCTGAATTATAGAGGGATGAGAGGCAAGCTAGGCCTGGGGGTTGGAAGAATTTTAGGGAAAAAATATACATTATCTAGGCAAATTGATTTAATATTTTATTTCCTACTGGGTTTCAATAAGGAGCTCAAACCAGGTCGCAAATGTTGAAGGTCTTCTGCAGAGTAATCTACTAATAGATTAAAGAGCCCAGTAGCTCTTAGAGAGAAGATGTGGGACAGTATAGTTGAAACTGACCTTCTGGCTCATTGTGAGGATGATATAAGGGAATGTCTTTTTGGTGGACATCACCTGCTCAGCATGCATGGGCTCTCCTGTCACAATAGTATCCACATTTTATTTATTTAATTTTATTTTATTTTTTTAAAGATTTATTTATTTATGCATATAAGAGCTGGGATACAGGCCAGAGATATGGGGGTGAGAGGACTCACCAGAGACAGAGCAGGGAGCAGAACAGGCAGACTGACTGAAATACACTGCTGAGGGGAGCAGCAGGCAAGACAGGAGAGGTCTGCTGCATCATGTGGGTTTCTCCCTGGCCGGTCGGGGATCGAACAACTGCTGCAGAGGCTGTGGATTGCCTCATAGTGCGGTGCTTAACTCCTTGTGCCACCAGGGAGGCTCAGTATCCACATTTTATTTTAGGGGATCACCTCTCCCCTTCTTTCAGTATTGTAAGGGTGGCCTAAGTTAAACTGATAAGTAAATGCTCCTCTGGGTCACAGTGATTGGTTCAGCCATGGGTATAAAACTCAAATCAAGTCAGTCAGGTCAATGAGATTCAATTCAAGGAGTAATGTTGAGCTTTTGGGGAAATGGGCCTTTTTTTTTTTTTTTTGGTCAGCCATGGCACTGGAACACTTGGTTTTATCTGGTGTCACCAAGAATGAATCATCCAGGAGAAGTTAGAGACAAGAAATGGATAGAAACTAAGTCATTTTGATGTTGATTGAATCAATGCAGGATATGCCTAAAGTTTTACAAAGGGTTTTTTTAGGGACAACATGAATAAATTCTGGTTTTTGGTTTTTTTATTTTAAGCCAGCAGAGTCGGTTTTATGTCACTTGCAACCTAAATTATCTCTAGTATATGAAGTATCTCTCCTATGTCTGGCAAGTGTATGATTATTCCTACAAATCAGTTTTCTTTCTTTCTTTTCTCCTGTCCTCTTGTCTGCTCTTAATATTATGTTATATTTCCAGTAGATAAAGATAATTGGATCTTACAACTTACTTAAAAAGCATGACCAGAGGGGCGGAGCAACATGGCGAGGAGAAGCTGCGAGTAAGATCTCCCATTAAAAAAAGTTAATAGGGAGGAAAAGCGGCAGGTCCCAGTGAGAACTGGGACAGGGAAGATAAACGGACAACTCCAGCAAACTACCCAAAGAAGAAAGTTGCCATAAAAGAGGACCAGAAGGGAGGAAAGCGCAGAACCCTGCTCCCCTCCCCCACCCACAGAGTCAGCACTCTCCGACCAGCAGAGAGGAGGAAAAAAACAAACTAAAACCACCAACAAGAACAAACTACGCAGCAAGAGGGACTGTGAGTGGAAAGGAACTATTGCAGCCACCACACCCTGTGAACGGGAGCTGTGGAGAACCCTGCAGGATTCGCCGTGGCGGTGAGCGAACGGCTCCAGGCGCCATTAGAGAAGAACAAAGAGACTCTGGAGGAGACCTGCACTCAGCCCCGGGCCGGCCTGTAAGCTTGTGCAGAAAAACAGCGCGCTTTGCGCGCTTGAAAAGCAAACGTGGATCGGGATCGCGGCTGCCCAGATCCCCGCGCCTGCGACCTAGGCTTGCGGGGAGACGCGCGGAGGTCCTCACTGGGGTGAAAGTCCCTCACTGAGTAAGCAGGAACCAGGCGCCCAGGCACGGGAGCGGGGTGCAAAAGGCTCCATTCCTGCGCCACTGAACCGGGCTACAGCCCGCGTCCTGGACCTGAGGGCTTTGGAACTGAGACCCGGGGCACGAAATTCGGGGCGTGGGTTCTCCACGACGGTGGGGCACAAGGCAGACACAGCACCCCAAAGCCATTGAGGTTTACCCTACCATTCCCGCTCTGTTCCCTGTCCCACGGGGTGGGGGGAGGTGAAAAACAGCCCCCCCAAGGACAATAGGAGAGATCTCTGGCGCCACCTAGCGACCAAGAAAAAAAAGTCACTAACACCCCATAGAACAGGGAAATTTCTTAAGACTGCTTGAAAAGGGCAGAAGGCTCCCGGAAGAGACAATGGCCAGCTGGGAAGTTAGCCCACGCCAGGCCCCTTCCAACCAGCAGTCTGAGCCCACAGAGGGAACAGGCACCCACGGCTGGGGCAGACCGGGCGTGCAGAAGAGTGTGCCTGAGACCGGATGCTCAGGGACTGAGTCCCGCGTCACCATTTTAGAACAGGGACATTTCTTCAGTAAAGACTGCCTGAAACCTGCAGAAAGCCCCCTCAGAAGCCAGAGATGGCCCCTGGAGGAGCCAGAGGGGAGTGGAGAAGTTCACCCAAGATGCCGGCCAGTCCGAGCAACACAGTGTCCCAATGCATACGACAAATTAGAAAACAGACAGTAGGGAGTAGAAGAACCACACGCAACCTAACAACTCCTCAGGAAAAAAGCACACCACAAAGAGAAAACCACCCTCCAGATTACAACGACAGTAACTTGGAAGAACTTCTGAGACTTCCAGAAAGAGAATTTAAAATTGCTGTGATTAAAAAACTGACAGAAGTCATAAAGGAAAACAATGATATGAGAAAAATAATCAACGATCAGAAGAATGAAATTGAGTCCGTAAAGAGGGAAGCAAAAGAAACACAGGATATCAAAGAATTAATGGAGGAACTAAAGAACTCTGGGAAAAGCAATGAAAGCAGAATAGATGAAATGGAAGAACGAATAAGTACTCTTGAAGACACAGAAATAAAAAGAACCTAAACAGAAAAGGAAAGAGAAGTACAAAGGAAAAAGAACGAAGAAAGACTTCGGGAACAATCTGACTCCATGAGGAAAGGAAATATAAGAGTTATAGGAATTCCAGAAGGAGAGGAGAGAGGTGTAGGAACAGAGAAATATTCCAGAAGATAATTGAAGAGAACTTCCCAAATGTGAAGAAGGAGCTGAAAATTGATATACAAGAAGCAAGAAGAACACCAAACTTCCACGATGAAAGGAAAAATACAGCAAGACACATAATAGTAAAGCTCCCAAGAATCCAGGACAAGGAAAATAATAATGAAGCTAGAAAGAGGGAAGAAACAGATAACATTCAAAGGAAAACCAATCAGGTTGATATCGGACTTCTCTGAAGAAACACTACGGGCAAGGAGAGAGTGGAGGGACATAGTCAACAGACTCCAAGAAAACAGATGCCAACCAAGAATACTCTATCCCGCAAAGCTCTCCTTCCTCTATGAAGAAAGAATATGGACCTTCCCAGACAAACAGAAACTCTGGGATTTCATTAAGACTAAACCCCCACTCCAAAAAATACTACAAGGAATCCTAAAGCCAGAACCTCAGAGGGACGAATAACAACGAAAGAAGGCCAAAAAAAAAGTTATTAAAAGAATAAATAAATAAAATCAAAGGAAAGACAAACACAATGGCAAATACAGATGCTAACATATCAATATTAACTCTAAATGTAAATGGACTAAACTCTTCAATAAAAAGACACAGAGTTGCAGCCTGGATTAAGAAACAAAACCCAACCTTTTGCTGTCTCCAGGAAACACATTTAGCTACAAAAGATAAAAATAGGCTCAAAGTCAAAGGATGGAAAACAATCCTACAAGCAAATGGACCAAAAAAGAAAGCAGGAACAGCTATACTTATATCAGATAAAACAGACTTCAAACTCAAAAAAATAAAAAGAGACCCCAATGGTCACTACATTATGATCAAGGGGACAATACTTCAAGAAGAAATAACACTCATTAACATATACTCACCAAAAGAAGGAGCACCAAAATATATCAGACAACTGTTGTCCTCTCTGAAAACAGACATCAGAGAAAACACATATGTAGTGGGAGACTTCAACACACCACTATCAACAATGGATAGATCAACAAGACAAAAAATAAGTAAAGAAACTAAAGCTCTCAATAAGGACCTAGAGCATTTGGGCTTAACAGACATCTAAAGAACACTAAACCCCAAAAAAACGGAGTACACATTTTTCTCAAGCGCACACGGATCATTCTCCAGGATCGATCACATACTGGGGCACAAAACAAACATCAACAGATACACAAAGATTGAAATCATACCAACCATCTTTTCTGACCATGAAGGCATCAAACTAGAAATAAACCATAAAAGGAAGGCAAGGAACTTTCCTACCTCATGGAGATTAAAAACCACACTACTGGAAGACCACTGGACTAATGAGGAGATCAAAGAAGAAATTAAAAAATTCTTTGAATTGAATGACAAGGAGGACACCAATATCCTAAATGTATGGGATGCAGCAAAAGCAGTAATAAGAGGAAAATATATAGCAATAGAAGCTCACATCAAGAAACAAGAAAGAACTCAAAGAAACAACCTAATCTCGAAGCTCAAAGATCTAGAAAAAGAACAACAAAAAACCCCAAAACCAGTAGAAGAAAAGAAATAATAAAAACCAAAGCAGAAATAAATGAAATTGAAACTAAAAAAACAATCCAAAAGATCAATGAAACCAAGAGCTGGTTCTTTGAAAAAATCAATAAAATAGACAAACCCCTAGCCAGGCTCACAAAGGAAAAAAGGGAGAAAGCACAAAACAGGATCACAAATGAAAGAGGAGAAATCACAACAGACACAGCAGAAATCAAAAGAATAATCAGTAACTACTATGAACAGTTATATGGAAACAAGTTCAACAATCTAGAGGAGATGGACAAATTCCTACAACTCTACAATCACCCAAAGCTAGATAAAGAAGAAATAGAACACCTAAACAGACCAATTACAATTAGCGAAATTGAAATGGTAATCAAAAACCTCCCCAAAAACAAAAGCCCAGGACCTGATGGATTTACAAATGAATTCTACCAAACATTCAGAGACAAATTAGTGCCTATCCTTCACAAACTCTTCCAAAAAATTGAGAAGGAAGGGACAATACCAAACACGTTCTATGAAGCCAACATTACACTAATACCAAAACCGAACAAGGACAACACAAAAAAGGAAAACTACAGGCCAATCTCCCTAATGAACACTGATGCAAAAATCCTCAATAAAATTTTAGCTATCAGAATCCAACAATGTATCCATAAGATAATTCACCACGACTAAGTAGGATTCATTCCAGGGACACAAGGATGGTTTAACATCCGAAAATCAATCAACGTTATCCAACACATCAACAAAAAGAAATATAAAAACCATATGATAATATCAATAGATGCTGAGAAAGCTTTCGACAAAGTGCAACACCCATTCATGATAAAAGCCCTTGGAATTCTTGGGATACAAGGAACATACCTCAACATCATAAAGGCCATCTATGACAAGCCAACAGCCAGTATCATTCTCAATGGTGAAAAGCTGAAAGCAATTCCATTAAGATCTGGAACAAGACAAGGATGTCCACTCTCACCACTGCTTTTCAATATAATACTGGAAGTCCTAGCCAGAGCAATAAGACAAGAGAAAGACATCCAAGGAATCCAAATAGGAAAAGAAGAAGTCAAACTGTCACTATTTGCAGATGATATGATAATATACGTAGAGAACCCCAAAAACTCCACAGAAAAACTAATTCAACTCATCAATCAGTTCAGTAAAGTGGCAGGATACAAAATCAACACACAAAAGTCAGTAGCCTTCCTATACACAAACAATAAATCTGAAGAAGAAGAAATAAAAAAAAAACATCCATTTTATTATTGAAACAAAAAAAAATCAAATATTTGGGAATAAATCTAACAAAAGAGGTAAAGGACCTATACAAAGAAAACTATAAAACACTGTTAAAAGAAATAGAAGAAGACACAAAGAAATGGAAAGACATCCCCTGCTCATGGATTGGAAGAATAAACATTATTAAAATGGCCATCCTTCCAAAAGCAATATACAGATTCAATGCTATTCCAATCAAAATTTCAATGGCATTCTTCAAAGAAATAGAACAATTATTGATGAAATTCATATGGAATCACAAAAAACCCCAAATAGCCAAAGCTCTCCTGAAAAAAAAAGAAGGGAATGGAGGCATCACACGCCCAGTCTTCAAACTATACTACAAAGCCATAATCATCAAAACTGCATGGTATTGGAACAAGAACAGACATACAGACCAATGGAATCGAATAGAAAATCCAGAAATAAACCCACAGATTTATGGTCAACTAATCTTTGACAAAGGAGCAAAGACTATGCATTGGAGCAAAGAAAGTTTGTTCAATAAATGGTGCTGGGAAAACTGGGTCGCTACATGCAAAAGAATGAAGCTTGACCACTACCTCACACCATACATGAAAATCAACTCAAAATGGATTAAAGAACTAGACTTAAGACCTGAAACCATAAAATATATAGAAGAAAATATAGGTGAAACACTACGTGATTTGCACATCAAAGACATCTTTACAGACACATCACCCAAAGCAGTGATAGTGAAGGCAAAGATAAACAGCTGGGATACATCAAATTAAAGAGCTTCTGCACAGCAAAAGAGACAATAACAAAAACAAAGAGAAACCCCACCAACTGGGAGAACATTTTTGCACCCAACACTAATGATAAAGGACTGATCACAAAAATCTGCAAAGAGCTGATGAGACTCAACAACAACAAAGACAATAATCCAGTTAAAAAATGGGCAGAAGAGCTAAAAAGAAACTTCTCTGAAGAGGAAATGCAAATGGCCAACAGGCATATGAAAAAATGTTCAACATCACTTGTAATCAGGGAAATGCAAATCAAAACTACCATGAGATACCATCTCACACCAGTGAGAATGGCACATATTAAAAAAACTAGCAACAACAAATGTTGGCGAGGGTGTGGAGAAAAAGGAACTCTTCTGCACTGCTGGTGGGAGTGCAAATTGGTCCAACCACTATGGAGAGCTGTGTGGAGATTTCTGGACCTACTAAACATAGAGCTTCCATATGATCCAGCAATTCCACTCCTAGGTATCTACCCAAAGGACACAGAAACATCAATTCCAAAGAACACCTGCACCCCTATGTTTATAGCAGCACTGTTTACAATAGCTAAGCTTTGGAAACAACCCAAATGCCCAAAAATAGATGACTGGATCAAGAAAATGTGGTACATAAACACCATGGAATATTACTCAGCATTCAAAAAAGATAAGCACATGCAATTTGCAGCAACATGGATGGCGCTGGAAGGGATCATGCTCAGCGAAATAAGCCAAAAAGAAAAAGAAAAATACCGGATGGTCTCATTCATAGCAGGAATCTAGAAAACTTAAATAAGTGACCAGGAAAATGAATAACTATAAGAAAGTAAAAATCAGAATCAACAAAAAACTATGAAACAGAGACACTTTTGGGGGGTGTGGGGGGCGGGAGGGGAGGGATTGGGATCAGAAAGGGGGGGTTGCAATTGTATGGGGAATATAAAAATAAAATTATTATTTAAAAAAAAAAAGCATGACCAAATAATTATGAGAAAAACTCCTGCTGGGTCTCAGTTTCTTTATATATAAAGTAAAGGGATAAGAAATGTCTAATCTCTTAAGTTTTCTTATAATTTTAATTTTCCATTGCTCTATAAAATGGAGTTGGCAGTGACAAACTTCATGCTCATCCTTTTCCTAATTACTCTACATTCTCACTAGGGTAGAAATTCCTCAAATAAGGAACTAAAATTAGAAAGCCACAGGAATAATGTAAGAAAAACACTTCCCTTCATCTGAGCTTACTCAAATTCATGAGTTTGTCCTAAATTTTAGGGCATTAAGTTGATTCCATACCACTTTTGAGCATAAACGCAATGTACTATTATATGGTATGGGGAGGAAATCACTACTTGTTTAAGAATTTCTTGCCCTAGTTTCAGTCCTGCTACTACCCAGAATAGTTCTTGACATACCACAAATTCACAATTAATGCACTGAAATGGATAAATGATTTTCCACTCAAAGCTGAGTATAATATTATGGTGACAATAGTTAAATTAATATATGCAGGATTTAAAATATTTTGCCTTTTAAAACTATGTTCAGTTGGTTTTATGTTTATTCTGAAAACAACAATCTTTTTAACATATATTTTGATAAATGTGATCTTGAGTGTCAGAGAAACCTGGGTCTCTTTTGAGACCCTTAATAACTTGTGATGGTCATGAAGTATACCATGAGTGTGAACATCATTTGTCAAGTGAGCGATAGATAGTAGGAGAACTAGATTCTTCCATTCCCAGGAATCTCCACGATGGTTGATCCCAGCAGTGGTGGGAGTGGGCTGGTGAGAAATGGTGTGTCCTGAGAAGTTGGCTAAGTCAAATCTGGGAAGGAAGTGGGAAGAACATGAAATTTGCAATAGTGGGGCCTCCCCTGGTGGCACAGTGGTTGACTGCTGGGCTGCGAAGCTGCCTGCAGCCTCTGCAGCGCCAGTTCGATCCCCGGCCACCCGCGAGGGTCCCACATGGCCCAGACCTCTCCTGCCATGCCTGCTGTTCCCCTCAGCTGTGTACTTCCGTCATTCTGCCTGTTCTGCTCCCTGCTCTGGCTCTGGTAAATTCTCTCACCCTCCCGCGCTTCTGACTGTACCCAGTGCTTGTATAAATAAATAAATAAATCTTTAAAAAAAATTTGCAATAGTGTATTTAGTGTTATAATCTCATCTTTAGAAAATAAATTTTAAAAGCCTCTATTGTTTCCACTATACAGGTGACAGAAGGCAAAAGTTGGGGAGGAATATGAAAAGCAAGAGTTTAGTTTCCAGGTGCTAGTCAATATCAATTTATTCTAAGGTGAGTGGTAGGGCAATTCCCTGGGGAATTTTTCATTAGGATTTCTGATATAGAGGTTTTTTACTTTTATCAAAAAAGCATGATTTGGAGACAAAGGTCAGGCTATGGTCATGGTTTTACCTTATTTCCTTAAGTTTGAGTTTCTTCACCTATAAAATGAAGATAACATTTATTTCACAGAGTCATTGTGAGGCCAAAATGCAGTAAAGCCTTTAAAGCACCTAACATAGTGCCTGGTTCCCGGCACCTTTCTTAATAAAGATTATGGGTATGGAGTTTAAAAAGTTTAAAGAGCATTGTTTGGGTTTTTAATTTCATTCCTTTTAACTTCTCAAACTCCTGACATAACTTCTTTTAAATTCAAGCTGTAGAAAATTTCTCTTTGCTTTATATACAGGAATAAGTTGTAATAGAAGGTAAACGTGTTTTCTTATTTGTAATTTGAGACATAACTGGCACATATACAAATGGACAATGTACTCATTGATACAGCAAGAAGGCAGGCAAGGGGGACAAGAGGTTGCCCACCCCCCCAACCCCCAGTTCCCAGATTCTTAGTGCAAATCAGAGCTTAAGACTCACAATTCTTTCTACATTACATAAGCTATGAGATAATGTCTCCTCCCAGCTCCCATTCTTAAGGACTTAAGACTTGATTCCAATCACATTTAATGACTAAATTGGAAATTCCCATTCTTTTCAAATAATTATGACCTTTTCAGAGGAAGCAATTTCTTGAAGCTTTCCTTTGTGGCAAAGCAAAGAGGAAAGATTTCCAGACTTCATGGCAAGTATAAATCCTTGAAGACCTACATAATTCCTATTATTCAAAAAGTTCTATGCCAGGGAAGTTTCTGTAAGAACTCATATTTGAGTCCATCCCTTCCAGCATTTCTTAGGCTCCTGCCTTTATTTGAATGTGTAGGAAGCAGATATGGTTTTATCAGCCAGAGCTTCCTAGAGGAGTACCTTCACACTTATTTTGCTTATAAGGAGTTCTAATATTTTATTATGATGTTGGAATATTTTTAATATTTGAATCTAAGCACTAGGAAAGAAGTCTTATTCACATGAACACCAAGAAAAATGCTGGTCCATAGATGCAATGCAATAACTACTCAGTTGAATGTATGATTGATAAATAACTTATGGAAACATAAATTATTTGGGGGGGCTAAGAGAACATACATATGTTCCTTTCCTTGTGAGGGTCATCCCTCAACAGTTGATTTTTGGATACTCATCTTTTACTTTTAAAAAGCATCGTGTCATAAAATTGTCTTAAAATGACCAAACTATGGATTATATAGAAAAATTATGGTCATAACATGAAATTATTAAAAAATGAGGATTTTGCTCTAATCAGCATGAAGTCTTTGAAGAAAAGTGTCTGAGAGTCAGATAATAATGATTCCTATCAAGTGAGATGTTATCATAAATGAGATGAATTAAAATTCAAGAAAAGCTTTATAAAATTGAAAAATATATACTCTATAATATACCAACCATTTAGCCAATTTTGTTTAATATTAGGAAACATTTTTGAACTTTTTATATTCTGTGCATTCTCTGGCAGAGATAGTTCATCCTTACTAAGTTTTCTATATGCTTCCAAATATTCCAAGACAATCCCCAATCTACTTGACAGTTTATCTGGAGCCACATAACTCATTTTGATTAGTGGAAAAGTGCAGTGTGGACATATAGTTGAAGGTTGTTGAAAGCTATTGTCTCCTCCATATTTTTCTTATCTCCATGCTGACCTTCAAGATTCATGTTCCAAATTGCAGAGCTACAAGACTAAGTACAGTTGTCCAACCAGCCTGCAACTTTGTGTAAGCCACAACATGTCATCCACAAGTGCTTGTGTAGTTAAGATTTTAGGGCATGCCTACTAATTTCCCTAACTTAAGTCTAGAATGTTTAAATGATAAATATTGGGAATGAAGGGAGTTTAAGCACCTCACACTTTATATCTGATATTTCCAAATTTTCTTATGTTTTTCTCTTTCATATTTTGATTAGCTATCATTAATTTATTATCCAATCAACAAACATTTCATGGAGAAGTTTCTGTACTCTAGGTATGAAAGTATAAAATAAGCAAAGCAAATTCAGACTCTTATAATTTGAAGGTGAAAAGCAGTCATTATATATATTACATGTATAGTTACTCACACAAGTCAATGTTTAGTTACTGAGATTTAAGATATAAGGTGTTATAAAAGATTTCAATAGGAAAAGATAGTAAATCAGAAATCCAGGAATGGCCTCTGTGGAAATTACATTTCAACTGAGACAATCTAGGTAGAAAGAGCAGAATGGGTCATGGTCTTCAGTGGAAAACACCATGGTAGGAAGAGAGATATGAGTGAGAGGTAGGTAAGCTAGACTGAGGAGCTAGAGAGATAGGCTAGAATGAGGAGCTAGAGAGGTAGGCATGTGCTAGATCAGGGGTTGCCACTTGTGTTTGTAAATAAAGCTTTCCTGGAACAATCATGTTGATTCCTTTATAGACAGATAGCTTATGTAACACCAGTAGAGCTGAGCAGTCACAACAGAGACTGGCTCACAAAGACTAAAGTATTCCACTCGTTGATCTTAAAAGAAAGTCTGCAAAGTTTGTACTAGACTAATATAAGTCTAGTACAAGGACTTGTCAAGATAAGGACTCGAGACTTAATACCATGTGTAAAAGGAAGGCATTAAAGGAATTTTAATGGGAAAGTGAGTGGTATGAGTAGGTTTATGTTAAGAAGCATTCTCTGTGAGCAATGAACTGGAAAGGGACAAGAGTAGAGAGGCCAACACAACAATCTTGGTTGTGACAGTGGTGATGAACAGAGTTGTTTTCAATGTCTATTTTGGAACCCAAATCAGTATGATTTGGTTACAGATTGGATATTGTGGTGAAGGAGAGCAAGAAACTAAGGTTGATTCCTGATTTTGGCTTAAGGTGCTGGGAGATTAGTGGTTTCATTTTCAGAAACTGAAAACTGAAGGAAGCATGAGGTCAGAATTTTGAAGCAAGCAATCAAGAGCTAGTGCTGCAAATATTAAGTTTGATTATAACATATAGGCTTAAATAAAGGAGTAAAACGAGTCTCACAAGCATATTTGGAATTCTACTTGCTGTCCAGGACTGGGATAATCTTTCTTCTATGTTTCTTGCATTAATTCTTAAAAAAAAAAAAAAATCCATTGACTCTGCTCATTTAAAGAAAAAGGCTGCATATATTTCAGGATCTGTTTGGGAGTTTTTCGCTGGCTAAGTAAGACCTCCCAAGTTTTATGAAAACATCTATTTATCCTGAGACACAGGGAGTTTTGCAGCCTGTTGCAGCTTTTATTGGCACTGCTAAAAGGAAAAACAAAATGGTTTCAATAGTCCTTTAATTGGGCTCTACCCAGGTCCCCAGAGCTGAGGATTTGTCCTAACTCGCACTTGGTGTTCCAAGCCCTTCCTGGAGTTCTTCCGCAGTGTGTTAAGAAAGCCCTGGTTTGCTATGATGACAGTACTAAAACGTTACACTTTCCCAATCCTCATTGCCAATAAGCAACCATCCTTTATTATACATCATTATTTTGGCCTACTCAGCAGCCTGCCCTATATGAAATTTTGTGTGCTAAGTGGTATTATGATTGGACTGTTTCCTGAATTGGGCAAGGTTTTCCCCCTGAGCCAGCATACTGGTTTGCCTCTAAGGATATCACTATATCGCTGTAGTTGTGTAATTGTGTTCAGCTTTAGATTTAAAACTGTTCAAAAGGATTCCGTGAAGGGATGAAATAATACCTCTGGGTGGGAGGATTTGATCTAAAGCTTTCCTCTAGTTTATTTAATTTATTAAAGAGAAGTTTTTGCCTTGTTATTATAAAATGTTGAATTTGAAAGTTCAAATCTAATCATATGATGAAGTTTATGATTTATGATTTAGTCAAAATAATTCTGGTTCTTTTCATAGAGGAAATTCACTGGTTAACTGTGGACAGTCTTATCTCCTTTACTAAGAAGACCACTGGAATTATTCTTCTCTGTAACATTTTGACAGGAAAAAAAGGTTGGATTTGGGTATTTTGGCAAAAGGTCTTAAATCAAAGGGACTATAATCTTTATGATATTGTTAGTGACTCCCAAGAAACAACTATTATGAATATAGATAGTGGAAAGGGGAAGAAACAGACATTTTATTTTTAATAAAAAACAGTGGACCAGTTTCAATCAAGCTCAAGATTCTAAAATGTCTTTTCTGATTCTATTAAATAATGTAAGGACAGGGAGCACTGACAACAAAGAATTCAATTGGTATATGTATAATAGAAATCTATTTCAGTGAGGAAAATATATTTTAAATTCAAGGATGCTTCATTCTCACAAACATGAATTTGGAATATTTTATATGGAAGAAGTCTCATAGTCCCATGGATAAGTTATAAATATTAATGGAATTTCAATAGATTCTTTTCAGATGCCAATGTTTAATATTCATTCATATTACGAAGGGAATTCAATGTACATGTAGGTTCTCATTATCTAAATGAGCACATATAAGAAGCCTGTAGGGACAATGATCATTAAAAATATCAGGGCCCACATATGATCCTAGATGGTATATCAAAGCTTTCTCAGCCTACTTAATGACAAGAAAGTCACTGGTAATAAACCAAAAGGCCCTTTAGTCTAAATTGACTCAATAATGTCACATCTGGGCAAAATGATGGATTGGTGGTTCTGGACAGAGTTAAAAATGTTAACTGATATAAAGTAGGTATGAAACAAAATGAAGTGATTCCATGGGGTGAGCCTCTACAGTCAGACTTGGAAACCTGCTCTTGAATTAGTCTCAGACCTTTGATTTACTGATGACTTACTTCACAGTGTCTCAGTCTTTTTAGATATGCAGTCATGTAAATGTTTTGGTACAATTCTTATTTAAACAGTGATTTGCGATTCCATAAAAGAAAGAAGAACCATAACTAACTTAATATTCTCTGAGAATAACACCTTATTCAGTGAATGAGATACTGTTTAACCAACCTAATGCATACTTCATTTTTAACAAAAGATAATATAATTTGATTAAATGTATACAGCTAGCATTTTCTCTCTTTCTCAAAATGAAAAAAGTTTATATAACTGAAAACTGAAACCATAAAATAATTCATATCTGACAACAACTATAAAAATAGCATTTACTATGAGAATACTATGTGTCAGGCATGGAACTAGGAGCTTTGGATATGCTATCTCTGGAAGTATCTCTGGGGATATGCTATGTCTGGAAAACATTATTAACATACTTACAGTACAGATAAGTGAAGCTCAGAGTGACTGAGAAACTTACTCGGTCACAGAGCTATTAGACTGAATCACAACCTAATATTGGGTTGTGGTATTCAACCATGTTTAATCTACAAAGACAGCAATATAACATGGTTCCATATAATTCTAAGAGTTGATTTATAATTTGAAACTAAGTCTGTGTGATTGTGAAGACTGCTGCACCATGGTGGGTAACATTGTTTATTTTTGACTATTCATGATAATAAAAAACCAAGTCATGAACTATACAATAAAGTATTCATCACTCACTAAGCCTGGGTTAATATGAATTCATAATTTATGGCAAGGTTCCTATGCAAGATATCATTTCATTTTAATGCCATTGTGATATAAAATAGACTGTAACAGAGAAATGGGATTTTGTGGAGCTAATCACATATTTTCTAAGTTAAATATCTCAGCTGGAGCACAGTTGTTCTCTAACCAAGTATTAAAAAGAAATATCTTTCACTAAGAGAACAGTGGGATCCTTTGAAGTGTAACCTTGGAAATCAAGGTCTGTGTTACAGGGCATTATTCAAAACAGATGTATATTTCCTAGAGGTCTAGAGACAATGGCTATACTTGTACCTCCTTGGGAAGAGGGACTCCCATAAAATTCCAGGTCTCAACTGGCAATAGCTCTGATACGATGTAGTCAAATATCCCCAATGTTCTAGGGATGGTACAGAGCGTCCAAAGGTGGCTTCTAGTTGTTTTTTTTTTAAAAGATTTATTTATTTATTCATGTATACAAGAACTGGGGTACAGGCCAGAGGTGTGGGAGGTCAGAGGATTCACCAGAGACAGAGTGGGGAACAGAACAGCCAAACTGACTGAAATACACTACTTAGGGGAGCAGCGGGAGAGTCATGAGAGGTCTGCTGCACCATGTGGGTAGCTCCTTGGCTGGGATTGAATTTGTGCTGCAGTGGCTGTGGATAGCTTCATAGGTTGCTTCTTAACTCCTTGTGCCACCAGGGAGGCCCCTTCTGGTCCTTTTAATTGCAAGAATGCATATATTTTCCAATGTCTTCCACATTCAACAATTATGTTAAAGAGCTCATTCATTTTAAATGATTTAAAGTGAAGTAACAGATACCTAGATTGTCTTAGGGATGAACAATTTGCTGGCTTGGCCATTACTTTTCCTTGCCTGCTAAGTGGACAACCAGTGCGTAAGTATAGATTCTCAATGTTATTTCAGGATCTGGGGAAAGAAATTTAGAACTGCATGAAAGACAACTGGCTCAGCAAAATTTATTGAGCAATGAATATACACCACTACCAAGCCAATACATTAGAATCTATGTCTTATTTTCAGTTGTGATCAAGGTAAAAGTGAACAATTAATAGATAGTATGTATGATAGAGAGTGACATGTGTTTCCTGTAAAAGAGAGAGCTTCTAAATCTGGAGAAATCAGAAGGCTCTGCAAACAGGACATGTCAATTCTTTAGCCCAAGTAACATCTAAGGAGGAGTTCTTGACAGTGAGGAAAATGTGACATCTTTTCTGAAAGAATTCTAGGAAAAAGAAAGGGCCATCCCTTTGGGTAGTGTTGGTGTGGCCCCAGATAAAAATGAACCAGAATGAAGACTTGTCAAGCTCTCGACCTGCTCAACAAGTCTTTATATCTCCAGGACCTGAAGCTCACAAGCTGTCTGAGACTTACACACTTTTACAAGACTGTTCTCAACTTGCACAGCATTTGAGATGCCTCCAGAACGATGAAAACCAGGCATGTCTGGAAAGCAGAACACAGCACATCATTTTTGAGCCCTGGCTTACAACCCACATCATTTTGAGCCCTGGCTTACAACCCAGGGCGTTGACAGCTTCACTTCAGACTGTGGTAAGGACTTAACTTCAAGATTCTTTAAAACAGTTCAGTCCCACAGAGACTTTTCCCAAATTTCAGCTCTCTCAACAGATTGATGAGGTTGCAGGTATTATGAAAACATAAAGTTGAATGTGCTTTATTTGAGGTCCAGAAGATGAGGAGTTCTGTCTTGATTCAAAATAAGGCTCTCAGACAGATGTGAGACTTGATTTAGTCATCAGAATCCAAATTTCTGCATAGGAACCAACCTGAAAAAATCGTAAAATTCCTATCTGATTTCATCCCAGACATGCCAGAGCCTGGACTCTCGTGATTTACATAACAATGCTGCAATCAAAAACAACCAAGTTCTGTAGTCAGTTGTCAAGGGTTAGTTTTTCAGCTTGTCTTTATCTATTAATTTAGTTACTTGAGATTCCACATATTTGTGACACCATCCTGTATATGTGGAATATAAAGAAAAAAAAAAAGGACAGATTAAACTAAGCCAAAACAAACCCTAGAAATCTTACGGTAGAATTGAGTCCAACAGCTATGCAGGTAGTGGGGTGGGAAGCAATGGGGAAACTGGACCCAGTGGATTATGGCAGAGGACTATGAGTGCTTTGGTAGTGGGTGTGATATGATAACAAACTTCTGAAGAGACATGAACCTACACCCCTAGATCATTTATAATGTTGCAAATCAGTGTTACCTCAATAAAAAATAATACAAAAAAAAATCCTGATGAAAAAAAAAAAAGAAAAGAAAAAGCCACCATGGATTTAAAGCAATTGCTAAATCCAGAACTATGTCGAATTTGTAGGAAGTTGTGGGAGGGGTTCCCAAAGTAAACAGTATGGCAAGTAAAGTAAACAAGTCATAAATTTCCAATGTAATCCCTCAACTCCATCAGAGCCTCTCCCATCTAGTTTTCTTTTCCTCTTTCCCCCTTTGCTTCCCTACCCATTGTGTCAGGATGTCTGAAACTTTCTCCTCAATAAGGCAAAATAATGAACTCTTCTTGCACCCACTTCTAAACTGGCATCTAAGCTCATCTAGATATCCAACTGATTGTAATTATGAATAACAATTAGATGCTATTGCATTTAATACAGAAGTTTCTTCATTATATAATACCAACCTGACCTTTGTTAGTATAGAATTCAGATGGACCGTGACCACTCCTACCTGGACAGCTCTGCTGACCTTTCTCTCCTAGCTAAACATTGACCTTCTTCACCTCCTTACAAGTCAATAGATGTAGATCTCTCCTTGTTATTTCCTTTCTAAATTGGCAGTAATGATGGATGGTGCTTCGGTCAGTGTTTTCTGTTTCTCTGATCTATGGCCTGCAAATTTCAGGTTTGTACATTTAGTCAGCATAAACTGTCCTCTGATCCCTGTTCTCCCTCACTAATAATGAAGAAAAACTATACTCAGTCACCAACATATTTTGTTCCTACATCTGGACCAATTCTTGGCCAACCTGAAGGTCTTCTGTAAAACTCAGCCTGGCAATCACAAGTTTAAGTGAACACTACAAGTGAAAATCCCACACTCAGAGGGCAGGAGATGACAACATAAAGGTAAGATGCTGATGCAAAACAGGACTTGGAGTATTTAATGTTCAAGATTCATTTCTTAGTGTAATACTTGTAAGTCTATAATTTGGAACTGTATAAAGTTATAGAAATGCCAGGTAGTGTAGGCTCCAGACTTTCTTTATCCTTTTGCTCACTGCTTCTTGGACATTTCAGTATTCATTTGTATCTTCTCAACATTTTAGCAGCCCCAGGAGAAAGTTCAATAATAGGCCATACTAAATTTTCAGATTTATTCATGGGCTTAAATGTTCCATAGCTTCCATCTTTCATGTACTCACCTAAAGAAAGATTATTGGGTTCATGTTGACAAAAGGTCTAAGTGTTCTTTTAAAAACTCATAATACTCTTTCAAGGTAACATGGCTCTTTCTGATTTTGATCACAGATGTGATGCTCTTTCTATTGTATTTATCAGTGCACTTATATTTCTGGACTCTTACTTGACTCCAAGTTACTAGTCCAACAGAGCCTCATCTGAGTAGACTTCATAAAGTAGACTTCATGGCAGGGGTGAGGGTGGGTACAGCATCCTCAGTTCTTAGCATACTACCTGATACAAAGAGACATTTAATATGTTTTGTAAATAATTGTTCAACTAAATAAATATAGATCGGAAAACCTAAATCGAATATTTAGGAAATTCATTTTTCTGAAACAAAATCTCATGACATATTTTTTTCTGGTAATATAATCCATGGGATTTTTTTTAAGGTTCATTTTGGACATAAAGTATTTCACTGCTTTTCCATTTTTCTTCCATCTCTGGCAGTGCTGTTCATACCGAGTTAACTTGCTTGGCAAGTGGGAGGACAAATGTTACCTTGGATGTAAATCTTTCCTATTGAGGACAGTTTACAGAGAAACCACAGCCTGAAAGCTGTCTGTTGCTCGCTTTTACCTTGTGTGCAAATGCTCTCCTTACAAAACGGACTGAGTTATTTCAACCTCTAAAGAAAACTCATTTAAGTTTTTAGAAGTGGCAAATGTGTGAAAAAGATTACTCTATTTTGTGATTTGTGCCTATTGATTTAGATAACAAATGAATATTCACTTACATATACATATATACATTCATATACTCATATATTCTATATACAAGTATATTTATACAATACACATATACATTTTTTCTTTCTGAAAAAGCATCCCAAGATTTGATATTACAATTATGTGATATTCTATGTCATTATTATAATGAGATGAGTATTTATAATTAGTATTTGGCATTTATTAATTTGCCTGAACAGATTTAAATGGACTGTAGCAGTTATATAAGTGAATTACAGATGACTGTCTTATAAGAAGGCGTAATATCATGGATTTTGTTTTGTTTTGTTTGCATAGAAGAACTGGGGTATAGGTCAGAGGTGGGGGGGAGCATGAGAAGATTCACCAGAGACAGAGTGGGGAACAGAATAGGCAGATTTTACTGAAATACACTGCTGAGGGGAGCAATGGGTGAGGCAGGAGAGGTCTGCTACACCATTTATGTGGGTTAGCTCTCTGGGTGGGGTGGAACTCAGGCTGGAGTGGTGATAGAGCTGAGACTTAACCATTAGGCCACCAGGGAGACCCAGAAAAATCATGGATTTTGTAACTGATTTGTTGTTTTAAGAAGATGATTGTTATTTTATCTGAGAGCTCTGTTTCTGGTATTGATAATTTTGAAAGTAAAGCCTGAATTGGAAACCTGGCAGTGTTTCATGATAAGAATTCTGTTCCTTTCCTTTTAACAATCCCCTCACCCCCAACCATTCCTTTCACCCCCAATCTGGATTACATTTTCTGTAAGTTTAAGGACAAAAATTCAAATTTATGCAAATCCTCAAATAGATCATTTTGTGTTGTCTACTACATGGCTGATTAAGTGAAATAATCATGAACTCCCTTAAGTGAACACAAGGTGATGGAATTTAAGGTCCCAAACCCATCTCATTTATTTACAGCATTTCATAACATCCTTCCATATTTTATAAAGAGTCGGGATAATAACCAGCCACATGAAATAATGTTTCCACATCTTTTGTATAAGGCCATTCAAGGCATTGCACATTAGTGTTTGTTATTCAAGGAACCTAACAATAAAATCCTCCAAGAATAAATTCCATCTGATAAAAAGTTTATTCATTTTTTTTGGAGGGGGGGATATTTTGATCAGACTTTGAAAATTACATAATTGTGGTCATTGGTTCTCACATTTCTAGAGTTGCAGTTTGTATTAATCTCCTCAGATGGTCATCTGTTGGCTATTTATTGATCAGTAACACTATTCCAGATGGTGAACAGGAAGGATGTTAAAATTCTGACCAGTCATATTCAGGGTTACTTATGCATTTTATTTATCTAAGTCATGTTGATTACAACCTGTACTGGTAACAGAGGTTGCAATCACCTAAGTTTAGGTTTCTATTTTTATGCCCTTCACTTTGGAAAATATAATATCAAAATTGAAGACTGGAATTATTAATCGCAGTAATTGGTGCCATAGATACTATACTTGCTAGGTGCTATGTGAAGCTCTCTAGTATGTGTTTCAGCTATTTCATCCTCAATAAAACTTTGGGGTTGGCATTATTTTCCTTATCTTATTAATTGGCCAGGAAACAGGTTAAGTAATTTTTCCAAAGTCACACACATAATAAGTGGTGGAACTGAGATGAAGTTTGATTCCTGTCTAGTGTCCCTAATGTCACAAATTTAAGATCTTGGGTGAGCACTCAAAGATTTTCTTGGGAGTGTGAAAAATAGAACACCCACACCCACACCCACAACTTTCTCCCCCTATTTCTTGGCACAAAGATCCTAAAATTCTTGTCATTTCCTTAAAGATAAGAGCACCAGGAGGATCTTTTGTTCTAATTTTGGCCTTTCATACTTGGAATTTCCTGGGTGATAAGAGTGTCTTTGTTCCAATAAAGTAACTCTTGATGGGCTCCAGGAGAGCTTCAGGTTGGGAGCTAGCCACCAGAAAGACCATGAGTAAAGCTTAGAACTTTCAGCTCAATCCCACCTCCAGGAAGGGGAGAAAGGCTGAGGATTGGGTTAATATTTAATTATGCATACATGATGAAACCTCCACAAAAATCCTGATATGCTTCTTTCATAGAACACCTATGCTAACATGTTATAGCAGAAAGTGGCTAGATGTTCACAAATCTATTTCGATCCCTCCCACTACATTCCATGTTCCTTTCCAAATAGGTGTTGCCACATAACTGTTCAAGCTAACAGAATATGAGCACTCCTGATGTGCACCATTTCTTAAAGTATCCTAAGACTAAAGTCTCCATTCACTTTTTTTATCCACTAATTTGATTCCTATGAGCACAGTAATTCTTTTAGCCACTTGATGAAGTTTGCAGAATCAAAAGATGGAAGCAGTCTGGGTCTTTGAATCACCTCTTTGATGAAAGTTATGTACCAGTGATAAAACCCTATTGGGGCTAAGAAAGAAATCTCCATTATGTTCAGTCCATTAAAATTTTTGGGAGTGCTTGTTACAAAAAATAATGTTACAAATACAAATGTCAGGTGCCTCCCTGGTGGCACAAGGGGTTAAGACACAACCTATGAAGCTATCCACAGACACTGAAGCATGAGTTCGATACCTGGCCAGGGAGCTACCCACATGGCACAGCAGATCTCTCCTGTCCCGCCCTCTGCACCCCTCAGCAGTGTATTTCAGTCAATCTGCCTGTTCTGTTCCCCACTCTGTCTCTGGTGAATCCTCTTAACCCCCACACCTCTGGCCTGTACCCAAGTTCATGTATGCATAAATAAATAAATCTTAAAAAAAAAACAACAAATACAAAGGTCATACAAGATCACATCATGTTACAGAGCCAGAATTTGACTCTAGGTCTTTAAAGTACAAAATCTCACTTCCAACTGTGTCAATCTTATTGATAATTTTTAAAAATTATATATATTAATGATATTAACTTTATTTCACCCTAAATTGTCTCTAACCTAACCCCACCAACATTTGAGTTCATCTGCAACAAAGCTTCTTTCATCACTAAATAATTCCAGATTTCTCAACCAAAGTACCCCAGAACAGATGAGTAGATCAAGGAGACGTGGTATATATACACAATGGAATATTACTCAGCAACCAAAAAAGATAAATCCATGCCATTTGCAGCAACATGGATTAATCTTTAAAGGATAATGCTGTGAATTAAATGAGAAGGAGAAGGTAAACAACAGATGGTGTCACTAATATGTGGAATATAAAGTAACTAAACTAATAGTCAGACAAAGACAAGCTTAAAAATTACTCTTGATAACTAACAACAGAATTGAATTACAAAGGTAGGGTGGGGTGGGGGAGGGGTAAAAACAAAGAGAGAAGGAAAAACAATGGATGAGTTGGTGGTGGTTGTATTGTTGTGGTAATACCTGAGGGGAGTACCCCTATATTACCTCAATTAAAAAAAAACACAAAACAATAAATAAATAAATAACCTCAGGTTTCTCATTTTAGGCCCAGACCTCCTGAACTCTCTCATATGGCTTACAATTCCTGACAAGGTTAGTAGCATGAAAAGTAATCAAGCCAGGGTTTCTCAGTTGTGTCCTGGGAAACCATTTCTGTAGGATATTAGATGCCCAAATAAAATATTCCACAGTTAAATACCTTTGGGAAATTCCAGATTAAATGGAGTGAGAGGGTGATTTATTATATGAATTCTATTAATGGGGTATTATCTGACATTTTCCAAAATAAAGGTAAAGTTGACACAGCATTTTACAAATTTACTTGATGACAAGACCTGTTCTGAAAAAAAGGCATCTCAAAGAACTAATGTCACATTGAACAAGTTTTAGTAAAAACAGACCTAAGTATATAGTGTCACACTCATAACTTGAAGTTAGATCTAGTTCATCTTGGAATTCAGCCTCTTTTGTCTATGTAGATTTTGGTTGCAGTTGTGGTTTTCTGTTTTTACTGCTTCTTCCTGACATTTGACAAATGATTACTTCTTGACCTTTGTCTGGTTTGGGTCACTAATCCTTTATCTTCTGGCTCTTTTTAAGACTTAAAAACTCACTGTCTTTTATGAACTCAACTCTGTCTTCCTTCATCTATCTTGTGGCTGTCTTACCTCGACAGAACACAAATATTCTCCTTCATTAGTTGAGTTTCTGTATTATAGCATTCATTCTTGAGTCAATGAAACACCCCAAATAAAGGGTGGGTGTGGGATGGTGTTAGTAACAGAAAGAGACAACTCTTATTGGTCTATTTAGATATCAATAAAATACAGTGCAGTTACAATATATGGACATTTATATAATGTGCATTCAGCTAAGACCACTTATAGCATTCTGGACCTAGATGGTGAGAAAATAGTTTAAATGCAAGACAGTTAGATTTTATGTTAGAGAATGCCTTTACTAAAGGTCTTCCATAATTTAAAACTTGCATAATCCAAGAATAACTTTCCACAAAACTGACAAATGAAGGAAGATATTTCTTTTCTGTCTGAAGTGATACCACCATGGGTTGTAGTAAAAACGTGGTTTCCAATTCATATGGCCCTCTAGCTTTGTACTGTGTAATTGTCAATAAACTTTTTTTTTTTGTATTTCTATTATTGCAGAGTAGTCAATGTGAATCTTTATTGATATTTCTATGTTACAATCTCTCAAATTTGCATGACTCTGATTTTATAGATTGCTACTGCATTCTAATGGATGCATTTACCCACCACCCCACACTTAAATGCACTTGTATAGTGTTTTTAATCTGTCAGCAACATGATTGCTATTTCTTTCTTTCCTATGTGCTTTTCATCATAGGAAAAAATCTCTCTGTTCTATAAATGTAAGCCAACCATTTCATCAGGCCTCACCCAAAGAAATGGGACATATATAATGTTGGGGAAACGGTTATACTAAATTTATTGAAAGTTATGTTGGTCTACAAAATGTTATGCAGTTTTAAGGAATTTTTCAAAGATAATTTTAAATACACACAATTCTCTTTATATCTCAACTTTAGTCACATTCAGTAGCTGTGACTCTATTTGAAGATAATGGGCATTATTTGTTGCCGATTCAGCATCCACTACTCCCTTCTTTCTTCCTAACAAAACACTATTTTATCCAGGTATAAATCCCTCACATGACTAAAATGAAATCTCAATACCAGTTCCAAGAGAAGATCTTGATCTGTCTAGGCTTTTCATTGTAGTGCCACCCCTTTTGCCAGTGACTGGTTCAGCCTGGTGAGTAACACAATTTTGACCTTTGAGATACAAGATGAAATCTATTGAGGAGTTTCCAGAAAAAATGTCCTGGCTTTTTAGACAGGGATAGAGATAATAAAAGTCCCTCCTCTTCCTAAGCATGTTGTTGGATCTAGATGTGATTCTACCAGCCACTGTCATATCGAAACAAGACCTTTCAGGATGTCAACATCAAGAGAGAAAAGGAACAAATATATCATATATATATATATATATCTCCAATATCCTTGAAGATATTGCTTGAACTCCTAAATCAACCAATCCTGAAATCTCTCCAACCTTTTTCTCTTAGATTATGTATCAGTCAGCTCAGACTGCCATAACAAGACACCATAGATTGAGTGGCTTAAACAACAGAAACTTATTTCTCCCAGTTCCAGAGGCTGGATCATCAAAGATCAGAGTATCAGAAGATTTGGTGAGGTCTTTCCTCCTGGTTTGCAAATGACCCACCATCTTGCTTTCCTTATTTGGTTTTTCCTTGGTATGTGCATGAGGATAAAGAGTTCTCTCTCTACCTCATCTTATAAGGTCCTACTCTTAGGACCTCATTTAACCTTAGCTACCTCTTAAAAGTCCTATCTTCCAATATAATTATATTGGATGTTAGGGCTTCCATATATGAACTGGGGAATATAGTTCAGCCTACAGCAGATAATATTACAAATTTCCTTATGCTGTTTAAACAAGTTAAATTATTTTTCCATTATACAGTTCATTGAATATATCCTAACAGATATCAGATCTTATGAAGCAATACACAAAGGATAATGTCTAATTTATGGCAAAGGGCTTGGGAAGATAAGGGCTATTTTCCTTTTGTCAGTACAAAGCAGTTATAGAGTTAAAAATTGTTAGTCCACTGCTGTTACAAAGTATTTCATGAGCTGCTGATTGTACATATATGTGGTATCATGTTAACATAAACAGTCCAATCCTTAGGGAGTTTTAGGTTATAAAGGAAACATTTTTCTAAGATCATGTGCTATGATATAAAACCATGCCCCAGCCCAGTTCCATCATTATAAAGTTCTAGCAAGCCAAGAAATGTTAGTTGGTGATTTTATCAAGCAAGGCTTCTAACTAATGGGTTGATAAAACCCATCATTGCACCATAAAACGCTGTTACAAATTGACATGATGACCACTTTCAAAAACTGAGTTCAATCATTACAGTTTATTCCACAAAAAGCTATCTCAAGGATCACCACAGTCCTACAAATAAGAACACACTTTCACCTTTGTGCCTGAATTGAATCAGCTTATGCTTATTCTTGCAATTCAAATCTAATTTTTTAACTATTAAAAAAAAAGTGGAGTGTTGATTTTTATCCCAATCTAGTAAAGCTCTAGGAAACATTTTACCTGTCATTTTAGTTACACAGAATACAAAATCCTGTAATGTTGTCTTCCAGATGAAAATTAAATAAAATTATATCCAAGTGAAGGGTTTCATTACACAGTAAAATTCACTTTTTATTTCTATCCTGGAAAGTGGAAAGAGCAGCACTTATCAAATGTTAAAAACAAAGCCACCAAACAAAAACAAACTCTACCAAGAAACAAATGATGAGAAGTGCATTTGCATATGGGTAGATAACAAAGCAATAGTAACAAAGCAATAGAAACAAAGCAATAGAATCTGGGCCATTTTGAAATCTTAAACCTCCTGAATCATTTTCATAAACTCAGTAATACACACTATGTGGTTAATGATTTTTTTGAGAAACTTTGTTGGTTTCACTTTGTATTTTATTATTGGCCAAATGTGACATTAAATTTTATCCCTTGTGGCTCAGAGTGAAATGCTTGCTCCGTTCAGAATGACAACACTCAATTAAACAGCCCTTTTCATGATCTACACTCATCATTGTTAATGTATTTAAGGGAAATAATGGAGGTACTGACCTATATTGCGTTTCTTATTATCAATGGAGATGAAGCGTATGCAGGGATTACTGGTGATGTACTGCCCAGCCCAAGGGACATCAATCTTGGTGCCAGCTTCATAAAAGAGACCCAGAGCGTAGCGGGAAGAGTAGGTCACAGACTCCAGTTGCTGTCTTTGGCATTCACTAATTACTGTGGGAAAAAAAAATACAGGGCATCAAACTTGAAAATCTCATCTTTCCTTTCAGCACTTCAAATCCAAAACATCTTTAAGCCAGTTACAACTGTTCCATCAACGCCATTTCACTTACAACAAAGTTTGAAAGGTAATGTTAAATAGCATTAACTGTAATTTTTTTTTTTTTTTCAGAATGATTACTGACCTTAGAACAACCGTTTTCATCAATCTGAAGGTCCAAACTCTTTTAGAGTGGCATTTGGGACTCTCAAAATCTGGCGCCAAGTTGCTTTTCTACCTTTGTATCCTGGTTGTTTACCTGGATACAAGATTCCATATACTGAGCACTTACTATATCTTAGGGTCTTTGCCAAACATTTGACAAAAGCATTCCACTCTATCCTAACAACAACCTTAAACAGTAGAATATTATTTGCATGTTATAGGTGGGGAGACTGATGTTCCGTGTTTCATGGATCTCTTAAATCATTCCATGTCATAGAGTGATTTGTTCACCTGTCATCTTTCTGAAGGATTATAACAGTTCCTTAAGTACAGGGACCAACCTTCATCATCTTTGTTATTGGCCTCTAAACTACTTGTAATGGGAAGACCAAGGATAAAAGTAGAAAGGGGCAGAAAAGCAAACAGACATACAAAATATGTTGAAATGTAGGAAATAAATAATCAATTGACAGAAGGAAAGGAACTAGGAAGACTTTGGTTCAAATCCTGACTCTGACACTTATTTGATGTGACACTGGTCAAATTACTTAGTTACTCTGACTATAATCTTCTTGTCAATAACAGTTCAGAATGATTAGTCTGTTGTGAGAATTCCATGAAATAAAGCATAACACAGTGTTTGGCACATAGTAAGTGTTCATTAAGTAGTCACTTTTTCTATTATAGAAAATATTCTATTTTTTATATTATTGACAGGAAAATATTAGGAAAACAGGACAATCTCCAGCCTGAGATAGAGAAGGAAGAGAGTTCTTTACCTTTCAATCTGTGTCTTCCACTCCCCTACACTTAAGGGTCTCAGGATGCTGCTTGTTCATATATGTACAGGATTAGTAATTTGGGTTTCAGAGAAGGTCAAAGTTCAATTTAGGCAAGGCATTTCAGAAATGGAACTCTAAAAAATTCTTATTTAGTTAGTAATAATATCCAATCTAAAATAGTAGGGCTAGGCAGATCTCAAGGATGGGGGGTAACTTTAGTTAATACTTAGAGAAGTGGCTTTAGGAGGTGAAGACAAGAATATGAGCACACTAATAAACTCTATACATTAGCATAGCATAGCATATTTCTGATATAAAACATTTTTAGATCTAAGACTTCAAATACTTTTTAGAAAGGTCCAGCAATATAATATGTTTTAATCACCCTCATTTTGTATTTCTGGGAAGTTGAGATTATGAGAGGTTAAGTTACTTGCTCTAGATTATACAGCTTCCATATGATACGGTCATGAAGAAAGTATTCCAACCTTGTAGTTACACACATAATCCTCATTACTCCACACTTTCCTTCCTGATCTGTAAGTCTGAACTTCAAAATTAATTTTGGTATTGAAGTAAAAGTCATCATTCCTTTTAACCATTATTTTCTGCCTTATTAAAACATTTAACTACTTGATGAATGAATGATTTTCTGACACTGGCCTTGTTACACTCAATGTACTTTAAGCTTCATTTTATTATTTAATCTGCTTTTAAAGTTATGACTTGATGTTATGCTTAACTGCTTTCTGAGGAGGAGGAGGAGGGTAGGAGACTAATACTAGTAGTTGAGCACGTATTGTGTATGTGGGTTTTTACCATTATTTTTACCTTTTTTTTTTTCAGTTAAAAAACAAACCAGTAAAACCATGTAGTCAGCTATTTAGTAAGTGAAAGGGTCTAAAACTCTTTCTAAACAAAAACTGAAGGGTCAAGTAGGTTTACAACCAAATGACCTTCCCTTCTCCCCATAGGCACATATGTACTTTTAGTTAGATTTTAGACCAGCTATCAGGTGGCAAGTCCATTGGGTAGCCCTTTGAAAAGGTAATTGACATCTGTATTAAAAACAGGCATTGGGCCTCCCTAGTGGTGCAAGGGGTTACACACAGCACTGTGAAGCTATCCACAGCCTCTGTAGCACAAGTTCAATCCTGGCCCGCCAGGGAGCTACCCATATGTCACAGCAGACCTCTCCTGTCTCACCCACTGCTCCCCTCAGCAGTCTATTCCAGTCACTCTGCATGTTCTGTACCCCAATCTATCTCTGGTGAATCCTCTCACGCCCCCCTACCCCGCACCTCTGTACCCCAGTTCTTGCATGCATGCATAAATAAATCTTAAAAAAAAAAAAAACAGGCATTAACCTTAAATACACTTTTCTGCTCCGAGGGTTCTATGATTCATTCTGAGAACAGGGAAGTGAGACTTCTGATCGAAACAATCTTATGTTCTGGATAACTCACTTACAAAAAATTCACCTTTAGGGCCTGAAAAGTTTTTGATTACTGCAATGCAGACAGGACCTAACAACACGGTCTAATTTTGTTTGAAATTTTTTTCTTATGCAATATGTTGAAGGGAGCAGTCCTAGATTCCACATTTTGGCAAGAAGGCTTAAAAAGTTTCTTTATTATCATGTATTCAAAAGGTCATACGAGCTTACAAAGCAAGGTTCATGTAAAATGCCTAATTCCAATGTAGTGCATCTTTACCAGGATACCATCCTCATTTATTCCCTAGGTTTACATAGTCTCTATCATTACACACACACTTACACATACACACACATCATATAGAATGCATTTGTGTGATTATCATGCGAGTGAAGTGGTTATAAATTGCATCGAACAGTATAGCTTACATTATACTTTCCTCCATTAAGAGACTTGTTCTATTTCTTTCTTCTTGTGTGTACATGTGTGAGTATGGGAAAGGGAAGGAGAAGGAGAAAGAGAGGAGAGGAGAATAGAAAGAGACCTAGACTGTACTCCTAAATAACATCTTGTAAATAATTTCTTTTTTTTTTTTGTTTCCTATTGCAATTTCATTCTCATCGTTTCCTATCCTATAAAAGAAGGGTATGATCACATTGGCTCATTCATCACCTATTATATACCAGGCACCATTCTAGATATCAGGGATAGAAAGCATAAAGACAAAGTCCTTGTTGTAATGTAGGTTACAAGTGGTGGTGAAGAGATCAATTATAAATAAAAAAACAAATAACCGAGTGAATGGTATGTCAGTTAGTGATGAGAAATACAAAGAAAAATAAATCAGGATAAAGGATAAAGTGACAGTTGTAGGTAGTAAGCTTACCTTATATAAGCTGCCAAGCATATATGTCTCGTGTGAAGATGTTGCTCTGATTGACATGGGAAGCTACTACTGGTTATGAGCCAAGGACAGATATCACCTAGGTTCTGTCTTAAATATTTTCCTTCTTGCTACAGGTAAAGCCTGTAGGGATGTAATAGGGGAGCTGGGGCAATACTGCTGCTACTGCAGTTGTTTTGGATTGAAGATAACAGAAGAGGAGGTCAGAAGTGGTTTGTTTTTAATGGAAAATAGAAATCTCCTCTCCTCTCCTCCCCTTCCCGCCCCTTCTCTTTCTCTCTCTCAATCTCTCTCTCTCTCTTTCTCTCTGTAAGTATAAATATACATTTATATACATTTCATTTCATTAGCTATATTATAGCTGAAATGGAGCAAGCCTAGGGTTAACCCAGTTGATGGGTCCTTATGTGGATCCTTGAGAACACAGAACATGACCCAAAAGCAAGCCCATGTGACAAAAAAAACAAAAACAAAAACAACTATACCATTTATTTACATAGTGAGAGAGAGTGAGAGAGCAAGAGAGTGAGGGAGGGAGAATTGACTGACTGGCAGATGGCCAGATGCCGTCTGTCCTACCCTAGATAGCATCCACTGAGCAGAGACCAAGCCTGTGGCAAGCTGGAAGAATCCAGAGACACCCCTCCTTACCAGCCATTCCATTATCAAAATCCCAGCAGCTTAACTACCAAAAGCCCCAGCTGCACCCTTTTTTTTTTCATCAGCTCCAGCTCAGGGTGTGAGGTTTGGAAAGCTCTACCTTCCACACATACATCGAGTGCGTGCTTCTCTTGGGTCTATTTCTGGTACTGGAATTCCTGGGGTTCCCATATATTCAGCTTTAGTATATATTACCAAATGGTTTTCTGAAGTGATTGTTGTAATTTGCACTGCCATCAGGGGTATATGAAAGTTCAGTGCCTCCACAGTTTTGTCCACATTTACTACAATCTGCCTTTTTAATTTTGGATACAGTGATACCACATTGTAGTTTTAACTTAAATTCCATGATAAATACTATTTAAAAACCTTCCTTTGTTTACGTCGCTATCCTTTTGTGATTGCCTGTTCAAATCTTTGCTAATTTTCTTTAGAACTGCCTGTCTTTCTCTTATTGCTATTAAGGATTCTTTAAATATTCTGGACATGAGTCTTACATGTGAATAGGAAAAACTTTCTTAGTGGTCTCTTAATCATGTGGCTTGAGGAACAGATTTTTTAATTTTAATTTAGTATAATTTATCGTTTTTTTTTCCATTTAGTTTCAGCACATGTGTGTCTTATTTAAGAACTCTTCACCTACTCCAAAGCCAGTAGGGAAAGATATTTTCTTATTTATTTTACCAAAAGCTTTATTGATTTATCTTCCATAGGGTTTTGGATATATTTTGAATATAAAGGATTTAGGATTCCTGGTGGCTTGGAAAGACAGTGTGAAGGGAAGAGATAAAATGAGGACTACATGGGGTACAACTTTTCCTCACCCACTCCAGTTAAATAAACATTTATTGTTCTACAGTTTTTAGGTTTAAAAATATAAAAACAAGACATTAGCTTTTAAAAATGGTAGGCAAAAACGTGCCTTATGAACTTTGTGTTTCTAGGTTCCAAAGCAATGCCTGGTACAATGTGGCATTCTATAAATATTAAAGAATGCATCTTATTTTAGACTATTTGGGAAGTACACAAAGACATAAATAGGCAAAAGGAAAAATAATCACCACATTCTCATTATCTAGAGAAACAGCAACTATTAGCATTTTGACATTTTTCCTTTAAACATGGCCATTTGTGTATATTATACATACAATTGTAAGTACATGCACTATATTATACATGCAATTTTCTATACTGTCCTTTTGCTTACTATATGATGTAAAAACCTCACTGTAAACATAATTTTTAACACCTCCATGGAGTGGATGTGCAATTTGCTTAATCATTTTATTAATGTTAGACATGTGTTTTGCTTTTTTTGATCTATTATAATTAAAGTTGTGCACAGATCTTTACTTATGTTTCTAATTTTTCTATAAGACAGAATATGGGAAGTAGAATTACTGTTAAATTTATTTTCAGAAACATTACAGTAATTTATATGTCCACTACCATGTATGAATGATCCATTTCACGGTATCCTTGCCCATATTGTTACTTTTCTTGATAATTCAATAGGAAAAATAAATCTCATTTTGCTATTTATCTATATTCCTTTAACTACTGCCATAGGGGTAGTAACGACTTCCCACTGTCACTATCCCTCAGCACCACCATCCTTTGTTGTTGCCTTAACATGGACTACTGTTCTGTGAATGTCCTTTCATTAAATCAGTTAAAATCCTTTTGAATATCCAACTATTTCTTGCTGGGATCCTGACTGAAAGAGAAACTATATTTTCTTCTAGTTTCCTGAAGGAAAGCACTCTGAAGCAAAATGTGATACATTCTACTGTTATGGGGAGAGAGTGATCTGTCTCTTAAAAGCAAATCACTGGGGCTAAGATATTTCTAATGAGTATATTTTGTGATATATGAAAGTCTGTGTTTTCGTAAGTAATCATAGTACTGCTTTTAAATGCATTTCTCTTCATCTACAACTGACTTGGCAGGACAACAAATATTTCGATGTCCATAGTAAAACAAAGATATTTTAGCATTTACTTGGCATTCATTATGAATATTGTAGTTAATGGTAAATGCTGCTCACAGGATGGTTGATTGGTGCTCAAAGTCTTAACCTCCACGAGTTTTGTTCTTTATAGTCAATTACAGAGGTTTATTAATTTCCTGATTTGCCTCCAAATGGAAAGTATTTCAGCTCAAGAATAAATGAAGTTAGGAAGTCAACTATAATTATTTAAATTCTGAATCAAGAAAGACTGACTTCTCTTAATTTATTTGCCATCTTTTTAAAAGATTTATTTATTTATTTATACAAGCATTGGGTACAGTCAGAAGTGTGGGAGGGTGAGAGAATTCACCAGAGCCAGAGTGGGGAGCAGAGCAGGCAGACTGAAGTACACTGCTGAGGGGAGCAGCGGGCAACAGGAGAGGTCTGCGCGCCATGTGGGACCCTCCTGCACGCCATGTGGGACCCTCGCCCAGCGGCTGGAGATCGAACTGGTGCTGCAGAGGCTGCGGGCAGCTTCCAACCCAGTGCTCAACCGCTGCGCCACCAGAGAGGCCCTATTTGCCATTGTTTTTATATTTTATGTTGAATTCCAACAGTGTCAAGAAATTTTATGTACCAATTCAACTTCTAACATAGACCATCTAGTTCTGTGGGTACATGAAGCAAAGAGAATTTTAGCCACAATAGCTGGTTGTTCTGTATTCAAAGTGGTTGTAAGAAATAGTGCTGAAAGACCCATTTTCCATAAATAGTTCTATCTAGCCAGTAGAGAGGTTTGAACTTTTTCCATTCATGGTCATTCCTTTCGTGTAAAAGCATCAAAGAATCAGTCTTGTTTCACTGCACCTGGAATAAATTGAATGTTCACTTGGACACTATAGGTATAGAAGTCATTAAACCTGGAAGGAGAGTTTCAAAAATAATTTTGGCAAGTAATAAATCTAGAGTTTATTGGTGACAGACCTCAGTAGTTACAGCTATGTGGGATTTCCCTGGGGAAATATTTCTTTCATCCTAAGATGCATCTCTGGAGTCAGGAAAAAATTGGGTTTGAATTCTGGTTCTGACATTTATCTTTGTGATCTTGGTTAAATTGCTTAATCCATCTAAGCATCTGTTTTCTTGTAAAATGAGAATCTTATTAGTGCCTGCCTTAAGGATTTGTTAAGACAATTAAACGAGATAATACTTACTATAATGTCCAGGACATTATTGAAAAAACCCAGCATCATAGTTCCTTACTTAAAAACCCCTTAGAAGCATCTATGCATATATCATGCTTTAGAAAAAAAAATTATAAATCTTTAGAGGCAACATCCTAATAGTCAAGTGTATCAGGATATTACTAAGCTCAAAGACATCTCTTTGGCTAGTAAAGTATAGCAGATACACTCCACCTTTCAGAGCAAAGGATAAAAAAAATAAAGTTTTTCTTTGAAGAGCAAGGAAGATTAAAGAAGCCAAAAGCATTTCACACATCTTTTGAAAAATTATCATATATTAAGAAATTCTTTAGCTAGCTAATTTAGAATGCTAAACATTTTAAGATTTGTCTTTCATCATTATTCTAGTATGCCATCACATTTTCCTAATCCTTATCCTATCCCAGGATTGTGTAAAAATAAAAGGTGCCAAATAAGTGGATTTCCCTGTATCGTTTATGCTCACTTGATAAAAGTATTTTGATAAACATTTAGGATTTAGCTGACTTTACACTCCCATTCTTAGTACGAATGCTAATGACTACCTGAATACAAACTTGAAACAAGTAGATTTCATCTAGTGACTCTGCACAGTGTTTTTGGGGAATCATCAGAACACATTAAAAGGCATAAGCATGTCAGGGCAATTAAATTTATACCTAGTAAGAGAAGTTTATCCTAATGTTTCCCATACTTTGTGAGACCCTAACAATCAATACATTAGGCGGCATTAAAAAGGGAAGAAACATAAATGCACTGGAAGTTTCTAAAATATAATAAATAGTCCATTGATCGTGATTTTTTATTTTGTTTCCAGCAGGTATTAATATAAACAAGGCACTATTTTAGGAGCAAGTTCTTAGCTTTCTGTGATTAAACAGGCAGTCCTGCTATACCTGGAGCAGACTTCATGCTAAAATGTCTTCTGAGTCCTGTGAAAGCCCAAACTGTCAGGTTGCTACCAACATTTGTGGTCAGGTCTCCTCCCTTCTCCCCTGCAATCTAGATTCCTAATCCCCACTGTCTCTCCATCTCTAAACTCGTAAAAAAATAATCTATCAAGGAAAAAGGACTGTTCTTTCTGGTTATTGCTGCTAGCATCTTGTCACTCTGTCCCAGGGGCCTTTGCAAAAGAGCATTTTACTATTTAATAGGTTGGTAGCTGACTTTTCATAAAGTCTTTTGACTTGTTCCCAATCATGTGAAATCTCTGTTGCTCTACAAACTCACTGCCTACTCTCTTCTTTGTCTAGATGGAGGTCCTGTGAAACTAAAAGGAGAGTCAGTTGCTTCGAGAGCAACTAGTTCTAATGACAGGATTGGAAAAATAAACATTTTTTAATGTAGGATCTGTTCTCTTAAGGAATGTAGGATAATTTAACCCAAGCATCACTTACTGTAGGTCTACTCTGCATCCAGCAATATGCCAGTCACTATAAATATGTCTTAACAAAACATTTAGCAGAGTCTAGGATAGATTTTGGGCTGACACATAAAATTATTTTGCCCTGGTTATTGTCAATTTTATCCTTGGGAAACTTTTTGGATTTCAAAATAGAAATGTAGTTGGCTTTCTTTCCAGTTTTCTTTGCTGAACATATACAGTAATTCTGGAAACCAAGTTAATAAGGTTGGAAAATGTTTGCTTTATTTCCATGCATTCTAAACTTCCTAGACTATTAGGCCATCATTCTTTTGTAGGAAAAGTGCTGAGTTTTAGATGAAAAAGAAGATGAAAATAAAGAATAGCATGTGCTATTATACAAAATGTCACAGAACCTCATACATATTTTACTGCCATTCTACCCAGCCCATCCATTTAATTACTTTATGGCCATGCCATTCATGAGCAATATAGTCATTCTAAAATTCATAATAATAAAAACTTTATTACATGTCACATCATATTTTTATACAGATATATATCTTTATATTTATGGATAGAGTTATTTGATACTGAGGCAATGACTTGGAGAATTAATATTACAATTCAAAACTTTTATAGTTTTAAAAACCAGAAAATAGTGTTTGCAAGGACCTGGAATCTGCAGTACTGAGGCAAAATGTCAGAATCTGGTGGTGTAAGTTCTAGGACATTCAGAAATATGTTCATCTTGTACTTTGCAAATCCGTTAGCTTCTTTTCTGTTTACATAATAACAGTTCCCCACAATGCTTAGTTAAAGCCAAAGCAAATAAACTGGACTTCAGAGAAAAAAATTACAAGCAGGACCAGACTTCATTTAGTGAAAGCCTACAGCATTTTATTTTAAAATCAGTATCTCCCATTACCAACAAAAATCTCAACTTGATGAAAAACACAATTACACTTGATCTTCATATTACTTTTCACTTTATTTGCAATGCTTTTAAGTTGTTTTTATTAGTATATAGGTTTGTACATTAGTAACTAAAATATTCGTTTTTCTGTTATCTTTATTTTGCTTTCATTTTATTCAAGGTATTGAATGACATTTTTAAGGCTAACTTTCAATAATTTCCTCCTATTTCTTATCTCACATTTTATATCACTACAAGTGTTTAACCTGAAAGATTTGATGGCAGAGGTTATCCTCAACTGATACTTTCATTTCTGAACCTCAGCAAAAAACTTTGTGTATGTGTATACATAAATGTAGTCAGTATAATGTAATGCACATATTTCGCCTCACTGAGCTTTAGTTTCCTCATCTGTTAAGCTGAGGTCCAACCTAGTTTAAAGGGTTGTCATGAAGATTAAAAAAAATTATATTCTAAACATAAAAGGTTTTATTGTACATATAAAACACTTGGCAAAAAATAGAAGTAAACAAAATTATAACATTATTATTGTTACTGTTGTTGTGGCTGTTGCAAAGAAAAGGATGAGCAAGACAACTTTAACTGGTGTAGGAAAGTACAATTGTTGAGAGTAGATTCAGAAGTGGAAGCAAGGAAAAGAAAATACTTTGTGCTAGTTTATGTCCAGAAAGAAAGACATGATTTTTAAATTCAATTTTATAGCCTTAAGGTGTTTGTTCCTGATCTATATCTTCAGTTAAATACCATTTTATCAAAAAGTTTACACTTAAAACACCTTTTACCAGATTATCTGCTCTTACTGGATATCTGCTATGAGTCAGAGTTAATCTACACTTCAACACTAATGCAATGAACCAAAACACCTCTACAGCCTGGAGTATGGTGTGTTGTTTTCTTCCTTCTTATGACATATTCCACACCCATGGTTCTACTATTTGCAGAGTCAGAAACATAAATTCTTCCTTTGCTTTCCTACCCTAACACACCCACCACACACACCTGTTTACTCTTTGTTTGCAGGTAAATGTGTACATCTGCTAGGGCGTGATTTTTATGATGAGATGACAAATGGAATCTTGTCATTGCATTATTTAAAGAGCAAATTCCAAAGATTAAATCTTTCTCCACACCTCTGTCTATTTAGGGGCATTAAAATAGAGCTAGTCTTATTGATTATAAGCAAATTTAGAGTAAGACTATTGGATTACTGGAGGAAATCATTTCAGACTCAACTGGTTTCACTGTAGGATATGGAAAAGCTGGGTAAATGAGAATTCAACTATAGATTGTCTTGACAAGTTTCCATTCTTCCCATGCTGGCCCACAGTCCCAGCTTTGATGGCAAACAGGACTGTTCTGGTCAGATGAATACCTGATGACTTATTCTTGCTACCTATTTTCTCTACTACAATCCTAAATCACCTCTCCCTCTTTCCCTCCTCCTTCCCCAAGTCTTGTCAGATACAACTCACTGATCACAGTCAATCTCCATTTGAGAGAGTGTGTGTGTGTGTCCATCCTGTTAAATTTCCAGTTTCCTCTCTGTCTCCCTCTCTCACTCCCTTCTTCCCTTTCTTCTAAGTTCCCTCCCTTGTGGTCACAGGACCTCTTAGCTCAGCAATTGCTTCTTTCCCTTTTCTCCTGTTACTGTATTTATGAACAAGACAAAGATTACTATCACAACAACAGAGCAAAATAACTCCTTATCCACCCCCCATCAAATAAATTGGAAATAGTCTTAATAATTTCAATAGTTTAGTGAGGCAGGCACAAAGAAAGACACATATTTTGCTATGAAATAAAAAAATCACAACTTTTTAAGAGTAACCTGAAGTTTCCTTCAGAATCTTATAAAATAATTAATTTACCTCCTCATTTGGCTTTTCCTCAGTAGCCGGCATCCAATATAAATAGAACAATTGTATTGTTATTTATTTTATTTCAGCAAATGGATAGTATTTCTATTTTATTAAAGATAAATATGTGATAACAGACTAAAACATTGTTTCTATGGGAATATACCTTGCTAATTTCAAACAATCAGATACCAACAGAGTTTATACATTGAGAGCTTTTTGGAATGGGAAGTGATTTAAGCTTTGGTTTCTCACTTGGTAACAATTTCTCTATGCTAGCTTGCTCTCTTTTCTCTATGCTAGCTTGCTCTCAGAGGCACTGTGCAAAAGGAGAAAATCAGACTAGGCAGCCTATAGAAAACTAATTCACCTCTTTTTCAAATAAATGCATATTGAGACATTGAATGGGATGATGCAGCAAATAAAATATTTATTTCTTATATGCAATATAGATGAATTCATGTCACTGAGAAATTTAACTTTTTAATTTGCTAACTGGCTGTTTGTATTTTATTAGTAATTGCAGAACGGTAATCTATTATTCTCTTGCAAATGTCAAAAAAGATGATGTTGTAGGGAAAACAGTTCCAACTATTATTCTGCATGGCTGGAAAAATCATGTACTCTTCATTGTTCCATGCTAGACCCAGGATTTTTGGGCTTTATACACACAAACACGGTAAATTCTCTTGGAACAAAAATATTTATATGATTTATTAAAATCAGAAAAGACAACCCTATACTTGAGCTTCTTACTTTCATGCCTATAATTAAAAAATATTCATTAAAAAGCTCAAATACAAGATAAGGTACATGGTATATTCTCCATGTATCTGTCTCTCTCCCCCTACCCCCCTCCCCACTCACAATCACAAACACATGTGCTTGCACACAGAAACTTTTGTTATTCATGGCTAAACTTATTTAACTCCCAGTAGAAGACAGCTATAAATGACTGGGGAGGAAAGGTGCAATTTTATGTTTAGTAGAATAGAGCATATGCGCAAATGTTGACAAATGAGTTAAATTAAGGATGGGGAATTTCCTTGCTTTTATTTAAATGTAAAATACATTGCTATTTAATCAGAGTGTAAAAATAGTATATTTTTCACATTTGAATAAAATGGGCAGCTTTTAATAACATCTGAGCAAAAGGAAATTCTCAGACCAAGGATGTTTTTAAACTAGGATAAACAGTGCTAAAATTTAATACAATGTTTTTGTTTTACTTATCTTCCTTTTTATTCCATCTTCTACCCTTTCTCCTATAGAATGAATGAAAAGAACAATCCACCTAATGTATAATAGATGGTCTTGAGTTATTTCATTTGTATTCTCCTGATAATCACTATGGCAGTTAGATTTTCCCTAAATGGTGGCAACAATATCCCACATTCTATATCCCCTTCTTGGATTCCTTTGATCAAGAGGCTGGGTCTCTATGAGAGTGCTTATGGCAAAGCCAGGTCTTAAAAGATGACAATCCATGCCTGGTTCCCTTGGGACACTCAGTGTTGGAACCCAGCCAACCTGATATGAAGAATCCCAGGTCATCTGAGAAGTTATATAAATTTCCAGATTATACCAGTGTTAGTACACATATATTGAGTGAAGATGCCACTGGAAGATATCAGTTCCCAGTTGTCCAGTGATCACCCAGATTTTGAATCTTGTCAGCTAAGATCCAGCCACTGAGGAGCAGAAACTTGTTCACATTCAGAAACTTGTTCACACTGGCTGTTTTTGGGGGCACTTTGTTTCTTGCAGTAGAAGACTGCAACAGCCAAAGAGGTTGATAATCTTTTCATGTTTATTGACCATATTACGAATTTTGCCCAATTTAGAGTAATTTTTGGTTTATTTTTCCTATGTTATTTTTTTTTTGCTCCTATATTCTAAATCTAACTATGCTTATTATTTATTATAAATATATTCAACCAGTAGCTTGTTAAGTGACAGGAACTTTGAATTTTATATAGTCAAATCATTTAATTATTTTTCTGTTTTTAGTTTTAGATCTTGTGTCCTTTTTTTTTTTTAAAGATTTATTTATTTTTATGCAAAAGCAGGGATACAGGCATGGAAGTGTGAGAGGATTCACCAGAGGCAGAGCAGGGAACAGAACAGGCAGATGACAGAAATACACTGGTGAGGGGAGTAGCGAGCACGACAGAAGAGGTCTGCCACCCCATGTGGGATTCTTGCCGGCAGGCCAGGATAGAACCGGCACTGCAGAGGCTGTGGACAGCTTCACAGAGTGTCACTCAACCCACTGTGCCACCGGGAAAGTCCAGATCTTGTGTCTTTTTAAGGAAAGGCCTTCCCAATTGAAGATTATAAAAAGGATTCTATATTTTCTTCTAGTGCTTTTATACCTTTATTTATGATCAACTCTTTAATTCATTTTTAATTTATTCTCATATGATATGAAGTAGGGGAAACTGACTTCCTTTTAAATGACAGTAAGTTGTCTTTATTACATTTATTTAAATAATTCACTCATTCTCCATTGACTTGAATGCTTCTTTCAACAACTAAATTCTTAAACATTTTTTATTTCTAGACTCCACTTTGATCTACTGATGAATTTGACCATTACTAAAAAATGCCATATCATTTTTATTTCTATAGCTTTTAGGTATAATCTTGATATCTGGCAGAACAAATAACCTGCATTAAACCCCTCCCCCCCAATTTCTTGGCAAATTTTAAACATTTAATCTTTTATTATTTATTTTTTTAAAGATTTATATATTTATGCATACAAGAGCTGGGGTGTAGGCCAGAGGTGTGGGGGTATGAGAGGATTCTCCGAGACAGAGTGGGGAGCAGAACAGGCATATCTACTGAAATATACTGCTGAGGGGAGCAGCTGGTGAGACAAGAGAGGTCTGCTGTGCCATGTGGGTCATCTCCCTGGCCAGGGATCAAACTCATGCTGCAGTGGCTGGAGAGAGCTTGATAGAGCTGTGTCTTTAACCCCTGTGCCACCAGGGAGGCCCACAACCATTTAAAATTTTAGATGAATTTCTGAATCAACTTGCCAAGTGCCTTGAGAAAGCTGCTTTGACTTTATAGATTAACTGATCGATAGATTAATGATAGATTTATAGATTGACATATTTATTATATTGAATCTTATAAATGAATATGGTATATTCCCAATTTATCCAGGTTGTCTTTTAGGTTGCTCTGTAAAGTTTCAGAATTTTCTCCATTCACTCATGTACAATTCCTGGTAGGCTTGTTCTTAGGTAATTTTAACATTTTTGTAATTTTTGTGGCTAGAGGTTTTTTTAATATAATATTTTATAGTTGGTCATTACCAATGTATGTAAAACTACTGAATTATATATGTGTTTTTATATTATGAGTATCAAAATATATTTTATATTTCCTATATTCAGCTTTCTTTTTTGTTATTTACCATTTTATCAGTCATAATACGTTTTTAGTTGATTCCCCTTTAATCTCACCTTGAATTATAGATGATCATCATATTAATTATATCAATCAATACATTAATAAGGACAGGGTTACCATTTCCTTTCCAAGATGTATATCTTCAATTTCTTTTTTTGTGTGTAATTGCATTGGTTAGCATCACTTTTTTTTTTAATTTTTTAAAAAGATTTATTTATTTATTTATACAAGCATTGGGTACAGTCAGAAGCGCGAGAGGGTGAGAGAATTCACCAGAGCCAGAGTGGGGAACAGAATAGGCAGACTGACGAAATACACTGCTGAGGGAAGCAGTGGGTGCTGCAGGAGATGTCTGTTGGGCCATGTGGGACCCTTGCCGGCGGCCAGGGATCGAACAGGTGCTGTAGAGGCTGTGGGCAGCTTCGCAGCCTAGTGCTCAACTGCTGCACCAACAGGGGAGGCCCAGTTAGCATCACTTTATACCAGTGTTTCTCAGATTTCAATGTGCACATAAATCAAAGTTCATATTAAAGCGCTTATTCTGATTTTAACAAGCTGCCAGGTGATGCAGAGCACATTTTGTGTAGGCGGGTCGGGTCTTCTTCTATACTAAGTAGTCATGATGATACTAGTCTCTTTGTCTTGTTTAGACTTAACAACTCTAATTATGTACCCTATTTATGTAGAAGAAGAAACAAATTTACATACATTTAGTACCTTGCCCAAGTACCAAATGGCAGAATAAAACTCAGTCCAAAACGAGCAATTTGAAGGTTATTGTTCTTAGTCTTGGCTCTATAAGCACTTCCTGTTATAAAACAAAGAATCATGTGCTACTTGAGCAGCACTTTAGGAAACTCTTCATCAAAGTTTTTACATCAACTTCAATATTTATCTACCTAGAAGGGGTTTGCCAACTGTACCCATTCCGATCCCTGCCTGTTTTTGGTGGCCCTCCAATTGTGAATGGTGTTTAAGTGATTGAAGAAATAATTAAAAGGAGAATAATATTTTGTGACACATAAAAATTACATGACATACTAATGTCAGTGTCCATGAATAAACTTTTTCAGAATCAACCATGCTCATTTGTTTATAAATTATCTATGACAGTTTTCAACTGTAAAAGTAGAGTGATTGAGGCATGGACTGTATATGTTGCTCTTATTCCATTGCAGTACTCCTCTGTGCAGTACAAACCACACTTTGCAGTTATACTTTGTGTTTCAAGGGCCATGTTATAATATGAAATTTATTATTATTATTTGAAAACTAACATTGCATTCTCATCAAGTGAAGAAGAGAAAAGTAGACTACACAGCCAAGGAATGTGGATAACTTTATTATGAAATTTATTATGGAATGAAACTACAGTTATGTTTAAAAAATACAATATATATAAAAGTGTTTATAGTAATCTCTTATGAACTTTTGAATTTGAGATATCTGTTATAATTTTCCTTTCATTTCTGATTCTACTTATTTGAGTTTTCTTTTTTTTTTTTCCTCTGTGAACCTAGCTAGAGGTTTGTATGCTAGCAAAGTGAATAACCTAGGAGAGATAGACAAATTCTTAGGAATATACAACCACCTGAGACCAACAGAAAGAAATATAAAATCTGAACAGAACAGTTACAAGCAAATAAATTGAAAAAGTAATCAAAAATCTCCAAAACCACAAAAGTCCAGGACCAGATGGTTTCACTAGTAAATTCAACTAAACCTTCAAAGATGAGTTAATACCTATCCTTCTCAAAGTCTTGTAAAAATTGAGAAAGAAGGAATACTTCAAAACACAATTTGTGAGGCCATAATTACTATGATACTAAAACCAGACACAGACACCACAAAAAAAGAAAACTGCAGACCAATTTCCCTGATGAACATAGATACAAAATCCTCAACAAAATCTTAGCAAACTAAATTCAACAATGCATTAAGATTATATACCATGACCAAATGGGATTTATTCCAGGGACAAAAGGATGGTTCAACATCTGAAAAACAATCAACAAAATTCACCACATCAACAAAAATAAATATAAAAATCATATAATCATTTCAATATGTGCTAAGAAAACATTTGATAAGAATCAACATTCATTTATGATAACTATCCTCAAAAAACTGATGATAGATGGAACATATCTCAAGATAAGAAAGGCTATATATGACCAACCCATAGCTAACATCATTCTTAATCATGAAAATCTGAAAGCTTTTTCAGTAAGATCTGGTATAAGATAAGGATAGTCACTTTCAGCACTGCTATTTAATGTAGTATTGAAATCCTAGCTAGACCAGTCAGGAAAGAAAAGGATATAAAGGTTTTCTACAGTACAGGTAGAAAACCTTAAAAACCACTAAAATTAATTGAAGCAATCAGGTCAGTCAAGTAGCAGGTTACAAAATCAATATACAAAAGTCAGTTGCTTTCCTATATGTAGACAATGAACTAGAAGAGGAGGAAATCAAGAAAATATTCCCATTTATAACTGCATTAAAAATAATTAAATACCTAGGAGTAAACTTCACAAAGGAGGTAAAAGACCTATACAATATACGTAGGCATTACTGGATTTAAATACCCCTCACAACTCACAGGAAAACATTGGTCTTAAAAACTTTTTTCAATGGAATATTTCATCACAGGAAAATATTTAATTCATAAAAGTAAAAAGTGAAAATAATCCTACAAAAAGTAGATTTTTGAGAGGCTCATTTTTCCCAAAACAAGGAAAGCTATTTGCTGATAGTAAGTAAATTAAATTGTGTTTGATTGAAGCAGGTGAGGTTCAGCATAAGCTGAAGGGGAATCTTCTAAGATGTGTTCCAAATGATGGTGGTAAAATATTTGTTTTTGAACAGAAAAAAAATTAAACCAACTTACAGAGCTTGAGAAAATATATAGTTTTTTTTAAGCCTGTGGATAATCATTATTTTATATTCACCAGCAGGTACTTTGTGAAAAATATTTAAATCCATCATGTGTAATTAAACAGTGCTAATGATGAGCTTCATTTACTTTGTAGGTTTAACCATTGTCAGTTCTGTAAGAATTTGTCAGAATAGAGTCTGAATATCCTATTTCTTGAACAGCAGTAGATAATAACTAAGCAGTGGTAAAAAATTTTTTTCTGATGTTTTTGAGGGTTAAGGTTAGATTTTTTGGTGAATGATATATCCCATAATTAATTATGGTAAGGAATAATGGATGATATCATAAATGACCTTCTGTTGCAGAAAAGGAGGTGATATGAAAATGTTTCTTAATGAATACAACCTAAAATTGCAAGGTAAATTAGCACTTAAATATGAAACTTACACTGTGGTAAAGTCATTTCAGTGACAACCAATGTTATTTGAATCATGCAATGTCAAGTTGCTTTATACATTTCCTTTTCTGTTAATAGTTAAAACAAGAAGCAGGGCCTCCATTGTCACACAAATATGTACCAAGTATGTTTTTCAGAGCTCAAACCACAGTTCCAGAAGCATGTTTTTGGATCTTGATGCAAGTAACAAAGTTTCCATATTTCAAAATTCTTTTAACTGCACAATTGAGGAGTTTCCATCTACCTTTCAATTGGAAGTAATTAATTTAATGACATGCTAAAAAGCAATATCAAGAGAAGAATCAAATAGGATTCTTTAAGTGCTTTCCAAGTAATGAGTATACTCAATTAAAATCATATGCTCATAGACAGATATTTGTATTTGGCAGTACCTATCTGTATGAAAAGACATTTCAAAGATGAAATATGTAAAATCTCATTATGAATCAGTATTAACAGATGGACATGTGCAATCCATTCTGATGATAGGAAACACTAAACTTTGAACCCCAATTAAATGAAATGTTATCCCTCCTCCACAATAAGAAAATTTCTTTCTTCTCATTAGTAGGTCTATATAACAGAAAATTATGCTCAATTATTATTATTATAATTAAATTTTCAATTTTGTGAATAATGACTTGTGGAAATTTGTTTTCTCTCCTGTTGTATAACTGCCTGGATGGCAGCCTTCATTTTGCCTCTTGGCATGACATATTTACTCTTTGGCCCTTTACAAAAACATGTTGCCAATCCTTGACCTAGAATATTTTCTTATCATCACATACGAAGAATAATGATAATTCTTAAAATCATTTTATAAGCTTAAGCTTGTTGAGTGCTGCAATGTGCAAAGCTTTTTCCTTGTGAAAGAGGAACTACTATTCCCAATATATGGTATCGTCAAATGGAAATTCAGAAACTTTCCTAAGATTATACATTGGTAAATTAATAACTTATGATATTTTAATCTGCTCTTCCTGGCTGCAGAGCCTAGGCTATGTGACCTTGGGGAAGTTACTTAACCTCTCCAAACCTCATATTATTTATTGGTGAAAAAAGAGATTATACTAGGTTACTACCTGCATCTTGTGGTAATTGAAGCACTGAATTAATAAATCTATGGAAAGTACTTAGGACGTATCCAGTAGAGAGCAGTACGAAATGGCTGGAGGTCCAAACACCAAAGAGATCAATAAAACAGTTTATTATTTAGGAGTTTATGTACAGTTCCAGTACAGCTGGCAATTAGAACTTTTCATTTATTTCACAATTTGTGCTATTTGAGTTTTTTTTAAATAACCTAGTATATATTAAACGTGCAAAAAGCAAACATTATATTTAAGTCTAACTAATGCAGATGTACCAAAGCAGTTGAGAAAGCCAGTTGGGGTCGTTCTCACTTGGCTTAATCCCAGTTTTGCTACTTGTTAGCTGTGTGACCTTAAGCAAGTCACATAATCTCTCTGATGCAGATTACAAATAGCCTATCATACAGGGATGTTGTGAGCATTGAACAAATAAACATGCATCAAAAATACCTAATACCAGACTTGGCACAAGAATAAGCTCAGTAAATGACTGTTCATTTCCCTTGCCTTTTCTTAACTGACCCAAAGCTTTAAAACAAAGCAAAGCAAAGCTAAGCAAAAATAAAACAAAGTTTAAAAACCCCAAACAAACAAATAAAACCCAACTTATTGACTGGGAGTTGGACAATAAGGGAGACTATAAGGGAAAAAAAATGAAAGGTCTCTAGTAGAGTTGCCAATAAAACAGGACATCCAGTTGCATCTGAATTTCAGATAAACAATGGAAAAGAATTCTTTCAGCATATAGCACATATTGCATGGGGCATACTTACACTAAATAAATTATTAGTTGTTTATCTGAAATTCAGATGCAACTGGATGTCAAATATTTTTATTTACTAAATCTGTCAGCCTACACATGACAGAATTTAGCAAGAAATCTCTCAGCCTGCCCAGTCTACAAGACTCAAAACACACAAGAGCCTGCTGTATTTCCAACTTGTTAACTGTAAGGGCTTCAAGGAAAAGGTTGACCCTACCCTCCCATTTCAGTCAGGAACCGGGCCCAGACCGGAAACCCCCTGGGACCCATTCTGCCTCCTAAGCACCCTTGTTGGGATCGTGTGCTGAGGTTGCTGGGAAAACTGTGGCCCTCTGCCCCAGGTCTCCTTGGGTCCCTCTGCCTCAGGTTTTCCTTCGGGTGGGGCTCTGTGGTTACTTTATGGGTGTGGCAACTCTTTGTCTCTAAGCCTTTGCCACGCCCTGCTTAGTCCACCTGGGGGTGGGGGTTGGGGAAAGAAAAGTAGTTGGAGGAGGGAAAAAAAAGGCTTATCAATTTGATATTTTTCTTAGCAGGTTTGTGCTTTGTTGTTCTAATCTGCAAAACTTTAATTATTACTTTGATGCAGAATGACTGCAGATTGTCATTGTCAGGCCTGATTTAATAGCCTGCTTGCACAAAGTCCGACAGAGATTGCTTTTGTTGCACTTTCAAACAGCTTGTGAAGGTGGCTCTTATACGTTAAGGAGGAAATTCTGTGGTTAAACTGTAGCCTAGGTATTTTTAGAGCTGTTACCATGTTAACCGAATTTCATACATTTCACCTGCAGGATATGCAGTAGTGCTTAGGGCCTTCCCAAAACTCTAACCAAAAATTATGATTTAACAATTCTTCATACTGTGTTTGGAACTAGCTCCATGTTATCAGAAAAGCTACTCATCAACTGTGTGGGCTGCTAAGAATCTCTTTTTGGATGGATGGTGCCATGCCTTTGGGAGTTTTTTTTTTTTTTTTTCCTTGATGCATAAGGATTTGAAGGAACCTAACCAAAAGGCTAAAATTGGTTAGTTCTAAAGGTCAGAGCCTGTAGGCAGTGACCCATTTGTTAATCATTAAGCTTTTCTAAACTGTCTCTGACAGTATTCTGGCCTTCTGCCACCTCTCTGGTCATTTTAAGCTGCAAATTCTTGTACTGTTTCAGTTTTTAAGTAGGTAGCAAAGGTTATGAGAAAGGCATCACTTGTAAGTTATTTTTTCTTATCAAATGTCTTTAGGGTTTTGGAAACGCAAAGCTGCCCAGTGTAAAGGGAATCTTCTTAACATCCATAGCTATACAGCTTTTAAAGATGGACCAGAGGGTCCTCTGCAAAGAGAGCATTTCTAGCTGTATTTCCCATGTTAATGAATTTCCAAAGATGAGCAGGCAGTGAGAGGACACGCACTTAGCAATTTGGTATTAGTTCCCAAGTCACTGCCATCCAGAGTGATTTTCTACTATAATCCCAGCCCTGAAAGTTCAGAAACAGATCCAGTGTATTTACAATCTTCTCATCAGGTAAAAACTGGTAGCACTTTAACATATTTTGAATGCAATCTGTGAAGACGAATGGGGTGGGACATCCTTTTCCCCCTAACAATATGACGTTTTATTCCCACATTTAATGCCAGCTTTTACTCTTGTCTATCTGAATTCAAGTTGATTTGTACACCCCCAAACTCCCATGAACAAAACTAAATTTTATGGAGCCAAGGGACATTAAGCTGCTAAAACACTTGCTACAATATTGAACATGGAATAGTTGTTCTCCATTTCTCAAGGGAAAAAAAATACAGTCAAACCCTGCTTATCCACAAGGCAAACTTCCGGAAGCCTTAAGTATTTGGAATAGCTTCAGACCGAAGGGGGGCACGGGGAGAGCAATGGGATGGGGGTGGGGTGGGGGGATAAAAGCAGGTGGGGAGAGAAGTCGGGGGGAGAGAGGGAGGGAGAGAGAGAGAAAGAGAGACAGAGAGGGAGCTTTTAGAAGTAGATCTGAAGCCCTAGCAACACTGAAGAGAGACCTGGAGGCTCCTTCTGATTGGCTTACAAGCCAGAAGGAAAAGTGAGCTCTGATTGGCTGGTGATGATGTCTCCGAATAACCAGCCTTTTTCAGGAAAGCAAATTTATGTGGCAGAAGGAACAAGAGATACAAGAAGCAGGGGAAAAGAAAGGGAATATAATGAAGTGAAATGCATCGCGGATTCTGAGGTGGTGACAGAGATAAAGATGAGAATAAGAATAACAACGATTTTTGTAACTGCTTAGAGTTTACAAAGTGCTTTTATATGTAATCATTGATACTGTCTTCACAAAGAACTACAGGGCTCCTAGAAGTTAAATAGCAAGCCCCAGGTCACTCAGCTAGTAAGAAAAAATAGCCAGGGTCTTCTGACTACAATCGAATACTTTTGATGCCACCTAGGTATTGTGGAGATAATGATCTGGAGTTGTGTGCTGGAGGAGAGCAGTGAATCCTCTGATCACAGAGAAAAGGATCAGAAGCCATGTCAGCTGGTAGTTTGCAAAAGGGATTAGGGGGCTCTCTGCCCTTCATGAACATTCACCTTGAAAACACAGACATCTCTGTGGATATTTGCAAGGAGAGATATTAGTGGTACAAATGAAGCTTTCACCAGAGAGCAGTTCTGAATATATTTCACTGGAGTGTATCACAGCCTTCTCACACTAAGTATGTGGGAACTGGATACGAAATTATTCTCCCATCTGACACATACCTCTCCTTGAGAGCCATTCTTTCCTCAGACTTAAGAAAATAGCATCACCCTTCACCCAGTTATTCAAACTAATATCTGGAAAGTCATCTTTGTCTTTACTTTCTCCCCATATGTAATTTATCAGCAAGTTATGTAGATTCCATTTCCAATATTTCTGAGTCAGGCCTCTTCTATCCATCTTACTGCAAAAACTTTCAATTTGATTTCTCCAGTTTCTAGCACCCTGTTTCTCCACCTGTTGTCCCCTTCCCTTAAAATCCATTCTCTGCAGCATGTTAGCTACCTTAATTTTTTTCCTTGAGAATGAAACTCAAAATCCCTACTGTGATCTGGCCCCAGTTTATTTGCATCACTCTGCATAGAATTCAGCACTCTAGCCACTGAAGCCTCATTTCAGTTATTAAAATAAACTGCTGTCTTTCCCACTGAACAGTCTTCAGTTTGTGCTGTTCCAGTCTCCATCTCTTCAATGGTTGGCTTTTTCTTCTGTTTCATGTAAACTACAGAGATCAGGCTTCTCTCACACGCCTAAGTAAGAATTTCCTTTCATTCTCTCTCAAAGCATCTTTTTTTTTTTTTAAAGTACCTAACTTCCTGTCTTTTCAATCTGAAATTTCATGTGCTTTTATTTGATTCTTTGTTTATCATCATCTTTTTATGTGTTCCACCAACTAGTCATAAAGCTCCATTAAGGCAAAAAAACAAGTTGATACCCCTCACCACTGTATGTCACAGAGGTATGTGGAGGTACTGTTGAATGAATGAATGAATGAAAATTAAGGGCATTAACATATTCTGCAAGCCATATCACCTGTGCACTGATGGGACCGCATACACAGGCACACTGTTTCTAATTTGTTCCCTATTATTGATTAATTCCTGTTGGAGTTGTGAGCTCTGATATAGCTATGATCATTTGGGAAGTTTCATGGAATCTCAGCCCCACAATATTTGGAAAAGGAAACAGAATCTTGTTTGGATTGGGATTGGGGAATGTTATAAATGTATTACCAAGTTCTTAGTAATAAACAATTGAAATTACTCTGAAACTGGAGGTTTACTAAAGATAGCTATTTTGTAGCATGCAGGAAAGTGTGATATTGATTTACCTCCTTGCATTCATGTGCTGAGAGGCATTCATTCTCTTTTATAGCCAGAAAAGTAGAGATTTTGACCCATCAACAGAACTGTTCTGTTTATTGGATAGTCTGGAATTTACACATTGGTCATGATAAAGCCTGTTGTTTGGTTTGCCAAAGTTGTGCCTATGAGTGATGAACAGATCCTTAGAAAAACGAATCATTTTACAGAAAAATTAAAATAACAAAGTAAACAATATTTCACTCAAAATATTACTGCTTTAATTACATTTGTTTCTACATTCAGTTCTGGGGATTTCTTAGCTGACCTGTTAAGGGTCCCATTGAAAATGATTTACCATGGTGCCCTCTAGTGGAATCAAATTTGGACATTTTTAAAAATGAAGCCTTATCTAGTAAGAATGCATCACTCTAAAATACAGAAATGTATTTTAGAAATGAAAGGAGCAACTCTAAATAAAAATATGAATATTTGAAGGGTTCTCTTGCTATTGGGGGACTGCAAAAAATACATGTCTCAGAATAGGTCCTTGCATATTCAGAGATGTAATTTGCATGTGCTAAAGAAGGACCATGATATAAATGTATGTAATTCTAAATCCATTAGAATAGAGGTCAGGAGTCATAGCATTTCACATCACCTGACAAAATGGAAACTGCCTAATTAGGTATTATACATACAAAGTCAAAAGGCATTTTAGCCATTCCAGCATTTGCAACAATATTGATTAATAGTCATAAACACAAGAGGGGGGTATAATTTGTTTGAGATTTACTGAGAATCAGTGGAGATTCATTTCATAGAATTTTTGTCATTAGATACCTCTACAGTGTTGATAACGCCACAATGTGTCCTTCAAAATGGCAAAGGTCACAGGTCACAGTTAGGTTCCTTGAACTGTTGTGACCATAAAATTGAGTGACTCCCTTCATGGAGCAGCTTTAATTCATCCCTGCAAGGGAACAAAGTAAAAGTCTCTTAGACACAATTGGGTTACAAACCACAAGGACCCTGTTCAAGGAATTCAGAACACTGGATCAGTCATCTACAAAAAGATGTTAATGCAATTACAAAGCCCTTCTCTGAAAATCTAGAGTTAAAACAAAGGGAAGTAGTGTTATTCTATATAGATCAGGTTCTATATTTGTCAGCCTGAATGCACTAAATGAAACTTTTATCAAAATAAAAGTTACAAAAAGGTAAAAGAAAACTAAGTGTTTGAACATCTAATTCATTAGTATCTACAAATTATTTAGTGATTGTTTCAGTATTCAAGTTTCCTGCAAGGCAGTGTATGGGGCAGAGTAGCAGGGAATGGTGAAGATAGCACACTTGGATTACATCAATTTGTTGCTTTTCTTACTGAGGACCTTCCTTTGAAATTTGGGGTGCCTTAGATTAAAACAAAGACAAAAACAACTACCAACTCTTCTGAAACAGTGGTTCTCCAATGAATGGTACTGCCCCCTGCAGGGTATTTTGGGACTTTTTTTTGTGTGTTTAAATGATTATGGGGCTACTACTGGTAGTTGGAGGTAGGGGCCACAGATGTCAGGAACAATTCCACATGGTCTTAGATTTTCATGTTCTACCAACCATTCATGTAGAGAAAAAACCACCATTCATGTAGAGAAAAAGTCATTTCTACATAAAAACACTAATATTTTTTGCCTGGTTTTAATATACACTGAAATTTTCAGAAATGCAAGTCCAACAAAGATTGAGGCAACAATGTACTTTGTTGGGTTTGGAACTTTACCAAAAATTGTACAGAATATTTGAAACCTAATACCAAATGGCCTTGAATTCTCTGTTTTCATCACGTGAAACTTAGGTCAAACCTCCATGCCTTTGTACATACTGCTCCCTCCAATGAGGACACTCTAATGCACAATGAAGACTGTGCTATTCCCAAACTTTCATGTCTTTATTAATCACATTTCTGTGAATCCATTCAACTCTGTCTTCATTACTATCACAGTTCTATGTGGTTCTATGTGACTCAGATTTCTTTAGAAGGACATCTTAATTTTTCACAAATATGGATATGAAACTCAAATCCCTCACTGTGCTATTCAAAATAATTACTTGAATATTATAGTACTTAATATTCAGTTCTTTAGTCCTTTAGCAAAACATTTTAGTTTTCCTTAACAAAATAAGAATTTAACTACATGTTAAATTGCAGGGTTTCCCCCAACATTTTCCTGTTTCCCCCATCATTCCATGATTGTCACTGACTTGTCAGCAAATTTTACCTTTAGGAGGGAAACTGATTTGAGAAATGTACTACTGATTATTCTGAGGAAATCAATTGAAAAATCAATGCGACAAAAAATAAATAAAAATCAACATGCTCTCCATAAACCAGAAGATTATAAATTCCCTTTAAATATAGTAGTGCCAAATAATTTATACACTCTTAGTAAATTAACTGAAATACATGTTGAGACAGGTCTTTAGCACTTACATTTGGAATTTGTTCCTAGAAAATATTGGGATAGTTGAACAGACTTCAAAAATCTTTAGTGTTCACAGCCTCAGACTGGGAAAATACTCCACAGTAGAAGGGGGTATTCCAATTCAATGAATTTTCAAGTAATGAAAAGTTAGAGACTCATTATTTTTATGGTGATTCAGCCTTCTGCATTGTCCAAATTAAACGATTATTATGAGTAATTCTCTTGTAGCTCTACTCTAGCATAAAAGGTTTCAGAGGTATGTCTGTATATAACCAGGTCAAAGGAAGTACCATGTAAGATTGTTGCATTGCCTTTTTGTTGTTGATTTGCTTATTTTTAAAAAGATGATGAGACTTTCTTTCAGGCATGAGGGAGAAATAAAGACAATCAGAAACAGGAGTCAGCAAACACTAGACCTTCCCTATAAGAAATATTGAAAGCAGTTCTCTTACATAAATCAAAGAGGAGAAAATGCAAAAAAAAAAAAAAAAAAGAACAAGGAAATAGAACTAGAAAATAAAACAAAATGTCAGCAGAAAATCCTCATATATCAAAATCACCTTAAATGTAAATGGACCGAACAATCAAAAGGCATAGAGTAGCTGGCTGAATCAGAAAACAAACTCCAACTTTCTTCCATCTCCAGGAGACCCATTTATGCTCTAATTATAAACAAAGGCTCAAAGGAAATGGCTAGAGTGGAAATAAAAGAAATAGAAATCAGAAAAGAGAGCCCAAAAGATCAATGAAACCAAGAGCTGATTCTTTGAAAAATAGGAAAATAAATAAACAAACCTAGTCTAACTAGCCACACAAAAGAAATAAATGGGAAAAACTCAAATAGAATCAGAAAGGAGAGAGGAGAAGTTATAACAGGAAGCTTGGAAATACAGATCACAAGAGGCTACTATTACCATCTTTATGCCAATATATTGAATAACCTAGAAGAAATTGACAAATTCTTACAAGCACCAAACTTCCAAGATTGAATCAGAAAGAAACAAAAAATTTGAACAGACCAGTTATAACAAGGAAATCAAAAGAATAATCAGACATCTTCCACAAAACAAAAGCCCAGGACCAGATGGTTTCATTAGTGAGTTCGACCAAAACTTCAAAGACAAGCTAATACCTATCCTTCTCAAATTCTTCCAAACACATTTCATAAGGACAATATTACTCTGTTAGGAAAAAAAGACCTTAGTGTTGGGAAAATTAGAGTCATATGCAAAAGATGAAACTAGATCACTACCTCACACTATGCACAAAAATATTAATTCAAAATGGATGAAAGACTTGGATGTGAGACCTGACATCGTTACATATATAGAAGAAAACATGGGTAAAACTTTCTGAGAAATTAGTTGGTGATGTTTTTAGGCACTGGACTTGAAATGTAAGGGAAACAAAGCAAAAAAAAAAAAAAAAAGGGGGACTACATCAAACTAAAAAGCTTCTGCCCAGTGAAACTATCAGTAAAATGAAAAAAAAAATACCCTATCAAATGAGAAAAAAACATTTCCACATTATACATCTGACAAGTGGATAATATCCAAGATCTATAAAGAACTCTTAAAACTCAATAAAAAGAAAATAACCCAATTTAAAAATGGACAGAAGAACTAAATAGACACTTCTCCAAAGAAGACATACAGATGGATATCACATTAAAAAAAAAATTCTCATCACCACTCATTATTATGGAAATACAAATCAAAACCACAATGAGATACCACTTCACACCTGTGAGATTGGCCCATATTAAATAAAGCAGAAACAAGTGTTGTAAGGATATAGAGAAAAAGGAATCCTCATATACTTTTTGGGGAGTGTAGACTGATCTCAGATCCTATAGAAAACAGAATGGAGTTTTCTCAAAAGATTAAAACTGGATCTGCCACGTAACCCAGCAATTCCTTTCTTGGGTATCTATGTGAAGAATAAAAAAAAACACTAATTCTAAGGGATTTGTTGTATTCCTATGTTCACTGCAAGTTATGGAAGCATCCTAAGTGCCTGATGACAGATGAGTGGATTAAGATGTGTGTGGCATATCTACACAATGGAATTCTACTCAGTTATATAAAAAAAATGAAATACTACCTTTTGTCAATAATGGAAAGGGTCTGTGATTCATTTGATTTGAGAGTGATGGATTAGGCTGGACCATACAAATTCACAAATGAACCAAACAAAAATCCAAAACAAGAGAGTTTCACACTATGGAAAAACTACAGGGAGGGGAATCCAAATTGAACACACTGGTACAACAGTATAAAGGAACTAGGAGGTTCAGTTAAAGTGGGATAGAGAGATGGGAGACACATCCGAGAGAATATGAGGACATATTTTGATCACACCTTTCAAAAGAGGGAGCTGTGGAGTTCTAAATTAACAAGTCTTATTGACTCACACCAGCCTTCACAAAGCACATTAAATCTTATCCACTGAAACAGAACAGGATTGTCCACACAAAGTCATAAGAAAAGTGAGAAGGGGCAAAATTATTTCCTAGAGATGGTAAAAGCATGCCAAAGAGATGTATGATAGGAATTCCAGAAGAAGAAAACCAGAGCAACGTAACAGAACAAATACTACAAACATTGCTTTTAAAGAAATATGATTGACTCTACATGTTGAAAGTGCATTATAACCCTGGAAAACTCAACCGAGAACAACCATTACTGAGATAAATTCTAGTAAATCTATGGAACTGTAATAGTTTTAAAGCTAAAAGTTTCTTTTAAAACATAACAATAAATCTTTTGTGTATCCAAGCAAAAAGACCAAATTATTTATAAGCAAAAGAAATTAAGATTATTAACAGAATGACAGCATATTGTATGCAGAACAACGGAATATCACACTTAAAAGGGAAGAAAACTATGAACCATGGATTTTATAATCAGCCAAAAATAAAAAAAATCATAAACAAACTGTATAAATGTGTAAGAATTCAAGAAATATTGTTCACTTACACCTTCTCTGAGTAATCTCTAAGAGATAAGCTTTAGACAAGCAATTACTGAAGGGCATTGACAAAAGTGCTGCTGAGTAACCCACTAGTTAATGAATGGAATACACTTTAGAAATACTTTAAGTAATAAAATAAAATAAAAAATACTTTAATAAAATATATCTGAAATCTCTAATGAATTAATGGATCTTGGCAATACTTATCAATATTTGATAACAGTTTACCTCCTAATAGAAGAATAAAATATCACCTATGAAATGTTTTTTTTCTGCTTCTCAATTAATCTGAATATGATCAATCCTCTTTACCTAACCATCGACTTATAGGAAATACAAGGTTCAGATGAACATGTTACGTGATATCATGGGAATGTATTCAGCAAAACGTAGACCATAGAAACTATTTCTACTATTTCCTTAACAAAAAAAAAAATGCAAGGAGAAAAAGAAAAGGAGAGGAAACCACAGACTAAGAGGGATTTAAGAAATGTGTCAATTGCTTATAGTGCAATTATAATTACATTGCCAAATCTTGTTTTAATCTCAAATATACAATCTATTACATATATATACATACATATGACAATTAGAGAAATATGAACACTGGCTAGATATTTGATGATACTCAGCAATTATGACTGGATACATGATATTTAGAAATTAATGTTAGTATTTGTGTGATAACTATTGTAGTTATCACTTAGAGAAAACCTTTATCTTTTAGAAATTCACACTGAAGTATTTACAAGTGAAGCACTATGATGCCTGAGATTTCTATAAAATAATTGTGGGTGACATGCGAATTATAGGTAAAAACAAAGCTGATAACATACTGATAATTGCCAAATGTGAATTCACTATTCTATGATCTCTCTATTTGATACATTTAAAGATTCATATTATATAAAGCTTAAAAGTAAAAGACAATTTAGTAGGGGAAAACCTATTTTGATTAAATGATTAAATGAAGAGTTCTTATGTTTTTTTTTCTTTATTTAATACATGAAGTTTTCTAGATAATGTAAGATGAAAATCTAGTTTACAATGCATACACTATTCATTGGTAAGGATGTGTAACTCACAATAAGAGCAGTTCTTTATTAAACTCCTTCAAATCTACATTTTCTATACCTGTCTCATTTGACAATCCTATGTGTCAACTTTGATAGTGTAACTTAAGGTGCTGCTGAAAGGTTTCAGTGTGTTGCAGAAAGGTCATGCATTGAGAATCAGGTGAGCTTAGTTTCAACTCTTGCCTCTGCTCCTGGGAGTCTTTGTGACCTGGCACAAGCTGTTTAATTATTCTAAGTCTTAGTTTCGTCTTCCATCTAAAGAAGCAGTTGGATTACCTTTTCTCAATTCAGACATCTACTACCTCTATTACTGTTTTTTTACTTTTTGGACACTTTATTTTGCTGAAAAAGTATGAAAGAATTTTCCTTAGAACAGGTAGGAGTTTAAAACTATTTTTCAGCCCTTTAGTCATGGGCCAAGTGACATCCAAGATAAGAGTAATTTGCAGTAAAATGCTCTTCCATTGAGCTATATCTCCCAAAATATAAGTTATTTATCCATGGAAGGAAACATAATTTTGTTTTTTTGTTTTTTTTTTTAAGATTTATTTATTATTTATACAAGCACTGGGTACAGTCAGAAGCACGGGAGGGTGAGAGAATTCACCAGAGCCAGAGCGGGGAGCAGAACAGGCAGAGTGACGAAGTACACTGCTGAGGGGAGCAGCGGGCGGCAGGAGAGGTCTGCTGCACCATGTGGGACCCTCACCCAGCGGCCAGGGATCGAACAGGCGCTGCAGAGGCTGTGGGAAGCTTCACAGCCCAGCGCTCAACCGCTGTGCCACCAGAGCAGGCCCGGAAACATAATTTTGAATTGGAGAACGGGAAAAACATGACTCGAGGAAAGGTCTAAGGGATCCCCAAACTTACTAAGAAGTAGTACAGTGGTACTACCATTGAAAATTCAACAATACAAGGTTTGTAAGTAACTGCAGCAAAAAGAAACCGTAAGGTAAGCTGGATACACCACTCAGCACTGCCCAAATTTTAACTTGTTTATTCTTAGGTAATTTTAGAAATGCAATATACTTGGGGGTTATCCAAAAGACAAACATAAAAGTGTTGAAAGGTTCACAAAATAGGCAAAACTAAGGAAACTGGGATCAGTAGGCTCAGAGGAAGGAATGTTGGAGTAGAGGGAAGCTGTAATAACAACCTTCAAATAGGCAAAGAAATATTATCCAGATGAAGATAAGGAACTGTTTTAGTCAGCTGGGTAGAGTCAGGGCTTATATTACAGAAGAAAGACTTATGGTTATGCTTCAGAAAAACTTCCTGGCACCTGGAAAATTAGAAATGTTCTTTCTCTGGGAATCTTTAACCATAGGAAGATGACTACCTTGAGGTGATTTCACTGTAGCCTTCTTGAAGTTGTAAGGATAACTAAATGATATGTGCCTAGTAATTGATGTTCAAATCTCCCAGATGGGGGCAGAAATGATTGCTTTGGTGTGGACTAGATACAAATCTGGCAGACATAGATCAGGCCTCATTTCCTTCTGTGATTCTTTCAATTTCCTGCTCCCTTGAAATATCATCATCATCAACATCAACAACTTCTTACTGAAGTCTAGGATCACGTGAAATCTGCCCGTTCACTATCAAAGAAAAGAACATAATTTCTATCCTCTTGAGTATCTAGTCCCTTTTCTCCATGACAAAATGCAACACAGAAAGGCTGGCTTACAGTTTTCATTCCTGGGGTAGTTGGGTTTGTGATTACTTTTTCTAAAGTAACACACTCACATGTTCCTCTATGGTTGAGAGGGTGAGAAAAAGAAATATGACTGTGCTTCATTTGACTGACATGTTAGGAGAGAATTCTAGCACAGAGGAGGAGAAAGGCAAGAGAATTAAGGCCATAGGTGAAGTCATTATAAGAGGGAAATGGAGGGAAAATAACAGGAGTTAGTGTTAATAAATGAAGAAAGGTCAAGTCTAGCTCCTTTAGTAGGTCAACAAATATTAAGTGTTAAGAGTAAAATATGAATAGAACAGACTTAGTTCTAGCCTTTTGCTGTCCTGTTACAATTGTTTGGACTAAGAAGGACAGTCAGTTCCCTGCTTTGAAAGTCATTATTAGAGAAATCTGATTTCCATATTAGTATTTAGTCTTAACATATGGTTACATGTGTTTCTGTGGGCAAAACATGAATGATGTTATTGACCTGACTTGCAGACTGGGTTAACATATAACATTAAAATGCTTCCATTTAAGCAAATCAGCCACAGTATGAACTTTAGGGCTGTTGTTCTCGCTACCATTTTGCAGGGTTTTTTACTTCCTTGCCTATAACCCCCACCCCCGTCCCCATCCCATCGCCAAGGGAATACTGAGGAAAGATGAAAGAAAAGGCAAGTTCTTAATGAGATAGTGTATATACCATATAAATGCAATTGTTAAATGTATTTAAACTGTACCTCCTGTACCTCAGCTAAGGATGTCTGGAAAGTGGCCAAAACATATCCTAAAATGATAATGATGGTGGCTTTATAGGGAGAAAAGTCATTCAATTAGATATGAAAATTTTTCTTTTTCATGCTTTTTTCATTTAATTTGTAAGCATTATGCAGAGAGATAAAACCCTTCTTATCACATATTAGATATTGAATAATACTGTATTTTCTATTTAGGGTTTCACATAATGTAATTTTTTTATTTGAAATAGCTTTTTTGTCTCATTGTTTATTTTTTATAACTCTCCCTGTTGCAGAATGGATTTGAGTTGACTTGTTAGTAAATTATGTTTCTTTATGAAAAGTATGATTTAATTCTGGGTATTTGTTTTTTTAATAATGTGTTGAGGAAAAAACGCTGGTGGCAACCTATTTCAGAAAATGCAATTTAAATATGGACGTATGACTTGATTTACAAAAATATTACTTTATATGAAATTGTACAAGCATTCAGGAATTATCTATGTAAAAACTTTGTACGCATACAATGTGGATAAGAGTAAAAATCTATAGACAATGTCATTTAGTCATTAACTGAATGTGCAATAAGGCTACTATTTCCAGTCAGAGGGATCAGGAATGACTCCTCATTTTCAGGTATTGTTTATGAAAATTTCCACAGTAGTGAGATTAGGAAGTTAATTTAATTAGACTTATTTTCCATTTGGGATCCAAAATCAGGAAAAAGAACAGTGCAAGAACACACATCTCAAGGAAGTAGAAATGCATTTTTCTACCCTGTGTCATATGAACGAAGTTCAACTACTAATATTAGATGAACCATGATTCCTTCCTTACTTCAGAAAGAGCCATCACATATATGAATCATTAATTTCTGTTTCAAATGATTTAAATGGAGCCCAGAAAGATTTTATGAGTCATCAGGGAGTTTGACTTAGTGATTTTTGTCTCATCTGCACTTTCCTACAAGAACTCAGTTCTAGATTGCAGGCTATCTCCCCTATATCTAAAAATGGATGTCATCTATGATTTTCAAGGATCCAATAAATACAGTTAAATAACTCACTTATTATGCATATAATATGCCCATTTCATTAAGCTTCCAAATATATTTGGTGATTATCAGGTCTGTCAGTTACTTGAAAAAAACTGCTGGTGGGGCTAAAATTCATTTTTTATTTCTGACAGCTTTTGTTTTAAAAATCCTCTCTTTTTTTTTTTTTTCCAAAACAGAAATGGCCCTAGTAGCTCAGTAGCTCTGGGTTCTGTACTCTAAAGAGAAGACTTTATATATTTGTCATTAATACCTAGTCATATCAAAGATCAGCAAACTTCCTGTAAAGGGTCAGACAGCAAATATTCAGACTTTGCTTGCTACACAGCCTCTGTTGCACTACTCTGTTGCAACTTTAACTTTATAGCATGAAAGCAGTCACATATATAAAATAAAAAAGTGTGTCTGTGTTTCAATAAAACTTTATTTACAAAAGTAGGAGTCAGGCTTTGGTCTATAGGCTATAGTATGCAAACTCTGGGTTTATATGATGGCAATATTTTTTAAAATATTTTATTTTATATAATTCTTACATTATTTTTCATTTTTGTACAATGTATGCATTTTCATTTTGGTTATATTCCCCGTACAATTGCACCCCCTCTTATTTTAACCCTAGTCCTTCCTCTCCCCCCACTCTGGTTTATAGTTGCTCGTTGATTTTGATTTTTACTTTGTATTAATTAGTTTTTTTCCTGGCCCCTTATTTAGGTTTTCTAAATTCCTGCTATGAGTGAGACCATCCGGTATTTTCCTTTTTCTTTCTGACTTATTTCGCTGAGCATGATCCCTTCTAGCTACATCCATGTTGCTGCAAACTGCATGTGTTTATCTTTTTTGATTGCTGAGTAATATTCCATTGTGTATATGATGGCAATATTTATAAAAATGCAGAATACAGGAAATATTCTGTTAATTTTTATTAAGGAAAAAATAAATCCTTTATTATTTATTTCCCCAGTTTTAGTGAGATAGAATTGACATAAAATAATGTATTAGTATTAGGTGTGTGACATAATGGTTTAATATATGTATATATTATGAAATGGTTACCACATTTAGTTAGTATTCATCACCTTGCACAGTTAATTTTTTTTCTTAAGATGAGAACTTTTAAGATCTACTCTCTTAGCGACTTTCAAATATGCATTATATTATTGTTATGGTCTAGATCACCTTTTTATCTTATAAATGGAAATCTGTACCTTGTGAGTTCCTTCACCCATTTTGTTCATTCCTCTACTATCCTGGCAACCACCAACTGTTCTCTGTATCTATGAGTTTGGTTCTTTTAGATTCCACATATATATGAGATCACAGAGATCTTTTAATAAGTCATTGAAATATTTATAATTCCATTATTCAAATGAATTAAATGGGAAAACTTGAAATTTTGATGATTTAATAGCAGCTAATGATTTTATACTTTAATTATTCTATACTTTATACTTTAATATTTATATACTTATTTATATACTTTATACTTTAATTATTCTAATTATTTTATACTTTAATTATTTCCCATTTTTTTCTATTTTCATTGCAATTTCATAGAATAAAACTTGAGTTTGGATTACATCAGCATAGAAAGTCTGAAAGAGTTAAATTTACAGAATTACCAGTAGTATTCTCTCGACATTTTGTTATTAAGTTCAAAAAAGCAAGATGCTTTGACAACTGAAGTTAAATCATAATTTCCATCCCAGGAAGTGACCAAATAAATGAGTTCCAAAAAAATATGATGAGGTCTAAAAAATAAATTCAATGGTTAATGCTAAAAGACAACAGTTTGATACATTTAACAATACACTATCACTAGCTCTTTTAGAGCATTGAAGAGGTGTCAGGGAATCCTTGGAAAGAAAAAGTCCATGAAAACACACATAATTTCAACATTATTCTTCTGTTGGAGCTGTCACTGGCTAGGTCAGATTCTTTTCTCAAAATAGGCTAAATCCTCATGAGTCCAAAAGAAAAGTCCATTTGCTGAATGCCTTTTGCCACTTCCCATCATCTCAGTCAATGAGTTCTATAGGAGTTGGTCACTGCTTAGTCTACTGGTCAGTTCCATGGCAATCCTTATGGCCTCATTTTATTGGTGTGCTCCAAGTAACTTTCATAAGAACATTTGGTCATTGTTCCATGTTACAGGATATATATATACCTTAATATTTCTTTGCTATTGAGAAAGTAGAATTCATTTTCTCACTGGGCCATGGGGAAAATACATGCTGAACACACGTTAGTTGATTAGAAAGATTAATTCTATTTCACACTGCTTTGTCATTGATTTTGCAAATCTACCCACTTATTTCTGGTTGATTCACATTCATACTGGCCCCAAATCCATCATTTTTGTCCCCTATTTATTTTACTTCTTTCCTTGCTAAAACACTAAACCTCACTGTTTACTTAATTAGGTCAACAAACATGTATTGAGACTACTAGGTGCTAGGTTCTATGAAAAGAATGGGACAGAGATATAGTCTCTCATGGAATGCATACCAAATTGGTAAGAAAAATAAGCAAAACTAATGGTTAAAACATAACACATGCATTAGAGAATACTGAGGCCCTTCAGAGGGAGGGCTAACTCTACTTTGGGAAGAATTTGAAAAGATGTAATGGTGAACTGAATCTTGAAGAACACACAGAAACTATCTAGAGAGAAAAGGAGGGAAAAGGCTTCCCAAGTAAAAGGGCTTTGCAAGAATCATGTTCAAAGGCATGGGGGTGTGTGAACAACGGAATATTCTGGGCCCTACAGGCAATTCAACATGGGCGCAGTGAAGGGTATGGGAGGCTGTTGTGATTAATGAAGTGGGAGAGAAGAGCTTAGAAGTCTATACTTTGTTTATCCTAAGGTTACTGGATTCCACTGAATATCAAGATAGACTTTTAAGATTCCACGTGAATTTTAAGATAGAATGTGGTATGATCAGATGTGCATTTTTAAAAGTCCATAGGTGAGGAATAGAAAGGAACCATGAGAGAATGAAAGCAGTTTGGGGAAGGGAGGTTGATAAGAGTCCATTACAATAATTCAGGGAGGAGATGAGGTAAATTTGAGTAAAGACAGTAATAGGGTGGAGGGAGAGAAAGAGAACTCAAATAGAACTCTTCTTATGATCCTTTTATCCTACTATGTGCCAGGTTCCACGCTTTACCTTCATGAAATACAACAACATATGGAAGGCGCTGTATGGAGCTACAAGCACCTCATTCAACAGATGAAGAAAACAGTATGGGTTAAGTTTCTCAGTTTCACAAGTTGACAAAGATGAGATATGTACACACCTCTCTGTGGTTTCAAGCCCCTTTATAAAATTTTAGAACACACTACAAAGTTGCTAAGAAAACCCAGGAAGGTAGGAGTATTAACAAAGGGATACTGATCAATAATTTTAAATACTTCAACAGAAGTTTAAAAAAGAAAGATGTTAACAATGTCCAGGGGATTAGACAGTCATGGATGACCTTAGCAGAGGATAGTTTTCTTGGAGCAAGAAAATTGAGATCAGAAGGCAGTGGGAAGAGTTGGTTTGTGTGCATGGTGTGAGGTAGTAGTCAAGCTTTGAAGAGAAATAAATGAGGTAGGAGGGGTTGTATAAATCCCTTCTCAAGATACTTAGCCATAATGAAAGAGAGAGATAGAAAATATTCTACAGCTTCCCAATTGTTCTTTGTTGATTATGCCTTAAACTACTGAACTACTCAACAGAAAGATAACTATACCCACAGAACAGTATCTGTCACGTAGTGATGCTCTCTCTTTTTTTTTTTTTAAGATTTATTTATTTATTTATACAAGCACTGGGTATATTCAGAAGCATGGGGGGAGGGTGAGAGAATTCACCAGAGCCAGAGCAGGGAACAGAACAGGCAGAGTGACGAAATACACTGCTGAGGGGAGCAGCGGGCGGCAGGAGAGGTCTGCACGCCATGTGGGACACTTGCCAGCGGCCAGGGATCGAACCGGCGCTGCAGAGGCTGCGGGCAGCTTCGCAACCCAGCGCTCAACTGCTGCTCCACGGGAGAGGCCCCCGTAGTGATGCTTTCTAAATATTTTTTTTTGACTGAATGAATACACATTCATCCTTATCGCTGATTCTGAAGAGAAACTAGAAATATTGAAAGCCTACATTTTGGGCACAAATCTGTTGATGTCCAAAAGGAAAAGGATTCATTCACTACTATGTTTAAGAAATCTCTTATGTATCTTTAAAAGTGGGAGAAAGTGTCAACTTCTGTTATAGAGAACAAGATGAAGTCAGATTCTCTGCCCGAGGTCACATAATGTATCAAGACAAGGTTGAAGACAAAGGTCTCCTGGTTTCCACTCTAATGCTTCCAGTAATGTGCTCCTAAATCCTTTTGTTCTGGCAGTAAATGTTGTTTTCTTTTCTTGATCTTTTTTTCTGCCCCACTCTTCTTCACTAATCTAGATCTTATGTCCTAGTTCTGTTAATAGTTTTTGCTAGTCTGCAGTCTTTTCCATTTTTCCCATGCGCAAACTGGAACTCCATTCCCAGTAATACCTGACATTCATTCATTCATTCATTCATTTATTCATTCATTTAATCTACAAATATTAACTAAGCATATCTGTGCCACTGCTGCTTTGCAAAAATAGCAGTGAACGTCAGTGAGTTCCCTTCCCTCAGAGATGAGTCTGCTTTTAAGGATTTTTCATGTACTTGGGCTTACACTGATTTGATTTACATCCACTTAACTTGATATTATTCTAACTTTGTATATGTGGTCTTTCTCCAAGTAGCTGACCAAAAGCTCACTGTCTTGTTTGTAGCTTGACCCACACTCTTACACATCATTGATGTAGAATGGGGGAAGGGTCCTGGTCATATTTTCCATTTAAGTTTAAGGGGCCTCTTCCTTCCTCTTTCACCTATCTCCTTTCTGTGCTTTGGTGGTTTTTTTGGTTGGCAAATCAGACTCTTTCGCTTTGTCTCTATTTCTCATGTTCAGATATGTTTCAGACAATTTATCTGACAAGATCTGACCCATTCTATTTTCGATTCCTCTTGCAGATGGTGATGAAATTTCCCTATGTCAATATCTTTTCTCTATCATAGGTAAGCCATCGAGAATCCTGACCTTATTTTGGTTCTCTCATTTTCTATTTCATACCAAAAGAAAACAGTCTCCATAGCCACATCTATACCAAAATTAAAGATATGGAAAATATTTTCTATCTAAAGAAACTAATACAAATAACATAATTTTCAAATAAGAAAAGCCCAAATAAAGGCTGGTTCTATGTATACATGACTTCTACTTTAAAGAAATTATAAGAAGTGTTGTTATTTTGTTGTTTATTTTTGACATCTGGTTATCATGAAACAAATATTCTTAATCCATGTGGAGAAATACACAGAAGGCTTATAATTTGGTTTCCTGTTAATCTAAGTTTGTGCAGAGAGGCTGTATCATTACCACTGCAGGAGTATGATAAAAATTCCATGATCATAAAAAAAAAGGATGGTCAAAAAGTCCTAGAGTTTAAGGGACATTAGAGATTAGGAAATTCAAATCATTTAATTTTAGAGATGAGGAAACTGAAGGTGGTAAGGATAAGGCTATTATTTAGAGACTGGTTAAGGCCATAATTTCCATTTTTTTCTTTGCTCTACGACTGTTTATGTTATAGGATCTTAATGTAATCTCTCTCTCTTTGTGTATTCTTGAAAGATTCTTGAAGAAAATTAAGTTTATTATTTCAGACTTGATTTTTTTAGAGATTCAACTTAGACTCTGATGCCTTCTTACATGAAATCCTAAAATATATATGTGCATTTTGCTTTTTGTGTACATAAAAAAAAATCAGAAAAGTCAAAGGATTCGTTTGAAGTTTGTAGTTAAATGCAGCTATTCATAGCCTGCCCAAATCTTGCTAACTCTTACTTATTTTAATGATATATAGTGTGGGGGTTAGGAGTTGGAAGTATCGGGAAGTCTCTCTTGCTCAGAAATGACCCCTCCAAACAACCTGGGCATTTGGGATTCATTTAGTTAGCCGAATTTATCTTTTAAATTGATTGTAATTAGCTCACCAGAATGCTTCTGTTCCTCTCAGATCTACTGCAATGAATAATTTGAAGTTTGATCTTAAGGCAGGAAGGAATACTTTTTGAGAAGAGCAGGCAGGAAATTAGGCTGTGGGTGGCTAGAGCTCTGGGAGAGACTGGTAGAAAGGAAACTTCAATAGTTCCAAAAATCTCTAGTTTTCAAAGCTGCCTCCAACCAAAAAACCCAGATGGAAAGAACACAGATTCTATAAAGTATGTGTGAGCAATTAAGCAGACCATACTCTGTGCACAGTTAAAATGTCCAATTTGAACAAAGATACTTAGGGTGTTGGAAAGGAATAAGAGAGATCAGGGAGAAAATTCATGCACAAGTGAATTTATAAGAGGTGGTTTTGTGGGATGCTAAATGCTTTTCCTTGCCTCCCCAAATAAACAATGCATGTCAGAAAAAAAACTAGAGCTAATTAAAAAACTTAGAAAAGGTATACGGCATTTGAAAGAACTAGAATTCAAGAGTCCATCTATCCAAAGGATAGATTACTAATTTTGACTGAATTAGCTTAACTGCTGTTTTCATATCCAAAATTTCAACTATGCCATTTATTAGACTGAGCCGAGTTATACTTTTTGAAGGAATTTCCCCCACTCTCTTTATCAATATGATGAATATAGTGTCTGTCACTGGTTTGTGTGCCTACAGAAACACTTAAAGAATAAAGTTGATTTCATAAACATTTATTCATTCTATGATTTAGCAAATTACTTGATTCCTCTAAGCCTCATTTTGCCATCTGTAAAATGGGCATAATGGTAGTCCTGTTTCACTGGCTTGCTAATCTCATTGGGATTAAATGAAATGAGCACATATAACCCTTAGAATAGGGCCTCCCCAGGTGGCGCATGGTTGAGCAATGGGCTGCGAAGCTGCCCGCAGCCTCTGCAGCGCCGGTTCGATCCCCAGCTGCCAGCGAGGGTCCCACAAGGCGCGCAGACCCCTCTTGCCCTGCCCGCTGCTCCCCTCAGCAGTGTATTTCGTCAGTCTGCCTGTTCTGTTCCCCGCTCTGGCTTTGGTGAATTCTTTCACCCTCCTGCACTTCTGACTGTACCCTGTGCTTGTATAAATAAATAAATAAATGTTAAAATAAATAAATAAATAAATAAATTCTTAAGCTTAAAAAAAAATTACCCTTACAATAGTATCTGGCACAAAGTAAGTACTAAATGTTGGTCATTACATTCTATAAAGGTAATCTCTCATTGCTCCCAGAACAGAGTGCACATGGATTGGTTAACTAGAAAGTCGAAAACAGGTGGAAGAGGAAGCCATATTATTAAGGTTTCATTTCACTGGCAACAGTTCTGATACACCAAGTTTTCTCCTCTTTGTGACTGTCCTGACTTCAGCACTCTGTGAGTCTGACCTGTGGGGCTCCTCCTCACTTGTTCTTAGATCTTCAGTGTTCTGACCATGGTTGCATGTGAAAGCCTGTTTCTGCCCTTCTGTGACCCTGACTTTGATTTCCTGTTTCTGTATTTGCATCTCAGAAACTCTAGCTTATGATTTGAGGCACATTAAAAACTCCTACTCTCCTTTCATTAGAGAAAATATTTCAGTGAAATCTAAGTAGGTGAAGGTTTCAAAATTATTCAGTTGCTACCTAAAAACCTGACCTCATTTTTTTCTTGTTGCTCTGAGAAGAGAATATGAATTCTATTAATTGACATGGTCTATTAGAAATTTTTGAGGACTTTTTTTTACTTTATGTGTATCTCTATTTTTCAAATCTATAAGCCAATGTCATTTTTGCATTTAAGAAACCCAACATATGCAGATATGACATTACCTTTCTGACTAAAATTTGATTTGTCCTATGTGTCCTAGTTCCCACCTTATATAAAAGTAGATTAAAAAAAAAGAAATGTGGCAATTTTACAAATATCCTATGTCCCTTTATGGCAATAAAGTTGCCCATTGACGAATTAAATTCTTGAGAACCCAGGAAAGTGTATTGGAGCTCCAAGATTATCTGAGTTAACATCTTGGACTTAGCTGAGGGCAGAGATCCTATCTTAAAGAATTTTTAGTTTATTGTTTATAAACCAGATTCTCATCCTATATAGCTCTATGAGAATTTCTGCGAGGGAGGTTTCTGAATTCTTTCGAAGATTTCCCTAAGGGAGTTCTCACAGGATTATATAGGATGAGAATCTGACCTTCTTAGGCTTTATACTATGTTTGAAGAGGAGAGTGGGAGTTTGGTTAGGTTTTTTCTTTTTTTTTCTGCTGAAATCTTCTAGGGGAGGTTGTACGTTTTGACTCAAGATTTTAACTTTTCAAATGTCCAAAGACATTTGAACAAAAGGGTTTAAAGAAATGTAATACTGTTTAATAGCCTAAAACTTGGATTTGCACATGTGGTTTGAGAAAACATTTTCCATACTTTTAAAATTTGGTGTTTCCTTTTATATGCTTTGATAAACAAAAAATCTTAGTGTAAAATGTAATGTTTAAGTTGGAATTTGAATTGAAAAGCCTTTGATTAATGAAGTAACTCTTTTTTAAAATGATAAGAATCCACATTTATGGGGATTTATTATCAGCAAGGTTTACATAGAACAGCTGTAAACAGTCTACTATGTTAATTTGACAGGCAAATGAACAAACAGTGGAACAGTGTGAAAGATCATACAGCATGTTTCCCAAAAAGGTCAAAGTGCCAATAGTGCTGACTAAAATGGTAGTCTTGTTCCTTGAGATGACTCCAAGGCCAGTTTCTGTAATATGAGTTGCAGACCTTTAAATGTCTTGTTATTAAGACAATGCCGAAGACTTCAGTCATAACTTTCAACATTCTAGCCTGGAGAGTGGGAACAAAGAAAGTGCATTAAAGATGTTCTTCATTTGCACTTCACGAAATTTCAAGCTTAGGACCTCAGCAGGTTATTTTCTCTGGAATCTTTACAATTTTGACTTTTTTTTTTGCCTAAAGAACAGTATGTACAGTAGATGCCTTCTTTTTAAGATGTAGATATGAATACAGTTTTATGTGACAGTGCTGACATCTCTGACTCACTATATATTCATGTGATATATAATTGCTCACTATCCCACATGGAGTTACTGATCTGAAATGGATATCCATGGACTTTTAAAATACCCAAAAATATCCCCATAAAATGAAGCCAAGATTCAATACTCATCTAGTAAATTCAGACTGGAAACAATGAGCCATGTCATTTTTTTAAGTTCTTGCTGGAGATGCAGAAATTAGCAGCCATGGTTTTACCTTGATGAAGCTAATGATTCAACAGATTTTTTTTTTATTGCATGCCCTTACATGCTAGATGCTTTCACATACATTCTCATCTACTTCTTTCAATAACCATGATAGGTAAGGAGAATTAATCCTGTTTTATAGTTGAGGAAATAAAGAGTCAGAGTTAGAAAAGCTTTTCTAGGTCACTCAGCTGGTGTGTGGCACATCTGGGAATTGAATCTAGCTCTGAATCTAACATTGGGCTCTGCTCAGTATACTATAGCATAAATCTTCATTAAAGTAAATCAGATAATTATTTAGTGGGGGTTAGAAAGCATGCATTGTTAGTGCAAGTATTATGCCATACCTGTGCATACTAAATATTTCATTAAGAGATTTTTGAAAATAGCAGCGTGTCCTCAATTTTGGCCCTCCGCAATGGAGGTTTAATCAAAGGTTTACAAAATCTGACTTAAGGAATCTGCTGAATGAATGGCTAAAGAGGCTCTCACTTGAGATAAGGATCGAACAAACTCTCTCTTCTGTCTCCATTAGTGGGATTTTCTCAGAATTGCATAAGCGCTTCAAGCAGTCAGGATAATTCCACTGGTTAAATATCTCCATCCACTAGTTCACATTTGCGGTAGATGTGTATACACTAAAGCATAAACTACACATGGTGTTTATGTTCATCAGCTAAGCAGTTTTTACAAATGTTATGAAGAACTTCAGGATTAATGGATTGAAGCAGATAATGTGTGAGACCCCCGCAGAAGAAGTCTTTTATGGAAAGGACTGTGTTCTCAAACACACTATGGACATTCCCTGAAAAGAGATTTTCTGAATGATTTTATTTGAAAGCCTGGCTTACCCTGTTCTGATCTCATCTGCCATGCCTCATGGCTGAGCCCCAACTTGAAGGGAGATGTGCAAATATTCCATTGGCTGGTGTGGAGGAACAATGTCAAGGTTAGGGAAGCCCAGATTTCTTAGGACTCCCTGCAAGTCTGACAATTCCTCAGATTGTTCACTGAAGCCTATTGTTAGGTGAACATGGCTCAAAGGGCTTTAGCAGTCCCCTCCCACCCACAGATGTACTGGCTAAGTACAGTGTCTTTGCTATGCAAATGACGTTTCACAGAGGTCTAGCGCTTCTGTATAAGCAAACTGTTGCCTCTAAAACCTCTAAATCCAGAATTGGTGCTGGACAATAGCTACAAAATACACATATTCTGCATGAGATATCATTCTTATGGCCTTTGACAGAAGACATATGCCACTGTTAGTGGGGAGCCACTCACTCAGACAGGGTCTGAATACTTAGCTCCTCCAGAGCTTCCTCTGAGCTCTCCAGGGAGGTGGAGGTTAGGGAAACAGGAAAACAAGACTGGGCCCACTCTTTCTCTCCAAGTCACTGTCTGTATTTTCCACATTATTTGCATTTTTTTAAGATAGAGCAGTAAGAAGTGGGGAGGGGACTATCAAAACATTCAGATGTCTTTTGAAAGAAATTTTTAATTTTCTCCATGTGACCCCTTTTGCCATACATGTTCTGTTTAATAGAAAGAGCATGGGATTTAGGAACAGAAGGTCCATCCTTGCCCCTAGCTAGATATGGGGTCACAATTTCACATAGTCACTGTTTCAACTTTTGCAAAATGGTGGCTTAAACTTATTGGTTGTTGTGGAGAGTTAAATGAGATTAATAGCTATTAAGACCCTGGTGGAGGGTTTCATATATAGTAGGCAATTATTTTATAGAGCCAATAAAATATATACAATAATAAGCATAACTCACATCTGTCTTTTTGGTCACCAAAGTTCCATATAAATTAATACAACTTGCTGATCATTAATTATAAAGCTGATTGGTGTTACTTGATTGTTAATATAGCTATCTGAGTTTCCTAGGGTTTGCAGTAACTAGTTACTACAAACTCAGTGACTTCAAGTGACAAAACTTCTTTTTTCACAGTTCTAGGACCAGAAGTTCAAAATCAAGGTGTTGGGTGATTAGAGCATGGAGGCTCTAGGGGAAATCTGCTTGAAGTTTCTTCTGTTTTCTGGTAGTTGCTGACACTCTTGGTTTGTGGTTTCACCACTGGCATCACACGAACTCTGCCTATATTATCACATCGTTGTCTCTGTGTTTCACTAATGACACTGTCATTGGATTTAGGGGCCACTTGTATAATCTCCTTATCTCAGAATCCTCAAGTTAGATATGTAAACACTCTTTTACCAAATGAAGTAGCATTCACCAGTGCCAAAGATGAGGATATGGATGTATTTTGGGTTGCAGGTTTTAGGCACTAATGCTGTGTTTGAACTACAAGAATGTGATTGGCTTTGTTTGGTTAATATTTACTCAGAAATGTGCAGTTACTTGCATATGAGCAGAACATCACCTAAATGCCTGATTACATTTCATCAAGTCTACACTAGCAACCCACAGCTAGAAAGGGTCCAAAGCCCCTGCTTGGACACCTGAGACATGTCCCTATGATGGTTCTGGCTATTCCTGTGGCATCTGATAATACCACTGAGTTACATGACACTACTCTCTCACTAGTATCCTGCAAGGACATATGTTATAGGAAACCACCTGGAGAGGTAACTGTACGGAATTTTTCTCTCCACAGATACTTCTCTTTCTTCCTTACTAGGCTTTAGGTAGACAAGAAGAATGATTAATATTGCCAATGATATTTTACCCATATCTCATGATTCTGGTTTTTATTTTATTTTATTTTATTTTTTTTTGTGTGCAAAGGTCTAGTCACCTAGAACAAAAAGGAGTGACCTTTATGCGTTTCTGAAAGAAAAAAAAAAGTAGCCTTTAATCAGACTTGGAAATGTTAACAATTAAGGATTCTTATTTTGGATTACCCAAGTTTTAAAAATAAGTCATTCATTCTATGTAGTCTTGTCTCTCATGTAGTCACTATCCAGAAAGTCCCCACACCTTAAAACAAACAAACAAACAAACAAACAAAAAAAAACCTTCTAACATATGTCTGTTTTCACTGCCATCTTTTTAGCTGAGCTATCCACACAAACCTGGAGTTGTAGTTTCTGAAGCCAGTTACCTAACCATTTAGGTGACTCTTAGGTGACTCTCCTTTCTAATCCACATTGTATCTTACACAGTGTTCCTCTGCCTCCATGACACACGTGATGGAGCCTCTGATGCCTGTCTTAATGTTTACAGAAGGGAATTTTAGTTCTTCATCTGGAATTTAAGGGGCCATGCAACTTGGACATGTACTCCTTCCTGTCTCCCTCAAGGCACTGTGGTCCACCAGCATGTCTCAGCTACATTTCCTCTGACTTTTGCTGCTGGTCATTCTTCTTTCTAGAATGTTCCTTATCTTCCTTCCACTCCTCTTTCAGAAGGCTTCATAAAAGTCCACACCTCACTCTACTCTTTACTGCTCATTACCCAAGGTCACACTATACTGTAATTCCTCTTTTATATACATGTCTTGCCACTTATCTTGACTTGGTTCCTTAAGGGCAGTATTTTCTTTATCTCTTTCTAGGCCCAACACTTCTACCTACCAGCTCTTCTTCCAGAGTGGCTAACTCTTGATAAGGATAAAGTGCTAGAGGGAGAAAAGCTCTATCTTTATTTCATTAACTTCTGCTCTATTTGAAACAGTCACTTAAACATTAAATGACAGCTCTGAATATTCAAGGTGGCCGTCCCATGGGAATGTACTTTCCCTGATATCTCATCTTGTTTTCTGCTAACACTGCCTTATTCCACACTAGTGATTTTAAAACTATCTTATAGTAAGGGATGGGGGATATGACTTAGAAGAAAAAAATAGCTTCCAGGAGGTATATAATTTTACCTCATGTGGTTATTGTTTCGAAATCAATCTGTGATATGCAATCTATGGCCTCTTCAGTATTTTTTTTTAAGGAATTAGAAATGGATTTTCTTTTTTAATGGTCCAGATTTCCTTCAATGGAACATCTGCTGTTAAAGTGTGGTGCTTCCTTATATTTTCTTCCAGATATCTGGAAATTCTGAGTTAACTAATTTAAACTTCATCAGGGTGTTGTTTACTAACAGTAATCAAACCCCAGAACATATAGTTGACCTCTGGTTTATAAGTGTTTCTGTTTCATGATATAGCTTTCTTTAAGTGAGAAGTGTGCTAGGAATCCAATAAAAGATAAGAGTAAAAAAAAAAAAAAAAGAGAATGGAAGAAATTACGTGCTTTCTCTTTTGCCGCTGTCATACAATTATTGCTATTTTCAATTAGGGGGCTTTCATAAAAAGAACACTTTCAAAACGCAAGGAATGTTGGTAATGAATCAAAATCACCAAATGCTAGTTCTGCCTTAAGGTAAAATATTCTATTCTCGTCATGCTTCCAGACCATTTTACACGAAATCTAATTTCTATTTTCCCTAATAGCACCTTTAATGACCCTGAGTTGTAAAAAGACAGCTTGATTAGGCTTGCCTTGTGTTAGCATTTATGCTACCCATGCACTGACACATGACCTGTCAGCATTTTCTCTACCTCTTGTATCATAAAGACACATTCTATTTACTTGGCCTCGGTAATATTATTAATAGACACTGGTGCAACCACTGCTTTTAATACTTCTTTAGAAACTTAATTTCATGGAAATGGACAAAGGCTGACTTTGTTAAGGTTAATTACTTAGTATTTGCCACATCTGAAGGAACATTGATTGAGAGAATCACTTTATTGAACACAGAGTGTGGGTCTGAGTTTATGGGTTTAAGAGTCTCTTGAAATTAGCATTGCTTATAATTGAAATAGATTTTAGTTGGGTATAACAATTTCAAACTAAGACTTTTATGTAAATACTTACAAAGTCTACTGATTTAATTAAAATGAGCTTCCTCCACTGGCAATCTTGGTTTTTATCTGTTAAACCCCACTGATGGTTGGTCAGTTTTCAGATACCAGGGTTGTGCATTGGTACTGCACACTCTCTTCAGTCCCTTGGATTCTTGCATGATATGACCTCCTCCTGGAGTTACAGTGCTGTCTACAGTGGGCATGGGCTCTTCCCATGGAAAATGCTCTCACCTCCCCATTATAGGGTGGCCAAGGCTGCTGAGCACAGCTTGGCACTGTGGTGAAGAGTAGGCAGCTGTCCAGCTAGGAGGTCCAATTTTGAATCTAATTTGGCCTTTCATTAAATTTGTGGCCTTGGACCAATGACTTGATCCTCCTATGCCTTAATTTTCTCATAGATCATGTGAGGTTTTGCCTCAACATCCCATCTCCTCACCCTGACAGCCATCACTCTCCTTTACCCTATTTTTATTTTTGTTTATAACTCTTATTACCAACTCACACCAGTGTGTTTGCCTGTCCACTGTCTGACTGGAACTTTGTTTTGTTCACCCAATACATATAATAATGTCTGTATGTACCAAATCAATTTCTATAAGCTGGTGGGAGGAATGAATGAATCAGTGGAAAATGGAAACAGAAGAAGGAGGTATAAAATGACAGTTTTTGGGATGCCCTGGAAAAGGAGCCAGATAAGCTGAGGAAAACTGGTAGTTCATCATTAGAAAGAGGAAATGATCCAGGTGTGGGGAGAAAAAGGACTTGCTAGCTAGTGGAAAGAAAGGGATACAAGGCATTAGAGCAGTTTCAAGGAAGTGTGTGCAGATTGAGTGTCTAGGATCAGACAATGCAGAAAGCAGAGTGTCAGACTGAACTGGAGTCGAGGCTAGCTGGAGGAGATGGCTGTGTGCCCAGTGGATGACTTTGAGGCAGCCCACACCTATCCTAAAGTATTCTGTCATGCCCTAAAACAAATGGGACATTATTCTCTCCTTTGTGGATATATCGTCAAAGGCAAATGTTATTAGGGCGATGAGTGAAGGAAGCTGCTGATCTAGCTCCATTCAAAGCTGACACATTAATCAGGTGGTAATATTCATACAGTGAATAGATGTGAAAAAAAAAAAAAAAACAACAATAACCTGAACTCATGAATGCAGAGTAAGGAAAATGCGTAGGACCAGATTCTTTTGGCAACTGGGGCAAAGGAAGTGTCCAGTGTCAAAGACAACCTTGGTCCTTTGCACAATACTTGCTGTCATGGTGGTTTCTGAGATTTGGAGCAATGGTGTCTAATGATTTTCCCTTCATCTGCATTTTAAAAGGACACATTCACTGGGATTAAAGATATAAAACAAGAATTTACATGACCTTCAACATTCACAAGACTTCACAATTCTTTACACTGCTTTGGATTTGGTAGCTCCATATACTGCATTCATTAGGATGCTCAAATACATTGCCACACACTGTAAATTGGGGTGACATCCACGCCACAGTCATTAGCACCATGTTCCTGAAAGGTTTGAAGAGGAGGAGGGAACTGTGCATATAACACTTCACCCCCTCTAAGCCTTCCCCACACTTCATCAGAACAGATGGCAGAGAAGCATTAGTTGTCTCATGTTTTGTTTTGAAATGTTTCATTGTAAAATAAACAATTCTGCAGTAGAGTTTTTATTCGTTACAGCATGCAACTAGATTTAAAGTTAAATGTCCTTACCCCATTACTCCTGCTCCAAAACACAAATCAAACAAAAAAGAAAAGATTTATTAAACCAAATAAAAATAAAAATAAAACAGAGTCAAAGGATCTAATAAAGCTGAAACTCCACCTGTAACTTACATTTTTGTCCTGATATATTTTGGAATGGCAAATCTTCCTATTTACCCACAAATTATTGTTTTATGCTGTGCTGCATTTTGTTTCATAATGCATTGCAGTCTATTTACATTTACAGTGGTTTAGACCAAGTTTCCCAATAATGTGTATTTATTTACTATTGCACCAGGTGTGAGGTACAAAGCTGGATATAGAAGTGTAAGAAAAGCTCACTGCTTTCAAGGGACTTAAAATCTGCTTAAGTATTTTTCTTGTCAAATGATAACTAAAAACACACAACAGATTGTGCAAAATTACAGCTAACTGATTTAGACAATGGCTGCAAGAGGAGGAGGTCAGAAGAAGGTGAAATGATTTGCACTTAGAGTAGAGAAGGAAGTGTGAGGAGGTGTCAGCTGAAGATTCAGATAAGTAGAAAAGGAGGCAGAGATATTCCAAAAAGAAAGGATAGAGGGAATAAACACAGAGACTGAAAAACACAGTGTGTTGCAGGGAGTAAGGATGGAGGACGCGAACTACAGCAAGAATGATGAAACTAGGGAGGTAGGGAGATCACAAAGAAGATGCATGACAGAATCCTTGAAATTTTAAAAGTTTCAGGATTATCCCAAAACCAATTTGGATGTTTATTGTGCAGCCCAGCAGAAGGCTAACATACTATACTTTGAAGGTGACTCCATGTACTCATTTATTCATCCATTCACTTATCCATCATTCATTCATTATGTGGTAGTTTACTGAGGATTATTGGGTATGTGTTAGGTATTGCAAATATGATGAAGATAGACTATGGTTCTTTGCTCTCAAGAAAATCACTGCCTAATGTGGAACACAGAGAATGACCTGTGAATTATAATCCAGGTTAGAAGTTGTAGCCATGTCAAAATTGGGGCACCTTTAGCAGTTCACTAATACAGTTTTAATGAAATGGGCTCATGTGAATAATGAGGAAGCTCAGAATAGAACAAAGGAGAAAAAAAAAAGACCAAGGGAAAAAAAAATTGCTCACAATAGGAAATCAGGCTCCTGAATACACAGGTGCTTTCAGAAGAGAAAAAGGTGAATAAATTTTGTTTCTCCTAATTGCTAGCCTTTAATCATACTGGTTCTTATAGCTCACATATAACCCATCTGACAATTTCTAGATGCATGGCGTGTATTAACTCATTTATCACAACAAACTCATAAGCCAGGTACTATTACTGTCCCCTTTTAAAATAAACTAATGTTTGGACAAAGTTGCCCAAGGTGCCAAAGTCAGAGGAGTCGAACAGTTCCATTCTTAATCAGTGTGCCACCCGGCATCCTCACACGTGGGAAGGTCCCCCAGGACAATGATGGTTCAGAGCAAGAGAGGCCCTCAAAAAGAGCAAATAAACATCAATTAAATCTAAGAAAAGTTAGAGTGAGTGAAGCAAATTGATGCAAAGAACCCACGTTTTCCCATTTTATAACACTGGGGTTAGAATTCAGTAAAAAGGGAATTGTTATTTTAGATAACTGATAAAAATATTATTTAATATTTATTGGGAATCTATGTGAGCAGGGGACTCCACACAGGTACCACCACTATTTCCATTTATGAAAAGAAAATTGAGGATACTCATTTGGGAGGAGAGAAGGCTTATTGAATGTTTATCACAGTTCTCACTTAGCAGGGACTAGCATATATATAGGTCTAAATGACTAATCTTTACCATCACCACATTATGACACCTTCAAGTCATCAGCCTGTGGTTTTTCTGGGTTTACCTTTTTTCTATTAATTTGTTAGGTTGTGAAAAGTCTTCTATGCTGCGGTGGAGTCAGGGCATGGTGTTGAGGGGACAAGGCCACATTTCTTTGCTAGGGTTCCTGATTCTTTTTGGCATTTCAGAACCAGAACTATCTAGGAAAATCCATGTCTCTGCCTCCACCATAAATGTGGAAAATTATGGCTCTCTTTTCCATATCAAATATTTATCTATTAAAAATTCCTTCTCTTATAATAACATTTTTTACTAACTGACATATTTTAAAACATAGACTCCAGAAACAGAATTGAAAATTACATCTCATTTTAAGTTCCAAAAACAGAAAACCATAATCACCTGAAGTACAGATTAGAGAGTGTATTATTTCTGTTAAATTATTTCTGTTTCTTTGTATTATTTCTGTTAAATGTCTGATTGCCAACCAAGAACTCATTCGCTGTTTGATCTAAATAAAGTCACATGTATCATAAGGGTATGGAATAAAAAGAAATGAGGCACACTTATTAAGGGAATGATGCTTACTGAAACTTTACATATATTCTATTAACTCATCTGGTTCTCACAACGACCAATGGATTATGACCGCAAAACCACTGAACTTTAGCCTAATAAAGTAAAAGTTCCCCTCAGGTCGAACAGTTAACAAGGGCCATGCAAGTTAGATGATATCTCTACTAAGAAAAAGCAGAGAACCCAACTCTTTGTTCCTATCAGAATTATAATACAGAGAAAACATTCTGTGAATAATAGGAAAAGAAGTGAAGTGTATGGGAAGAAACAATGCCAATCAAAGAGGACAAAGGTGTTGTCAGAGTCAGAAAAAAATATCTGTATGTGGCTCCTGAAGTAAAGCATTTTACTTCCAATTCTGCATTTCCAGACCTCTTGCTCCACTGCTATTTCTTGGGACATGACAGCATGCAAATATGTTATGGATTTATTTTCCAAGGGAAAAGTCTAGGACTATTACTAATGAGAAAACACAGATCTGCATTCTTCTGGGTGACTTCATAAATTACCCCCCTCCAATGTTAAATACATGACTATAATGTGAAAGGCTCACCATAATCCATTTCCCTTTCTCAAATATTGCCTTTTGCAATAAATGTACTGACCTAAATTTGATTCTGCTAATGACACTCTACTTGGGTTTTCAAATGTCTTAACCATCTAGAAGCACAATTGAAGAATAATCTGACTGAGACTGATAAGACTGATCATGTCGTCTTGACCCTTAGAGAGGATGGTGGGAGGATTTATTCTTTCTACTTTGTGCCATTCTCGGAGGACAGTCACAAATGTGTAAACAAATGTGAAAGAGAAATAAAGGGGACAGCCAGATTGCCAGAGATCCATTACTTTACCCCTGGGGTATGTGGCTATTACACAACTGGGGCAAATGCCAACAACACTGAATTCAAAGGGAGGCTCCCTGAAGTGAGTCATCTATTTAGACAACATCAGAGGAATATCGGGTCAGATCCTACTGGGTGAAGAGGTTACACCGTGGGCATCTGGTAGTCACTTTGGGAATTACATTAATTTATGGTAACCTGAGTACAGAGTGGCAAAGTGTCATTAAAGGCTAAGGCAAATTTATTTCTATTCAAGATGGAAATGGCGGATCGTCATGCATCTTTTCCTTTTAGCCACACATGCAAACAATGAAAGCAGCCATGATAGGTTTGATAAAGGATAAATATTTGGTGTCCTAAGAGAGTTGCTGCTGTCATTAATCTTCTCATCTAACAAGAAATGGCTTCTATTTAAAATTCAAGCACCAGCATCATTCTGTAAAGAGAGGCAAAGTGAGACTGCAGAAAAACAACCAGGCTCTAAGGTCAGGGAACCTGTGTAAGAGGCTTCCCTGTCACTTTGTCACAGTGAAAACTTGAACGAGTAACTGAATCTCCCTGGGCCTCAGTTTAGTCATGTGTAAGATGGACATGATCTCTTCATACTGTTGCTGTATAATTGAGATGATATGTAGATGATCTATTTGACTTGATCATGCTGGTTATTATTTCTACATTTAAAAAAAGTTAAAAAAAAAAAGGTTCCTAGGCAACAATAGTCAATTTTCACTTTCCTGAACAGGAATATTGAATGAACCTAGTGTTCAAGTTGATTTGTATTCCAGGATAGGAAGGACATTTGCTCATCAATTTGTTCTTTTACGGATCACACTTTTGGTATTACAGCTAAGAAATCTTTGCCTAATCTCAAGCCATAAAAATTTCCCTGCATTTTCTTTTAGAAATTATGTCAATTTAGGCCTTCTATGTTGGTCTGTGATCCACTTTGAGATAATTTCGATGTTTTGAGATATATGTCAAAGTTCTTTTTTTCCTTTCAGTGTATTGCATATAATTTACTCAGTATGATTTGTCGAAAAGATTATCATTTTATCCACTGAATTGTTTTTTCATCTTTGACAAAAATCAATTTTTTATACATTGATTTTATACATGTGGAATTATTCTATTCAGTTCCAATGATCTTTCTATCTCCATGTCAAGGCCACTGTTTTGATGACTGCAGTCTTATGATATTCTTGAAATCAGGTAACATCCACCCATCAACTTTGTTCTTTTCCAAGTTGTTTTCACTAATTAGATCTTTTGCATTTACACAAGAATTTTAGAATCAGACTGCCAACTTTCACCAAAAAATGCAGGGAATTTGATAATGTGGGGAAAATATTGAGTATTCCAATGTATGAGTCTCTTTATTTAACTCTTCTCTTGCATTGTCATTAATGCTCTGTCGTTTTCAGTGCATAACTGATGTCAGATGTATCCCGAGGCTGTTTTGTTGTTTTACTGCTATTGCAAATTTATTATTAAAAAAATATTTCTGATTGTTCATTACTAGTACATAGCAATATAATTAATTTTTGCATATTGAATTCACAGTTTGTAATCTTGCAAAAATCACTTATAGCTATACTGCTATTTTTGTATAGTATCATTAGATTTCCTTTATAGGTAATATATCATTTGAAAATAAAGAGCTTTGCACCTTCCCTTCCAATCCAGATACTTCATTTCTTTTTCTTGCCTGGTTGCACTGACTACATCCCCTGTTACAAAGATGAATAAAAGTGGTGACAGTAACATTCTTGTTTTGTTTCTAATCTTGATGGTAAACTACTACGTCGTTTATTATGGTAAGGTATTGGGTATAGGTTTTTCATAGACATCATCATCAGATTGAGCACTTTTTTTCCTGATTTGCTAATTTTTTTTTTTATATATATATCAGGATGTTGTTACACCTTGTTTGGCATTTACTGAGAGGACCAGAGATCTTTTGTAAAATTCCTTAACAAGGTGAATTACATAATTTTTGCAAGTGAAACCAACACTGCATTCATAAGATAAATCCCATTTGGTCATGATCCTTCCTATGAGAATTAGATTCTATTTGTCATAATTTGGTTCAGAGTTTTTATTTCTCTGTTCATAGGGATCTTGGTCTATAGTTTATTTTTCTTGTTATGTACTAATATGGTTTTGGTATCAAGTAATAATGCTGGTCGCATAGAATGAGTTGGGAAGTATTATCTCTACTTCAATTTTCTGGAAGAATTATGTGGGATTGATATCATTTATTTCTTAAATGTCTGGTAGAATTTTCCCAGTGAAAATATCTGGGTATGGAGTTTTCTTTGTGAGGTTTTTAAGTATAAATTAAATTTCCATAGTAGGTCTAAGGCTAGTCAGAATGTCTATGTTTCTTGAGTGAGTTTTGATAGTGTGAGTCTTTCAAGAAACTTATCAATTCATCTAAGTTGTCACATTTACAGGCATAAGTTGTTCATAATATTCCTCTAATATCCTTTCAATAAATGTAGAAACTAATGATGCCATTTCACTCATTACTGATAATTTGTGGCCTCTTCCTTATTTCTTGATCAGTCTGACTACAGGTTTATTAATTTCATTTGATATTCTCAAAGAAACAACTTTTGTTTATTGATTTCTCTATTATCTCCGTTTCCTATTTCATTAATTTTCACTTACATATTTATTATTTCCCTTTTTTGGCTAACTTTGGTTCCATTTTTTCCCCCTAGCTTCTTAAGGTAGAAGTTGAAGTCACTAATTTGAGACCTTTATTCTTTACCATTATAGGCATTCAGTGCTGTAAATTTCCTCCTAAATACTATTTAGCAGTAGCCAGCAAATTATATATATCTTCATATTCATTCTGTTCAAACGAATGTAATATTTTCATATTTATTCAGTTCAAAATAGCTTATAATTTTCCTTTTATTCTTCCCTTGACTAATGGGTTATGCATATATTTGGAGATTGTACAGGTATTTCTGTTTGCAATTTCTAACTTAATTCCACTGTAGTGCAAGGACATAGTTCACATCACTTGAATCTTTTTAAAATTACTGAGTATGTTTTTTACAGTCCAGAATATGACCCATCTTGGTATATTTTCCATGTACATTTGTAAAGAGTATGTTTTCTGCTGTTGTTGGTTGGAGTGTTCTATGAGTCAATTAGATAATTAATAAATCTTGTTTAGTCATACTATATTACTGATGATTTGTCTCCTTATTTTATTAGTTATTGATAAAGAGGTATTGATATCTCTAATAATTATTGTGTATTTGTCATTTTTCCTTGCAGCTATTGAGTTTTCTTTTATTTTGAATTTCATTAGATAAATATGCATTTAGAACTACTTTATCCTCTTGAATTGGCCCCTTGTTCATTATGAAATGATCTTTTATGTCTCTGGTATTATTATTTGCTCTGAAATTTACATTGCCTGATGCTGATATAGCCATTCAGAATACTTAATTAGTTTTAGCATGGTCTATATTTTTCATCAGTTTTACTTTAATCTACTTATGTGTTTATATTTAGAGTGTGTTTTGTTTTGGTAGCATATAATTGTGTGTTTTATCCAACCTAACAATTTCTGCATTTATAACATTTATATTTAGTGTGATTATTGGGGTTTGGGTTAAGGTCTATCTATTTACTTCTATTTTCATCATCTGTTCTTTGCTGCATTTTCTCTCTTTTGCTATCTTCTCTTGGATTAACTGTGAATTTTTTTTTATGACTCCCAGTTTATCTCCTTTATTGGCTTATGAGCTGTAACTCTTGGTTTTGTCATTTTAGTGACCATAAAGAACTTTTTTTTTAAGTCAAAAATTTCAAATCACATATCAAGAGGATTTAAATTAGACCCGTCTCCCCCAGTAAGAACTCTATGGTTATGTATCTTTTCCTCAATTTTTGGAGAGGCTCTAGAATGAAGTTTTGAACTGAAAAGAGCAAGATGAAATGAAGTTTGCAATTTATAATCTGTTGAATGGATTTTACTGCTTTTAAACTAATTTTGATCATAGCTAGTATAGAACTGATGTCAAGCTTTGGAATCAGCCGAAAATTCCCATTTTTAATTGAGGTATAGCTATTAGCAGTGCCCTGCTAAATCTCTTAAGTAAGAATATTTGAGAAAATATTCTGAATATCAGAAATTATATTTTGAATATGTGTATTCAGATATAATATTAATAACTAGCACCCAAAGCAACTGACTAAAAAAGTCATGTTAACTTAGTGGTCATAGGGAGGAAAAAACTATCTCAGTAAAATAATGAGTCTTTTTCTCCCTATGACCACTATAGCTTTCCCATCTGTGAATGGGAGTAAAGATTAGATCTAACTGGTGAATTGGACTGAATCCAGAAGTCCCTTTTCCCTTCCATACAAAGTCCCATGAAATGACATTGAAAAAATAGTTATAAAATGACACAGATTTGCAAAATAAGCATTTGTGCCATAAAATGTCTTGAGATTTTAAAAACAGAATAGAAACAATAGAATACTTGAATAATTAAATGAAAATAACATTTTAAGAGAGAATGAAGAATACAACAGTACCATAAGATAAGAAAAGACATGAAAATTAAACAAAAAATCTGGAAATTAAAAATTTCTAAACAATAAAAAAAGCAGCTCGGTTCATGGCTAGAAAGCAAAAGGGACATAGTTGCAGCATAAAAGATAAAGAATAGAAGGTTATAAAGTAGGGATAATAATAGTGGCTCCTCAATTTTTAGAGGATTAAATAAGAGAAATCATGTAAGATCTCCAGTCCAGTGTTACCACACAGGAAGTTACATTGAAAAGCTATTTTATTATTATATCTATTATGACCATATTACATAATTCTTAGTTACTAATGTTATAATTGTTACTGCATTATCACTAAAATGGGGTCTAAATAGTTGGTCTATCTGTAAGGCCTTAGATCTAACACTCTTAAGAGCGATGATCTGAAGTGGAGGTTGGGAGGAGCCAGGAAACAGGTGCTGAGATCCTGGGGCAGGGTGATGACACTTATTAGAGAGTGCTAGTGACAGACTGTAGGAAGCAAGATGTGAGGACAAGAGGGAAAGGGGGTTGGGAAGGTAAAGAATTCCTCAGTTGATGTTCAGGGAGGAGCAGCTCTCCTGCTGGTATTCTGGAGTCATTCTGGGTTCCGATGTGGTGTGCAGCTCCTTGAGCTGAGTGCAAGTGTGATGGTGCAGGGATTAGGTGGAAACCCTATATGTGGCAGATGCTACACAGAAGCCCAGCACTAGGTTCATCCCACAGTCTCTCCTGCCCTGTCTACCAAAACCTCTTTGGGCTCCTTTGGATCAGAGATAACTCAAACCAGATGGGTTTTCTGTGACAGTTCTGAATTATAAGAATTCCAGACCCTTATTCTGTAGCAAATTCAGAGATGTAAGAAGGATTTTATTTTATGTATTTAGTTTTTCCGTCTGTGAAATGGGAGTGAAGATTAGATCTAAATGGTAAACTGGACTTAAGAGAAATCAACAGGGCCTCCCCCGGTGGCACACTGGTTGAGTGCTGGGCTGCAAAGCTGCCCACAGCCTCTGCAGCGCCAGTTAGATCCCCGGCCGCCAGCGAGGGTCCCACATGGCATGACAGACCTCTCCTGCCGTGCCTGCTGCTCCCCTCAGCAGTGTATTTCGTCAGTCTGCCTGTTCTGTTCCCCGCTCTGGCTCTAGTGGATTCTCTCATCCTCCCGTGCTTCTGACTGTACCCAGCGCTTGTATAAATAAATAAATAAATCTTAAAAAATATATATTTATAAAATCACACACACATATATCATATATATATTCATATATATATATATATTTCCACAAAGCCCTAACACAGATAACACAGACAAGCCCCTAAGTACCTTTTAAAAGGTACTGTTTCTTTAAAACCATCCTCTGGGCTTCAAATTGGTCTTTGTCCCTCAGACTGCTATCATTTACCCCATAACGAAATAAATGTCTTTATTTTCAAGTGCGGATGCAGGACAGCTAGGGACTCATTTCTAGATCTTTTATAAAGAACTCATCCAACTAAATACTATACTTCATTACCATTAAGTACCCAATAATAAAATCAGTCTGTAGATACCATCTACATTTCCATATATTATTTATACAAGATTGTGGTTTGTAATTTCAAGACCAAAATGTTGATAGAAATTTGCATATTATTGAAATGGCATAATTTATTGATGAAGCACACAAATAATAGAGGTGATGCTTACAGCAGTTTGGAGGCTAATGCATAATTTACAACACTAAACAACTTCACAGACAAGAATGAAAATTGCACATTAGGCCCTTCCTGCAAAAATGCCAGCTATAAAACTAAGGCATTCTTGCTGGTTTTTTTTTTTTGATAACAAGGATATATTTGTGGGAAACTGATAAACCATTGCCTTTCAATCTGTGAGTGGTAAAAAGCAGCATCAGTTTGCCTGAAGAGAGAAGGCAGGCAGTCATCTTCCTTTAGTTGTACCAATCTCTCATTAACAGTTGCACGCAGAAAGGATAGCAACAAGAGATTGTGTTTAAAGCCCCCCATAGGTGAGGCTAAATTTTGTATCAACACTGTTACTCAAAACCATACAAATGTATAGTTTGAAATAATTTATTTTAAAATCAAGATATTTATAAGAATTACGGCAATGCTTTTGAGGAAGCCTAACTTACATTTTAGCCAATGGGCCAGTTTTCTACAAAGAATTTCCAGATCCCAGGATAATGGACTGTATTGGACATTATTGGAAGCCTTCCCAATTTTCATTCCCACACCCTGCTTTCTAATAAAACTTTAATTTCACTCAACTATCCAGTTAATCCCCATGCGACTAATGACTCATGCCAGGCTGACTTTGTCCCCATTTTCATGTGAAGGAAGTCATTCAGTCTAAGCAAACCATGGTGGTCCTATTCCCTGTGCTTCTGGATGCTCCTGAGGTTCAGTTCTACCCAGTGAGGTGTGAGGGAATGTGTTGGGGTGCTTCTGGGAAAAATTGCTTCAGTCCCAAGAAAGAAACTAAGCAAAAAGGTTTCATTCCTTTTCCAGATTTTGTCATAATTGGATGAGATGCCTAAGGGCAAAATCAACACTATAAAGATGGTGGGGGTGGGGGGGAAATGGAAAGAACATGGGACTTGGTGACTACAGAGTTTCTGATTCGACTTTCTTAAAAACTGTTCCAATTCTGGACTACTTGCTATATAAACTAATAAATTCCCTCCTTATTTAAGGAAGTTGAGTAAAAAATTGTGTCACTTGCAGAACTGAAAGCATCATAGCTACAAATCACTTGCCTTTTTTTTTTTAAGATTTATTTATTTATTTATTTTTACTTTTTTTTTTTTTAATAGAGGCATGCTTTTATTTATTTATTTGTTTTGTTTTTGTTTATAAATGCACTGGGTACAGTCAGAAGCACGGGAGGGTGGGAGAATTCACCAGAGCCAGAGCGGGGAGCAGAGCAAGCAGAAGGACCGAAGTACACTGCTGAGGGGAGCAGCGGGCAGCAGGAGAGGTCTGCGCGCCATGTGGGACCCTCCTCCGGTGGCCGGGGAGCAGCCGGGGATCGAACCGGCGCTGCAGAGGCCGCGGGCAGCTTCGCAACCCAGCGCTCAACCGCTGCGCCACTGGGGAGGCCCAAGATTTATTTATTTTTTATCCAAGAGCTGGGGCACAGGCCAGAGGCATGGGAGGGTGAAAGGATTCACTGGAGACAGAATGGGGAACAGAACTGGCAGAAGGACCGAAATACACTGCTGAGGGGAGCAGCAGGCCTGACAGGAGAGGTCTGCCATGCCATGTGTGAATCTCCCTGGCTGGCCAGGAGTTGAACCCGTGCTGCACAGGCTGTGGACAGCTTTACAGCGCTACGCTCAACCTGCTGTGCCACTGGGGAGGCCCCTTGTTTGCCATTTTTTGATGGCCCAGCATCTCTTCCTCCGTCCAAATGCCAAATGTTTGTAAATTTGCTTTTTACTGATATGTAAGAGGTGATTTTGGTGAGAATATACTTCCTAGTATGGAAGCAGGAAAGACTAAATCGTTCTTTTCCTGTCCCCTGAAATATTAAATTAAAGGGCAGGTGATCTCAACTTGACTAGAAGTATGTTTCACCTCTTGCCTTTAATAGTAAACTGCTGGTACATAGCGAAAGAAACAGGAGTGATAATATTTATTGCAACAGGGTGGGCTGACCAGAGGTCAGCTGGAGACTTTGGTGCCATTTCTTTCTCGGCTCACGGGAGATCCCTTGGTTCCTGTTCAATCTTGTATTCCTCTTATAGTCTTTGAATTGTCCTTTATGTACACATTCATGTTCTCAAAATAAATTCATTATTGTTTAAGTTAGCTAGGTTGATTTCTACATCTTGTCAAGAACAACAGCAAAGAACTGCCTCATATTATCAGGGAGATCCTATTCTCAGCACAAACAGCCAATAGTGAACTTGTACAGACACACAGAGGTCATTTCAACACATTCTAATGTGCAATAAAATAGTTCTTCCTGTTGTTATATTTCCCCTTTCTCATATAGCAAAAAAACATTTTAACCTTAAAAAAACGATATCAAACTCCAAACTCTTCAATCATAAAAGAATAAGCAGTTTAAGTCTCAGAATCCTACAAGTGGGTATTTAGTAAGAACAAGAATCATAAACTTCAGGCATTGCTGGTGCCATTTAGTTTAATCTTTTATTATTTTCTGTTTTGTAGATGGTGGTAAAAAATATGCAATGTCTTTCTCTTTTCTTCAGAGCAATTTTAGACTCTGAAACCAAAAGATGTCTTGCTGACTTAGAAAACATTTTTGAGAGTCAATGTTAGCACATGACCAAGGAGTACCAGGGGCCCCAAATTGTCAAGTGGTGCATACTCTAAATGGAGTCCCGCCATTTTCACAAAGGCAAAGGAAGCAGATACTTAGTGTGAAAGAGCTTTAATAGAATCAGTGTGCACAGAGAGAGCAAAGAAGAAAGGATATTCTAATAATAGTTTCTCAATAATACCTCCTCCCTCCCACAAATTACCCATCACTTCTGGGCAAATATCCAAGCAAACAGGGTGACCTGAAATGGGGTTGCTAAGACCTGAAAACTTCTGGTAAGGAACCACAAGAAAGGGGTTAGCAGATCCGAGAGATATAGGATAGAAAAAGATGCAAAATCAAAGTATCGATCAAGATTTCAGTTTTCATTGTCTTTGCCCAGGATCAGAAGTAGCCTCTCCACATGTCTCTCACCCATTAAGTCTCTTCCAAATGTCTCTTCATCTCTCTCCTTCAAGTCTCCTTCCCAACAATACCAGGGTGCAAGCTGAGCCATAGAAGTTAGAGAACCAGGCACACCTGACTTCCATTTTATACAGGTCCACTTGGCCACTAAACTCTACCTCTAGTTCCCAGTACTTCCCCTGCTCAGGAAATTCAGTTTATGATATACTGGGACTTGTAATCCAAAGTGGTTCATGCAAGTGGAGGTGAGGAAGCTTGCATGGTGGTGTATATGTAACTTAGGATGGTTTCTAGAAACTACTCAAACATAACATGCTAACAAAGGACTATGCAAGTATAATCAGGGTTAAATTTTTCACCAAAGAATATTGCAGCAAAATTTGTGGTAGAAAATGAAACAGGTTGTGTATAGTGCGTAATGTGTATATATTTATGTATATGTTTCTTTTTTTATTTTTTTATTTTAATTTTTTTTTATATAGAGGCATGTTTTATTTATTTGTTTGTTTGTTTGTTTTGTTTATACATGCACTGGGTACAGTCTGAAGCGCGGGAGGGTGAGAGGATTCACCAGAGCCAGAGCGGGGAACAGAACAGGCAGAAGGACCGAAGCACACTGCTGAGGGGAGCAGCGGGCGGCAGGAGAGGTCTGCGCGCCATGTGGGACCCTCCTCCGGTGGCCGGGGAGCAGCCGGTGATTGAACCGGTGCCGCAGAGGCCGCGGGCAGCTTCTCAACCCAACACTCAACCACTGCGCCACCGGGGAGGCCCTATGTATATGTTTCTTGAGGCATTTGTACAATCATGATGCAGTAGAGCTAGAGGTTTCATTATAGATAACCCACTCGAACTCATAGTAACAGAGGTGGAATTCACACTCAGATCTCCTAATTCTTAGTCCATTATAGCATTCCATATGAAGGACTTGTTCTATTCTTTTGTTCAAGTAAATACTTCAACTATCTGGTCTGTCCTTTCTGTACTTCTTGAAACTGTGCCGACCCCTATATAGGTAAGATGACATTTCCTGTCTGAAATCTCCTCCAATTCCACCTGTTAAAAATAAATAATAACTACATCAAAGTTCTCTATTTATGCCCACATTATTAATTCCTTCATGAGCTGCTTATAATATGGCTAATCTTGTACCTGCATATGTACCACCATTGCTGAATTTTAAATCCCCAAGGTCAAGGATTATTCATCTTCAGTTTCATTTCTTCATAAATTCTAACAGTTTATATGTAACAAATGTTTGTTGCATCATACTAAGCGTACTTAACAAATATTTGTATTCTGATAAATGATTGTGGACTTCATGGTTTAAAATGTCAGCTCTCCTGGCATCCTAACAAGCATCTCTGTAGACATGCAGTACTATAGCCTACAGCAGTCATTAACGGCTTGGATTCCAGGTCTGGTGTCAGACTGGTAGAAGAGATAATCTATGATTGGTACACCTCCAATCAAAGAACTGAGGCAGCCAAGGACTTTAGTTATTTGCAGGGTCTGCCCAGACATGAATATAAAATATTAATCACAAGTGAATCATTCAAGTTTCTTTCAGATGCAATGAAGTCTCCCTCCTTCCCCCCTCCCCTTTCAATTTGACTTAAATAAGGAAATTAAAGAGAAGCCCCAAGGAGGAAAGATTCCAACTTTCACTAATTCACAAGTCATATCCTGTCCCTAAGGACTAAACGTCTTTAATCTCTCTTTTCTATAATCTTTGGTGTTAGTTTTCCCCTTAGGCTTGTTTCCCTCCTCTTCATTAGATATCTACAGCTCCAAATGACCACTCTATACTTCCTTATTCATGTCAACAGGAGAAAGAGAATCCTTCCCCCAACTATACAATAAAAATCCTTCCTTGTAATTTGAATCTAGGTCACATGACCAACTAATGAGCCTTATTAGGATTACTACAAAAGAGTCTGATTCTGCCTAGCTTAGAAATTCAAAACTGTCTCTGAACTGGGATGTATTCAGCTCCTCCTCAGTCTCCTGGATGCTTGGGAAGGGGGGTAGAAACACAAAATTACAGACTCTTTGGAGGAAGAAGAAGGGACAGATGCTTGGGAAAGAATCATGAGGACACACTGTCTAAGAATGACAGTTCTTCAAATTGCAAATTGGCACAAAAAACCCTTTTATAGAAATTTGAGTTAAGTAGAAAGAACTCATTATTTCTTTTTATAAGGATCATATGTTGTAAATAACACACATTTCAGTTTTATCTTTCCACTGGATCAAAGATCTATAACCCAATGATCTAATAAGCATTGATAAATAGGTCAGGGGAAAAAATCTTTTTCATGCTTAGTTATAGACTTTTGGGAACCTATGGCAATTTATAAACCCTCCATACTGAACAGTATCTTTACCAGAAAATTCACTCTAATTTTCCCTACCAATCCTTCTAAATTTCTATTTATGCAGCCCTTCTTCAGAATAAGTTCTTCCTGTCCACCTACTTATACACCAGTTAACAATGATTCACTGAGCTTGTGCGATGTTGATCACGGTGACTAAGGATGGAGAGGAGCATATTGTTGTGCTGGAGAGAGGGCATATTTTCTCAAGACTAAAAAGAAATTGCTAGTGTAAGGCAAATTATGCATTGGCCTTAAAAGTCTGTCAGCATATTTCAGCATTCAGTGCTATCCCCTATGGATGAAGGAGGTAAATGCCAACTCTGGGTACACTGGATTGGAATATTCTAATTGATTCTATTTCCTCAGTGAAGCACAGGTGTGTTCTCTTTATCACAGCCCACAGCCTGCTTGATGGGCACAAGAGTGAGAGGGATGCCCTTACATGAAATGGGAAATAATTCAGGGGGTACATTTCCTGGGGAATCAATCATTCCTTAAGAATCAAAATTATAATCAAATAGAAATCCAAGATGGGTTGGAGATATAATGGCTGCTCTTAAATGCCACTATGTTTATTTTGTGACTGATAAATATAGAAAGGAAGTGGAAAACCTTGACAGGTCTTAAAGGGGCTCTTGATGAGGACAGGTCCCAGCTATGATGCTTTCTCTTGTCCATGCAACCAACTTAAAGCTTCTTCTGTGCAAGGAAAAAAATAGCTCCTTGAGGCAGAGCCTATAGGGTTACTTATATCCTATGGTCACCGTCACCAAAGCTTCTCTTTAAAGGAATGACAAACTCACATAATATGACAAGAGGTAGGGAATAACTCCTTGGAATGTAGAAACTGTTCAGCAGTCTTTCTATGGAGATAGGTATCTTAAGGGATACTCAATCATATGATATAAAATGGAGAAGGAGATATAATTCCGTTATATGTAAAATAATATAACTTTTTGTAGGATTTTATTGTATTTTGGTGTTTTTGAGACACTAATAAGCTTACTGCTGTAGAACATTACTCCCTTAAGTATATTTTGTATATTTTATATCAAAATTTTATTCATTTAGGAAGGGTGGCTTTTATGGTTACCAAAATACATTTCCCTTATATATACATATCAAGATTAGACACTGATTTGATGAAAACTTGTTTTTAATGTTCAGAATCTGGTTTAAAATTAAAAAAAACCCTCCCAATGATTTATAACTCCCATTTTTCTCTCACTGATTTTTTAGAAAAAGGAAAACTTACCACTTTTCCTTAAACCCCAGTATTCTGATGATTATAGTCTCATTAATTCATAAGAACAATGACACAAGCAGCTCTTTCTTACCTCTCTCATCCCCTGAATTTTATGCCCCATGCCTCCAGCTCAGTCTCTCTCTACTCAGAAATTCCTTTTTACGGGCGTCTAATGGCTGCTTTTCTTTGGCCTGACCATATCCAGAGGATTTTCTTTACTTTTTGTTTCTCTGTGTTTTCATATTCCTCCTGATTGATCATCTTGCCCACACTCTTACCTTTAGCAAACACATCAATTTCAGCCCCAACACTTGTCTGAGTCACAGATGCTAATTTGAAGTTCTTCACTAGACACCTTTACTTTATGTCTCTCAGGTATGTTAAATTTAACACAGCCAAATCAGAATTTTCTATTTCCCCTCAAATCTTCCCTTCCATAACTGAGAGATTGAAGCCATTTCGATAACTACTCAATGACGTTAGAAACTTTAGAAACCTCTCTCACCTCAACTTTCATATGAAGGCCTAAAAATTTCACCCTGTTATACATTTTTCATACCCTCCTTACCATTTTATTGAATTTATCCAGGTTCTTACCATTCATCTAAATTTTTTTAAAGCTTTATTTATTATTTATGAATACAAGAACTAGGGTACAGGTCAGAGGTGTGGGGGGTGAGAGAATTCACCAGAAACAGACTGGGGAACAGAACAGGCAGATTGACTGAAATACACTGCTGAGGGGAGCAGCGGGCAAGAGAGGAGAGGTCTGCTGCACTATGTGGGTAGCTCCCTGGCCGGGGATCAAACTCATGCTGCAGTGGCTGCAGAGCACTTCATAGGTTGTGTTTTAACCCTTGTGCCACCAGGGAGGCCCTCATCTAAATTTTATAATAACTTTTTAACTTCTATCCCTTCTAACTTGAGATCCCTCTAAAAATGTGATTCATTCTCTACATTTTCCACACTGTAGCCAAAGTGACTGCTTTAAAATCCCTTTAAAGGATTTCCTCAAAATCCTCACATCCTTTTATAAATCTTCATAGTTTTCAAAATTAAGTTCAAATGCCTAATAAACATAAAAGGCCCTTCTTGATGTGTATTTTGAATACTAATTTCATGTCTCCATCTCTTTTCACTCTGACCACCAAAGACTGCTTTTTCTGGAGATAATTAATTGTAATTCCCAAATATGCTCCCATTTATTCATACATGCAGGTTCCTATGTATGGAATAAAACTCTCCTCATGAGATTAACTCATTGAACCTTCAAAACTTTGCTCAACTGTCACCTCTTCTAGGAAGCTGCTTTGGATTCCTCATGCTGATTTATATTCTTTACCTCTGAATTACCTTGGTTTACTTTTCACTTTTCTTTTATTATCCAATAGTAGTTTTTATTAACTTGCAAGCTCATGAAGGGCAAGCACTGTTATTTATATTTTAGTCACTAGTTCTTGGTATTCAATAAATGTTTGCAGAATGAATGAATGAATGATGAACAAACCCAGGGGATCCAAGGAATACAGAAAACTTTTCTTACTAGTTCTCTGCCCTAAATAATCTTAAGATTTGAATTCAAAGCTAAAAAACTAGTCTAAAAAGTGTAAGGACATATAAATAAATGTGACATATTGGTATGCACTACTAGTTTATCAAAATAATATTAAATCAAATGTATTTTTTCTTAATATTTTAGATTTTGGGTCTGTCTAACATGAAATTAAAACTTTTGGTCTTTCTAACATTAAATTAAAGACAGTTGAAACTTTTTGCTCCAGGGAAGGGGGGAGAACCAAAAAAACAGCATCAAGAGGAAAAAGTCCAATTCTTGATTTTAAGTTTCAAAATAGGCCCTTGAAATTAATGGCAGGGACAACTGTTTTGAAAGCCAAAGTGCTCTTGATTTGTAAGAGCTAGGTCTTTTTTCCTTTTCCTCTGAAAAGGAAAAAAAATTGTAAGCTGCAGTAGACTCTGAAAAACTTAGAATATGAGAGTAGGAAAAGCTATAGAACTTGTTGCAAAAGGATACCTTTCTTGGGACAAAGAGGGGAGAGAAAAGGCAGGAGAGAGAAGAAAAGCTAGATTTTTTTTTTTTTTTAGAAAAAAAAAGCCAATTCTTTTTTCTAAAAAAGCCAATTTTTTTATAAAATCTACAAGTTGTGTTTCACAGCACAGGTCCAGAAAAATGTTTGTTGTCCTCTAAGTGAGCTCTCATTGCCCAGGTAGAAAAATAGCCAGGAAAGATGGAACTAAGATGCCTGGTTCACAGATTCAACAGACAACATTTGGAATCTAGAGACACCCAGTTTTGTTGCAGCTCAAGACCCAAATTTGAGTTACATCATGATTCAGCAGAAATAACAAAACTCTATCAACTTGCATTTTTTAATACTGTCTTGTTTCTCAACACCATAAATACCGCCCAAGGTGGTATTTCTTTTTTATTATTCTATTTATACAAGAACTGGGGTACAGTCCAAATGCGGAGTAGGGTGAGAGGATACACCAGAGACAGAGCGGGGAACAGAACAGGCAGACCGACGAACTACACTGCTGAGGGGAGCAGCGGGTGAGACAGGAGAGATCTGCTCACCATGTGGGTTGCTCTGAGGTCCATGGGGATTGAACTGGCACTGCAGAGGCTGTGGACAGCTTCACAGTGCTGCGCTCAACTGCCTGCACCACCAGGGAGGCCCCCCAAGGTGGTATTTTGGGGACACTGTTTTAAGTTTTACCTCAGTGATGTTGCATTAAACCTATCCTTTTCTCAAAAATGGTTTTTAGCATCTGTGCCCTATGTTGGATAGCAGGTCAACATGCAGCATCAGCTCTGAGGTCAGATGGAGTTCTGCATGCACCAGCAATAGGGAGAACAGCTAAGAGATTCCAGAGACCTTTGTGCAAGTGTTACCTGGAAGGTTTACAAAGCAAATTTGTTTTACCAGGAAAGACCCTCAGAACTACTTAGAGGTATTTCAGTTAAGGGTTAAACATTCATTCCAGACTGAACTGGTTTAAAGCAATACGTGCAGAGAGGACTAGGTGACCTAACATTACCTTAAACCAATTAACATCTTTTTACATAATAAAATCCCAAGAGGGTGTTTGACTGCCTTTTTCTGAACATAACAATCTATGATCTGATCACAAAACAACACTGGTCCCATACAACCAAAATTCCAGACATTCCATCCTACCCCCAGCCCTGTCTAAATACCAATATAATACTATAAAAACCTTAACTCTCTTTAGGATGAGAGACAATGCTTTGGGAGCCATTCCTTTGTCGCCGTACTTGATTCAAGTAATAAAACTCTCTTTGTCACAAATCTGTGACTAGGTCTGGTCAATTAGCTGATGCACACCAGCAACAATCCCTTTGTGTTTGGTAACAAAAGGTCAACATGAACCGAGAGGGCTGTCAGACTAGAAGTCATGGTAAGACCATGGATATCAGGGGAGGCCAACACACAACAGTATAGACCACATGAAACTTGACAGGAGTCGGTGAGAAAAATGGAGGCCTACACACCACCTTTCCTTGGAACTCATATCATCCATCACCAGGAGAAAAAGAAGTAAAGGATAGGAGGGAATCATGAATCAGTAGCAATGTTCACTGTTAATCAGTCCTTAAGTGTCACTTAAAGCATCCTTTTTTCCTGAGTTTTTTCTTTAAGTCTCAGAATGATTTGCATTTTCTTATTCAGTGTTTCCAAAATGTTTTCTTGGATAATACTGCTCTACTCTACATTTATAGCTGTCTCTTCTACTAGTCCGATTTTTAAATGCAGGGACTCTTATCTCTGTTGTTCCCCTACTACTACAAACAGTAATTTGTTAACAAATGTTGAATTTAAAAAAATGACTATATTTATTGGGAATTTGAAAAGTGGTCTGGATTGGTGATAAACAGTTCATGGAGTTGCTGGAATATAGACAAAGTAGAAGCTCTGAGAGTGGATAATATCATGGTAAACTCTCAGAAACCGTTCAAGGGTGAACCAAACAGTTCAAGGGTGAACACAGAAGAAGAGCCCATGAAAGACTGGTGGGTGAGAGAAGAGATAATCAGGAAGGGTAAAATCTTAGACTCAACAGAGCCAAATAACAATTGAAAATCAAGACCAAAAATGACTATTGGATATGATAGTTAGAAGACTATGGGTGACAATTCACTATAAGGAGTTTTGTCAGATTTCTTTCCCTTTTTTCTGTGATGTTTTGGTCTGATGGTGGAAGGAAATATATTCAGAGTCAATTTTGTGGCTCCAGTTTTTCCTATAGGTAATTGCTGCATGGATGGCCAGAGAAGTATGTACGAAGCTTCGACTTAACACATTTTCTCTAATCCCACTTCAGCAGGGAGTCTATTGAGGTCCTGTTAATAATGTTTTTATAGCCACATGACTCTATATCTCTATTTTCAGGTCAGAATTTAGAGAGGTCAGATATATGATAACTTGCAAACCTCCTACAGGGTCAACTCCTTACTGAAAGTGATATAGCCTAACCCAGAATTACTGAGGGTGAAAAAAACAGAGGTGGTTAAGTCACCCTGGAGAAACATACAAAAGTCAGTTACAATTCACTATAAGGAGTTTTGTCAGATTTCTTTCCCTTGTGACAAAAGAAGCAAGAAGTAGAATTTGTTTCAAAGTAAGGGAACAAAGATGGGGTTGTACCCAGGTTGATGGAGAACTATTATCTATCAGGTACTGTTTTAGGGACTGAGAAAAAACTGGAAAAATAAAAACAAACATAAAAATAAAAGAAGCATGGCTTCTGTCCTCAAGGATTTCACACACTAATAGCTAGAGAAACACAAAAAATTGCCATATAATTTTATTTTATTTTATTTTATTTTTTTTTTTATAAATTTTATTGTTATATTCCCCATACAATTGCAGCCCCCCATTCTGACCCCAATCCCTCCCCTCCCGCCCCCGCCCCCGCCCCCCTAAAAGTGTCTCTGGTTCATAGTTTTTTGTTGATTTTGATTTTCACTTTCTTATAGTTATTCATTTTCCTGGTCCCTTATTTAAGTTTTCTAGATTCCTGCTATGAGTGAGACCATCCGGTATTTTTCTTTTTCTTTTTGGCTTATTTCGCTGAGCATGATCCCTTCCAGCGCCATCCATGTTGCAGCAAATTGCATGTGTTTATCTTTTTTGAATGCTGAGTAATATTCCATGGTATATATGTACCACATCTTCTTGATCCAGTCATCTATTTTTGGGCATTTGGGTTGTTTCCAAAGCTTAGCTATTGTAAACAGTGCTGCTATAAACATAGGGGTGCAGGTGTTCTTTGGAATTGATGTTTCTGTGTCCTTTGGGTAAATACCTAGGAGTGGAATTGCTGGGTCATATGGAAGCTCTATGTTTAGTAGGTCCAGAAATCTCCACACAGCTTTCCACAGTGGTTGGACCAGTTTGCACTCCCACCAACAGTGCAGAAGAGTTCCTTTTTCTCCACACCCTCGCCAACATTTGTTATTGCTAGTTTTTTAAATATGTGCCATTCTCACTGGTGTAAGATGGTATCTCATGGTAGTTTTGATTTGCATTTCCCTGATGACAAGTGATGTTGAACATTTTTTCATATGCCTGTTGGCCATTTGCATTTCCTCTTCAGAGAAGTTTCTTTTAAGCTCTTCTGCCCATTTTTTGACTGGATTATTTTCTTTGTTGTTGTTGAGACTCATCAGCTCTTTGCAGATTTTTGTGATCAGTCCTTTATCATTAGTGTTGGGTGCAAAAATGTTCTCCCAGTTGGTGGGGTTTCTCTTTGTTTTTGTTATTGTCTCTTTTGCTGTGCAAAAGCTCTTTAATTTGATATAGTCCCAGCTGTTTATCTTTGCCTTCACTATCACTGCTTTGGGTGATGTGTCTGTAAAGATGTCTTTGATGTGCAAATCACGTAGTGTTTCGCCTATATTGCCTTCTATATATTTTATGGTTTCAGGTCTTATGTCTAGTTCTTTAATCCATTTTGAGTTGATTTTTGTGTATGGTGTGAGGTGGTGGTCAAGCTTCATTCTTTTGCATGTAGCGACCAAGTTTTCCCAGCACCATTTATTGAACAAACTTTCTTTGCTCCAATGCATAGTCTTTGCTCCTTTGTCAAAGATTAGTTGACCATAAACCTGTGGGTTTATTTCTGGATTTTCTATTCGATTCCATTGGTCTGTATGTCTGTTCTTGTTCCAATACCATGCGGTTTTGATGATTATAGCTTTGTAGTATAGTTTGAAGTCTGGGAGTCTGATGCCTCCATTCCCTTCTTTTTTTTTCAGGAGAGCTTTGGCTATTCGGGGTTTTTTGTGATTCCATATGAATTTCATCAATAATTGTTCTATTTCTTTGAAGAATGACATTGAAATTTTGATTGGAATAGCATTGAATCTGTATATTGCTTTTGGAAGGATGGCCATTTTAATAATGTTTATTCTTCCAATCCATGAGCAGGGGATGTCTCTCCATTTCTTTGTGTCTTCTTCTATTTCTTTTAACAGTGTTTTATAGTTTTCTTTGTATAGGTCCTTTACTTCTTTTGTTAGATTTATTCCCAAATATTTGATTTTTTTTGTTTCAATAACAAAAGGGATGGTCTTTTTGATTTCTTCTTCTTCAGATTTATTGTTTGTGTATAGGAAGGCTACTGACTTTTGCGTGTTGATTTTGTATCCTGCCACTTTACTGAACTGATTGATGAGTTGAATTAGCTTTTCTGTGGAGTTTTTGGGGTTCTCTATGTATAATATCATATCGTCTGCAAATAGTGATAGTTTGACTTCTTCTTTTCCTATTTGGATTCCTTGGATGTCTTTCTCTTGTCTTATTGCCCTGGCTAGGACTTCCAGTATTATATTGAAAAGCAATGGTGAGAGTGGACATCCTTGTCTTGTTCCAGATCTTAATGGAATTGCTTTCAGCTTTTCACCATTGAGAATGATACTGGCTGTTGGCTTGTCATAGATGGCCTTTATGATGTTGAGGTATGTTCCTTGTATCCCAAGAATTTCAAGGGCTTTTATCATGAATGGGTGTTGCACTTTGTCGAAAGCTTTCTCAGCATCTATTGATATTATCATATGGTTTTTATATTTCTTTTTGTTGATGTGTTGGATAACGTTGATTGATTTTCGGATGTTAAACCATCCTTGTGCCCCTGGAATGAATCCAACTTGGTCGTGGTGAATTATCTTATGGATACATTGTTGGATTCTGATAGCTAAAATTTTATTGAGGATTTTTGCATCAGTGTTCATTAGGGAGATTGGCCTGTAGTTTTCCTTTTTTGTGTTGTCCTTGTTCGGTTTTGGTATTAGTGTAATGTTGGCTTCATAGAACGTGTTTGGTATTGTCCCTTCCTTCTCAATTTTTTGGAAGAGTTTGTGAAGGATAGGCACTAATTCGTCTCTGAATGTTTGGTAGAATTCATTTGTAAATCCATCAGGTCCTGGGCTTTTGTTTTTGGGGAGGTTTTTGATTACCATTTCAATTTCGCTAATTGTAATTGGTCTGTTTAGGTGTTCTATTTCTTCTTTATCTAGCTTTGGGTGATGGTAGAGTTGTAGGAATTTGTCCATCTCCTCTAGATTGTTAAACTTGTTTCCATATAACTGTTCATAGTAGTTACTGATTATTCTTTTGATTTCTGCTGTGTCCGTTGTGATTTCTCCTCTTTCATTGATGATCCTGTTTATTTGTGCTTTCTCCCTTTTTTCCTTTGTGAGCCTGGCTAGGGGTTTGTCTATTTTATTGATTTTTTCAAAGAACCAGCTCTTGGTTTCATTGATCTTTTGGATTGTTTTTTTAGTTTCAATTTCATTTATTTCTGCTTTGGTTTTTATTATTTCTTTTCTTCTACTGGTTTTGGGGTTTTTTTGTTGTTCTTTTTCTAGATCTTTGAGCTTCGAGATTAGGTTGTTTCTTTGCGTTCTTTCTTGTTTCTTGATGTGAGCTTCTATTGCTATATATTTTCCTCTTATTACTGCTTTTGCTGCATCCCATACATTTAGGATATTGGTGTCCTCCTTGTCGTTCAATTCAAAAAATTTTTTAATTTCTTCTTTGATCTCCTCATTAGTCCAATGGTCTTCCAGTAGTGTGGTTTTTAATCTCCATGAGGTAGGAAAGTTCCTTGCCTTCTTTTTATGGTTTATTTCTAGTTTGATGCCTTCATGGTCAGAAAAGATGGTTGATATGATTTCAATCTTGGTGTATCTGTTGATGTTTGTCTTGTGCCCCAGTATGTGATCGATCCTGGAGAATGATCCCTGTGCGCTTGAGAAAAATGTGTACTCCGTTTTTTTGGGGTTTAGTGTTCTATAGATGTCTGTTAAGCCCAATTGCTCTAGGTCTTTATTTAGAGCTTTGGTTTCTTTACTTATTTTTTGTCTTGTTGATCTATCCATTGTTGATAGTGGTGTGTTGAAATCTCCCACTACGTATGTGTTTTCTCTGATGTCTGTTTTCAGAGAGGACAACAGTTGTCTGATATATTTTGGTGCTCCTTCTTTTGGTGAGTATATGTTAATGAGTGTTATTTCTTCTTGAAGTATTGTCCCCTTGATCATAATGTAGTGACCATTGGGGTCTCTTTTTATCTTTTTGAGTTTGAAATCTGTTTTATCTGATATAAGTATAGCTGTTCCTGCTTTCTTTTTTGGTCCATTTGCTTGTAGGATTGTTTTCCATCCTTTAACTTTGAGCCTATTTTTATCTTTTGTAGCTAAATGTGTTTCCTGGAGACAGCAAAAGGTTGGGTTTTGTTTCTTAATCCAGGCTGCAACTCTGTGTCTTTTTATTGAAGAGTTTAGTCCATTTACATTTAGAGTTAATATTGATATGTTAACATCTGTATTTGCCATTCTGTTTGTCTTACCTTTGATTTTATTTATTTATTCTTTTAATAACTTTTTTTTTTTTTGGCCTTCTTTCATTGTTATTCGTCGCTCTGAGGTTCTGGCTTTAGGACTCCTTGTAGTATTTTTTGGAGTGGGGGTTTAGTTGCAATGAAATTCTGGAGTTTCTGTTTGTCTGGGAAGGTCCATATTCTTTCTTCAAAGAGGAAGGAGAGCTTTGCGGGATAGAGTATTCTTGGTTGGCATCTGTTTTCTTGGAGTCTGTTGACTATGTCCCTCCACTCTCTCCTTGCCCGTAGTGTTTCTTCGGAGAGTCTGATGTCAGCCTGATTGGTTTTCCTTTGAATGTTATCTGTTTCTTCCCTCTTGCCAGCTTCATTATTTTTTCCTTGTCCTGGATTCTTGGGAGCTTTACTATTATGTGTCTTGCTGTATTTTTCCTTTCGTCGTGGAAGTTTGGTGTTCTTCCTGCTTCTTGTATATCAATTTTCAGCTCCTTCTTCACATTTGGGAAGTTCTCTTCAATTATCTCTTTGAATATTTTCTCTGTTCCTACATCTCTCTCCTCTCCTTCTGGTATTCCTATAACTCTTATATTTCCTTTCCTCATGGAGTCAGATAGTTCCCGAAGTCTTTCTTCGTTCTTTTTCCTTCGTACTTCTCTTTCCTTTTCTGTTTTGGTTCTTTTTATTTCTGTGTCTTCAAGATTACTTATTCGTTCTTCCATTTCATCTATTCTGCTTTCATTGCTTTTCCCAGAATTCTTTAGTTCTTCCATTAATTCTTTGATCTCCTGCATTTCTTTTACTTCCCTCTTTAGGGACTCAATTTCTTTCTTCTGACCATTGTTTTCCCTCTCTAGGGACTCAATTGCATTCTTCTGATCGTTGATTATTTTTCCCTTATCATTGTTTTCCTTTATGACTTCTGTCAGTTTTTTAATCACGGCAATTTTAAATTCTCTTTCTGGAAGGCTCAGAAATTCTTCCAAGTTATTGTCGTTGCAATCTGGGGGCTGGCTTTCTTTTTGTGGTGTGCTTTTTCTCTGGAGAGTTGCTAGGTTGCGTGTGGTTCTTCTCCTCCCTACTGTCTGTTTTCTAATTTGCCGTATGCGTTGGGACACTGTGTTGTTGGGACTTGCCGGCATCTTGGGTGGGCTTCTCTGTTCCCCTCTGGTTCTTCCAGGAGTCATCTGTCAGTTTCAAGCAGCCTTTACTGGAGAAAGGTCCCTGTTCTAAAATGCCGATGTGGGGACACACTCCCCTGTGCGCCTGGTCTGCCCCGGCGGTGGGTTCCTGCTCCCCTCTGGGCTTGGACTGCAGGCCAGAGGGGGTCTGGCGTGGGCGAACTTCCCCCGCTCACCTCTGGCTCCTGAGGAAGCCTTCTGCAGGTAGTCTTTACTGAAGAAATGTCCCTGTTCTAAAATGGTGATGTGGGACACACTCCCTGCGCTTCTGGTCTCAGGCACACTCTTCTGCGCGCCTGGTCTGCCCCGGCTGTGGGTGCTCGCTCTCCCTGTGGGCTCAGACTACTTGTTCAGAAGGGGCCCGGTGTGGGCTAACTCCGCAGCTGGCCACTAGCTCCTTCAGTAGCCTGTGCTGGGGTCAAGTCGCTAGGTGGCACCAGAGATCTCTCCTAGAGCCCTTGGGGAGCTGATTTTCCACCCCGTGGGACAGGGAGCAGAGCGGGGATGGTAGGGTACACCTCAACGGCTTTGGGGTGCTGTGTCTGCCTTGTGCCCCACCGTCGTGGGGAACCCACGCCCCTAATTTCGTGCCCCGGGTCTCAGTTCCAAAGCCCTCAGTTCCAGGACGCGGGCTGTAGCCCAGATCAGTGGCGCGGGAATGGCGCCTTTTGAATCCTGCTCCCCTGCCTGGGCGCCTTGTTCCTGCTCACTCAGGGAGGGCCTCCGCCCGGGTCTCAGTTCCAAAGCCCTCAGTTCCAGGATGCGGGCTGTAGCCCAGATCAGTGGGGCGGGAATGGCGCCTTTTGAATCCCGCTCCCCTGCCTGGGCACCTTTTCCTGCTCACTCAGGGAGGGCCTCCGCCGTCTCCCCGCAAGCCTAGGTCGCAGGCGCAGGGCCCTGGGCAGCTGCAATCCGAGCGCCGCTTTCGCGCAAGCTTACCGGGCGGCCGGGGCTGTGTGCTGGTGCTGGTCTCCTCCTGGGGGGCGGGGCTCTCTTTAATGGCGCGTGGAGCTCACCTCCGAGGCGGATCCTGCAGGGTTCGCCTCAGCTCCCGTTCACGGGGTGTGGTGGCTGAAATAGTTCCTTTCCACTCACAGTCCCGCTTGCTGCATCCGTTTTTCTTGTTGGGCGTTTTGGTTTGTTGTTTCCCTCGTCTCTGCCGGTCGGAGAGTGCCGCCTCTGTGGGCGGGGGAGGGGAGCAGGGTTCTGCGCTTCCCTCCCTTCTCGTCCTCTTTTATGGCCACTTTCTTCTTTGGGCAGTTTGCTGGAGTCGTCCGTTTATCTTCCGTGTCCCAGTTCTCACTGGGACCTGCCGCTTTTCCTCCCTATTAACTTTTTTTAATGGGAGATCTTACTCGCAGTGTCTCCTCGCCGCCATCGCCATATAATTTTAAATGCATTAAGAGTGACATGCAGAAAAGGCTATGAAGACATAGTAGAGGAAATGATTCAATCAGCCTTGGAAAGGAGTTATAACCAGGAATGCTGAGTAATATTCCATTGTGTATATATACCACAACTTTTTAATCCCTTTGTCTGTTTTAGGGCATTTAGGCTGTTTCTATACCTTAGCTACTGTAATTAGTGCTGCAATAAACACAGGAGTGCAGGTTTCCTTTCAAATTAGTATTTTTGTATTCTTTGGGTAGATTCCTGGCAGTGGAATAACTGGATCATATGGTACAAAAATGAAGAATGATGTAAGAAAATAAATTTAGAAAGAAAAAATTAAAAACTGAAGGGACATATTAACTAAATGCAATGTGGGAGTTTGTTTCCTGATATAAATCAGCCAACTAAAAATAAATAAATAAAAACCAGGAATGCTATAGAAGTCAGCTCTTGCAGATTGATTAAAATGGGGGGGGGGTAGGGCCTCCCTGGTGGCACAGGCAGTTGAGGGCAGCACTGTAAAGCAGTCCGCAGCTTCTGCAGCACAGGTTCAATCCCGGCCAGCCAGGAGATACCCACATGGCTCGGCAGACATCTCCTGACTGGCCTGCTGCTCCCCTCAGCAGTGTATTTCAGTCAGTCTGCCTGTTCTGTTCCCTGGTCTGTCTCTGGTGAATCCTCTTACCTCCCGCACATCTGGCCTGCACCCACGTTTTTGTATGCATGAATAAATAAATCTTAAAAAAAAATAAAATAGGGGATAAAGTAGGTGGGGGAAAGCTATTACTTTCTAGAAAACCTATAGAAATCTAAGTTCTAAATCTTCAACGATAACAAGTCCCCATTTTTTAAAACCTATGGAAGCAGGGAATTATTTTTGTAGTTCCACTAACTTCATGGCCTTGTAATTCATTTGAAACCCTCTCCTTTTTCTTTTTTCAGAGGGAAAACATGGGAACAGATAGTTAATATAGTATTTACATTTCTGTTAGAAATATCTCCCACAACTCTGTCATTTTCCAGAAAACAAAACAAAAAGCTCCAAATTACTTTATGCCAGTGCACACCCATTCATCATTTAGTCTTTTCATTTTAAAGTGAACACTAATCTAACTCCATTAAAAGGCTCCCGAGGGGCCTCGGCTCCAGTGAACATGGAACAGTTTTAACTGATGGGCTTAAGGGAAGAAGAAGCTGTTCAAGAAGTCAGCAAGAACATTTCTTTGATAAAATGTGTCCAAATCAGAACTCTTAAGATTTGGAAAAGGACTCATGTTTGTCTTACTGCCAGAGGACTCTCTTATTTCCTGTTTCACTAAGTGAATTAGGAATGGTTATTTCCATGGTATTTTTCCCCTTGCTGGGCACTAAATCTCAAGTTACTCCAAACTGTGTTTCCAAGAGGGTTGAATAAGCACCCAGAGCTTTAGTGGAATTAAAGTTCTTAGGGTTTTCCTAAGGTATACTTCTTGCTTTTACTTTTACTTTTATTTACTTTTATTTCTATTACAGTTTTCCTTACTGACATATATATGTATGTATACATATGTGTATGTGTATATACACACACATACAAATGCATATAGATTACCATAAATTCCATATTCAAAGATTCCCAAGTTGAGAGACAGACAATAAAAAACTGAGTTAATTTTAGAAATAGAAGAAACAATAGGAATATTTATGGATAAGTCAAAACTAAGAATCTATGATTTGTCCAAGGTCAAGCAGCCATTTAAGAGAGAAGAGCTGAGACTAAAATGCAGGTGAAGGAATCAGGGTCTTCTCTTGTAGCCATGTGATAAGCAGGGCTGCTCACAGCACAATACAAAGAAAAACCTTCACACAGAATTGCTGAACTGTTCATTATTTTTGAGGTGACTGACTAAATTAAAACAAATTCAAGATGGGAGGTATCCTGCCAGTTTTGGTTCTTTAATCGAATTGCTTTCCTCAAGAGAAATGGGAGGCCTTGTGGTCAACCAGCACACCTCACTCACCATACTAGCTCTTAAAATGCTTTCCTCTACCTTCTTGCACAGTATCAGTGGCTTTTGGAAAGATTCTATTGAGTCATACTTGCAGGATTTATATAGCATAAGTCTTCTAAGTGGTTTGATAAAGCAGAATAGAAAAAGGTAATCTCCCTCCTCTTGCCCACATTAAAAAAAAATGTCCACAAGTTTTAGGAAAAATCCTAACTCTAGCTAACATCCTTGAATCCCTTGTGAAGCCTCAGAGTTTTTCTTTCCCACCACTACCCAGGAATTTGCACTATGGTGGTACAGCAGGGGCTTGAGGAATTTTAACTTGAAGCAGCCTTCCCTATTTATGCCTTTGTCTGAGCGACACAGTTGATACTATGCACCCCAGACACTGCATCCACCAAACATAACATATAATGGTTGTTTTTGTAAAGAGTGTGGGAATTTATGTGGCTAAAGGAGGTAATAAAGTGTAGCAAAATCATAACACTAAATGTTAGCTCATTATCTGAAGCATTGGTCCACTCAATGAGGAAAACATCAGCAGGGGGCAGAACAATGAGGATGAAGATGATGCAAATCATTAAAGAAAATCATTTGCAGCCACAGCTACATAATAAACGGATGCAGCCCCGCATTCATGGTAAACCTAATAGATTTTCTTTTGAATGAATGCAACAACACTCAAACAATGCAATGCCCTGCCTCTGGTATGAGGTACATTACAAAGGAAAGTATATGGAGTCTACGAGGTTTCTGTTGTTAATATTTTGTCAGTTTTAGCAGAGTGTTTGTTTTAACTCAGACTCAAGATATGCATTTACTAGAATGAAGGGCTGTAGTACCTAGATGTCTCCATCAACAAAGCTTCCTGAAATTCCCAGCAGCTGTGGAGGTCATGCATTAGATTTGACCTCAGAGGTAGCAGGCAATGGGGAGGGAAAACACCACCTCCTGGTGTGTACCACAGGTACACAAGCAATCAGAATGCTCATCTTTCCCTTGGAGTGTCTGGAATCAGTCTCCCTAAAAAGGTTAGATAGGCTTTTCCTAAAATGTCCAGAGTAGGCATTTTCCAATATGTGTCACTTTGGCACATGAAACTATGGTCAACGGAGGCCCTGTGGCCCCCTGGAGAAACAGTTACCATTATTTAAAGGATGTAGATTACCTAGATGTAGAGATCTCTCCAGAGACAAACTTTTCATCAGAAAAACCTGTCCTAAGGCAAGCTAAATATCTAGAGGCAGGGTCTTATTATATGAGTTTATTCCCTCCTAATCGTGTAAAGTCTCCTCCTCGCTCCTTGGTGCCCCAGGTCCCTGTCTCATTCCTTAACTCAGGATCTGAAGTCCCGGTTTGTCCTGATTACTTTGGAATTTACCGCTGTGTAAATTCTCCATATGTATATAATTAAATTTGGTCTTTTTCCTCCTACAAATCTGACTAATGTTAATTTGCTTGTTAGCCAGGCTGAGAAGAACCCAGAGGGGTGGGGGTATTTTCTCCTGTGCCCCAACGGGGTCAGCCAGGCCCTTTGAAAACAATGCCCCTTTAACACAAACACTTCAGGCTGAATGGTAACCTTTCAGGTATCTCTCCTGATTGCTCACCCAAATCCTTTCCTTCCTCAAGAAGCCTGTCACCCTGGACATCTATGGTGGGTGAGAGGAATAAGTTCTGGCATATTAGTTAAGTGATTTCAAACTGACTGTCCCCCCAAATTATCCATCTAGATGCTGGCCCACCTCCATTTCACAGAAGCAAAGCGCACAGGCACTAGAGAGGTGCCTACCCGGTGCCATATAAAGCAATTTGCTCCTTCTGTCCACTCTGTTGGGCACATTCTGAATGGAGCTTCCTTTCTACAAAGTAAAGAACTTTGCACACAGACCTTTACTCCTCTGGGAAGAGTGGCCTTGTCCTCTCTGCCTCTTCTCCATCCTCCATCTCCAAATATTTCCTACTTTCATGGCCACTTAGTCTTCAGGTCCAGTCCCTCAGGAGGTCTCTGTGCCTTTCTCTAGTCGCAAAAGCCCCAAGAGTTCTCTATGCTCTGCTGAATTCCTACTGGCACTTGCAGCACCACTGCTCTACTGTGAGGACACAATACTTGGTATGGCTAATTCTTTTTTTCTCTAGTGATGTCTTATGTTTAGTGTGTGTAGGGTAAAGTGTCAGGCTTTTCTGCCCTTCTGCCATTAGGATTGATGATGGATCCTACGGTCCTGAATGCATGCCTGATGGCGGGCACCTGGAGTAGGGCGTGGGCATACATAAGTGAGTACACCTGGGCTGAGACTGGGCTTATAAGGGCGGTGTCATGGGGATGCCAGCGGAACAGCAGAGCAAAAAAGAAGACGCGGAGGCAATGCGAGTACCCCGGAGAGCCCAGAAAGAGTGAGGACGCGCCGTGTATGTGGTAAATCCCAACAAAAGCCTGAAAAAGCCACCAAGGGCTCCAGGACTCCTCCTTTACCCCATCTGCTCGGGTCATAGAGATCCTGCCCTGTGCCCATCCTGCCCTACCGTGTGCTATAAACTCACTGGAAAATGGGACTTGTCTAATGTGTCATTCACTCTCCCAACTCTAAAGTTCAAAGGAAGAAAGTATCTGTCTATAGATTAAGACATAGGGAAAGAAAAAACAACAGTCCTCAAACTGGTTTTGAAAAGAGCAAATTTGTTCTTCAATGCTAGATTTGCCCTGGTTTATATTTTAGATATGAGCCTCTGGCTAGAAGCCAAAGGACACATTTCCCCAGGGAAAACAAAAGATGGTTTATAAAAATGGGCAGTAGAAGACTTATCTGTGTGAGAAAGAAGGAAAGAAGGAAGGAAGAAGAGAAGGAAGGGAGAAGGAAGGAAGGAGAAAGGACAGATGGATAGATTAAATGATAAGTGGACCCTTAGAGACAGAACTTTAACTTAACGCTTATAATATTTTTTCATAAACGAGAAATTCACTGTTCAATAGAAACATATCGTGTTTAGCTTGATTTTTTTTTTTTTTTGTTATGGTGGCGGGAGAGGGTTGGGAAGGGGAAGAAATGTTTTCAAAAACCTTTGAAGTGGATAAAGCTTCCTCCTCCTTTCCTTTTGTTAAAAAAATGTTGCTAATAAATAGATGCATTTTTATAGCTTCTCTATTTTCTAGTTATGTCCTCTGATGGAAATATGCTCTGATGTATATAGTGATTAAGTCTGGCAGTGGGTAAATTCAGTGTTAAATATAGAGAGAAAGTTACCACCTTTGATTGGAAATGTCAGGACCAATGAAGAGAGGAAATTCATTAATTTTAAGTTGAGATAGAGTAGTTCACTCTTTCTCTCTGTTTGATATCATGCCATAGCAGAAATGTTGTGTGTACCTTTGTTACTGAAACAGTCTAAGCATCCTGGGAGCTTGCTAATCAATTTTGGTTAGAGTCAACAAGCTCCAAGATGCTGTTAGGAAACTCAAGGTTTCCAGTGATAGATGAAAAGGAAAACAAATGATTGGGCCTACCCTTCACTGAGTTTCCACTCTGCTTGGCAGAAGGACAAATAATGTTTACTGGTGACTGACAATGCCAAATACTGATGGCTTCTTACCAGCATGACTTAAGCAATCAGGTCAGCCCTTAGTCCACCGAAGGGCACTGGTATTCCTCTCTAACTGTGAGTAACAACGAAAGGGCACAGAATCAATCCAGACCTGTAACAGTATGAAATGAAGTATAAGGTAGAATAGAAATTGAGGTGACTTCTGCAATTCACAGCTCAGAAATACACTGGCCACACTTTAAGTCATCTTTTAGCCTGGCACAGAAAAAAAAAAAGATAAAAACGGAAAACAGGTGAATAGTGATGGAACATTCGTTGAGCTCAGCATAAAGGTAAGTAGTTTATTTAATCCTCAGTCAATTCCCCTGAACGGTGGGTTTTTTATGCTTCCTTAACAGAACTAGGAACTAATGCTCAGATAGGGAAAAGATCTTTGTAGCCCAGCGAGAAGTGATATGACTAGGCAAGATGCCTGAAAAGGAAATCTATTAGTAGACAAGAGAACAATCTGATCAGTGTATTTTTCTTTTCTCACTTCTCACTTATTTAATAAAGAATAAAAAACACTTCAATCAGTTGTTATGAGGCAGAAATTAACAGCTCATTTTATCTTCACATTTGCAGTCCCCTCTGCCTGACTTCTGCATAGCTCATCCTTCATATCTCAGCTTAACTGTCATTGCCTATAAGAAGTCTTCCCAGGTTACGCATCTAGTTTTCTCAACCTCCTATCTTACACTCTATTTCCTCTTTTTTTTTAATCTTCTCCACAGAATGTAGGCTCCATGATAAAAGGACTCTTTCCATTTTGCTTATGCTTCCACTCTATGCCTCATAGTTATTGCTTAAAAATACTAGTTGAGTGCATGCATGTATGCATGAATGGATGAATACTAAATCACCTAGAAATTTAGAGTTACTAAATAAATGGAAGCTTACAGGATTAGAGTTAAATAAATGGAATTTCTTTTCTAAATCCCTCCTTTCCTTTGACATTTTTGGGGGATTCACTTTTGTTCAATCACATTTTTCACCGTAGTGACCAGTAAACTTATCATATGTTAATCAAACTGTGGCTGAAACAAGACAGGAAAGTTGACTTTGTTCTTTCTCTGTTGCAAAAGGGCTCTCATCTCAAGGAAGAGGCCTGTCTACTTTTGGCCTGAATGGAGGAAATGTGAATGGGTAGAAATCAAAGATTTGGTAACTTCTTGTCTGCTGAAATGTGGAGAGACTTAATGATGGGAAGGAAGAAATGGCTCCAAAGCCTGATCATCCTTTATGCTTCTCAGGGAGCTTCTGAATATGCTTCTCTTAGAATCATTGTGTCCCTTCCAGGTCATGGCAACAGTCAAGAGGTCTTTTTGGATACAGAACTTCTAAACTCGGATTCTTCCCTTGACTAGGGAACTATCCAAAGCTCAGAAGAGAAGTAAAGGTTACCTGTTCTTGGGCTGAACAGTGGGAGAAATCTTTGGAAGATTTCAGTTGGGCTTTGCTCCCTTTACATGAAATTGCTGAACTTTCAGCTGTCAATTCAAAGTCAAGTGGGGCTGAAAAATGGATGGTGTGACTATATCCAAAAATTTAGAGTAAGTAGGCTTTCTATGTGAAAATCAGCTTCTCTTTTATTTAGGCAGTCTTTCAATAATTACAGATCAAAGCCCAGGTCAAATGTCTCTAGCCCTTATGAAAATTTCTCTGACTTCCCCAGGCATATAGAAGATTTCCTACACCACCATCTCTGTGCCTTTTACATGTCTTACTTCTTTTGAGTCAGTCACATTCTTACATGCCTTGGATCCCATCTGGTCTGTGTTCCTGTGGAGGGAATGTATCTCATATGTTTTTGTATCCTTCAATCAAGATCCTAGTATTGGGCTTCCCTGGTGGTGCAAGGGGTTAAGCACAGCACTATGAAGCTAGCTGCAGCCTCTGCAGCATGAGTTTGATCCCCAGCCAGCCAGGGAGCTACCCACATGGCGCAGCAGACCTCTCCTGTCTCGCCCACTGCTCCCCTCAGCAGTGTATTTCAGTCAGTTTGCCTGTTCTGTTCCCCAATCTGTCTCTGGTGAATCCTCTTACCCCCTGCTCCTCTGGCCTGTATCCTGGTTCTTGTATGCATAAATAAATAAGCCTTTAAAAAAAATCCTAGTATCTTGTCAGGTGCTAATATTATAATAAGTACACAATATATAATTGTAGGATATATATTTGAAAAATACATAGAGTCCAAAGAAAGATAAAGTTATTGCTCAGGGTAGCTACAAAGTAGTAGATTGGATAGTTTCAAATCAATATGATTTATTATTGGCAAGCTAAAAACTTCCCAAAAGCTTTATCTTAAGCAATTTGAAATACTTTAAAATTATTATTATTATTATTTTTTAAAGATTATTTAAACAAGCACTGGGTACAGTCAGAAGCACGGGAGGGTGAGAGAATCCACCAGAGCCAGAGCGGGGAGCAGAGCAGGCAGAAGGATCAAAGTACATTGCTGAGGGGAGCAGCAGGAGGCAGGAGAGGTCTGCGCGCCATGCGGGACCCTCCTCCAGTGGCCGGGAGCAGCCAGGGATAGAACTGGTGCCGCAGAGGCTGCGGGCAGCTTTGCAACCCAGCGCTCAACCACTGCGCCACCGGGGAGGCCCCACTTTAAAATTATAATGCTTAGATGTCATTTAAAAATTTTCAGGGTTTCCCTGGTGGTGCAAGGTGTTAAGACACAACCTATGAAGCTATCTGCAGTCACTGCAGCATGAGTTCAAACTCCGACCAGGGAGCGAGCTACCCACATGGCACAAGCAGATCTCTCCTGCCTTGCCCGCTGCTCCTCTTTGCAATGTATTTCAGTCGATCTGCCTATTCTGTTCCCCACTCTGTCTCTGGTGAATCCTCTTACCACTCCTCCACCTCTGGCCTGTACCCCAGTTCTTGTATGCATAAATAAATAAATCTTTTTAAAAAAATAAAAATTTTCATAGGATTTCAAAAGACCATATAGTTTATACTTCTGCAAGTTTGTTAAATAATAACATCCTAGAAATTAAGTTGTGTTTTTCCCTATAATTCTTGAAAATATATGTTCTATAAAAATGCTTATCCGTTTTTGGATTAATTATTTGCAACTCTATTTTTGTACAGACAACACATTTGCCAGACTGTATTAGACAAAATTTTATGTGAGATCTCTTCTAGTTCTAAAACTACATGCTTCTGTAAATGCTTCTATGTTTGGTTCTATTTTTTTAAAGATTTATTTATGTACACAAGAACGGGGGTACAGGCCAGAGGTGCGGGTGGTGAGAGGATTCACCAGAGACAGAGTGGGGAACAGAACAGGCATATTGACTGAAAGACACTGCTGAGGGGAGCAGCAGGTGAGTCAGAAGAGGTCTGCTGCACCATGTGGGTTGCTTCCTGACTGGGGATAGAACTCGGGCTGCAGTGGCAGCTTAACCATAGGTTGCACCTTAATCCATTGCGCCAACAGGGAGGTCCTGTTGGTTCTATTTTTTTTTTTTTTTTGTGGGACCTTCGCCTGTGGCCGGGGATCAAACTGGCACTGCAGAGGTTGCGGGCAGCCTTGCAACCCAGCGCTCAACTGCTGCGCCACCAGGGGAGGCCCCTTTGGTTCTATTTTTAATGAACTTTTATTGAATGCTTACAGTATCCAAGCATTGTGTGCTAGACGCTAGGTCAGACATTGGAGAAGTAAATAATATACTGTCTTATGAGATAGTAATCCCTGACTTTAAGTTACAGATTAAGAAAGGAGTTAGGTATAAAAACAAAAACAAAAAAACAAAACAGTTTAATAAATGCAAAAGTACTACAATGACGGCATGTACTTAATATTGTAGAAGCACAGAGAATGGAATAATAACCTGCCTGAGAGGAGTTAGAGAATGCTGTCCTCTAAATAACCTTTTAAATAAATTGAAGTTGGAGTTGAGGATCAAGAACTTATCAAGAATTCACTCAGAGTAAATGAAAATATTTGCCTTGCCAAGGAAAAAAAACAGACAAGAGAAAAGTCTATAAAAATCAAGGAAGTATCTCAAGGTGATGAAATAATTCATTATATTCTTAATCTCCAGGTAGTGTGGCCTTGAATTACAGGGACTTTATTTAAAAGTACATAATGGAGTTAATGGTATTGCATGATTAATTTAAAGTAAATATTTGCCACTTGCATTTTCTTGCCCTGATAGATAGGAAACCATATTGCTTATATTCAGTTTTTTTCCTGTTTGATGTAGCTAATCAAAGAATTAACCTTTTCTTAAATAGACAATGTTATGGGATGAATTCATATGTTGATATCCTAAGCACCAGGGCCTCCAAAATGTGGCCTGTTTTTGGAAATAGAGACTTTGCAGATGTAATTAGTTAGGAAGAGGTCATACTGGAATATTATTGGTGTACTCTCAGAAAAAGGGGGAAATTTGGATACAGACATGGTGGAGAATATTATGTGAAGAGGAAGGCAGAGATTGGGTGATGCTTCTACAAGTCAAGTAATGCCAAAGCTTGTCAGTAAACCACCACAAACAAGGTGCTATGAACTAAATGTTTAGTTCTCATAGCCCAATTCATTTGTTGAATGAAACTCTAATACCCAAGGCGATAATATCAGGAGGTGAGGACTTTGGGAGGTGATTAGGTCACAAGGGCAAATCCTCATGAATGGGATTACTGCTCTTATAAAAGGAACCCCAAAAGAGCTCCTGACCCTCCTCTACAAGAGAAGACCACTGTCTATGAAGCAGGAAGCAGGCTCTCATCAGGCAACAAGTGCCTTAATCTTAAACTTCACAGGCTCCAGAAGCATGAAAAATAAATGTTATTTATAAGCCACCCAGTCTATGGGTTTTGTTATAAAAGTCCAAACAGACCAAGACATGCTAAGAGGCATAGGATAGATATTTCCTCACAAGCCTTAGAAGGCACCGACCCCATTCACAGCCTGACTTTTGTATTATAGCCGTCAGAACTGTGAGACAATAAATTCCGGTCATTTAAGTCACTCAATTTGGTCATTTGTTACCATAGTGGTACCAAAATAATACAGACTATAAAGTGTTTTTGAGACATGAAGAATGAATTTTATGAATTTTAAATTAGATTCTACAAAATACTAAAACATTAACCCCATCAAAAAATCTAAAGGACTTAAAAGACTACCACTACTTTTTCAATTACTCTGTAATAACTCCCTAAAAGCATTCAAATATATTGCATATATATTTTAACTTTAAGTCAGTCTAGTATTTTGCTCGAAATTAAAAGTCTTTATATAGCTTTCTTGGCTCTTGGAAAGCTACTCTTGTGGTTGTGTCTGTATTATTCGTTACGAACTAATATCTATGAGGACCTTGAGCTCTCAAAATAATTAGCTTTTACCAAGTGAACTTTTCTTTAACCTCTCTTCCTAAGGTGTATTATTAACCATTATTTCAAACAAATAAACTTTCAGGATATGGAGCAATAGAAAGAGCACTGAAGTGCACCGGAGGCCAGAAATCAGCCTCAGTTTTGGCCCTAACAAACTGTGTGGTCTTGGACCTGTGCTTAATTTTTAAATGGCTATTAGCTCAAGAAGAACTTGGGTCAGAGCAGCATTTGATATCGGCTATGGTCCGCTGTTTGCAAAAATTTCTTATATTCATGTTTCAAAATGAGAAAGAGCTAGCAAAAGCCTTATAAGAAAATATAATATCATTTTTATAAGAAAATCAATACATGCAAGGGAAAGATGTGATGATGAGAAAAATGCCCTTTTATTTTCCAATTTAACAAAAAGAATCCCTGTTTATCAATTTCCCCTTCTCAGTATACAAAGGCAACTTCAAAATGTGAGTTAACAAAAGCAAATGATTCAGAGCTAATATTTTGCTGTCTTCAAAGTTATAGTAGCATCAAATTATTTTACAGCCCACTGGGTCCAGAAAAATCACTTGGAAGTAGAGCGTACCTATGTGAGCAAGTTGTACTACATAAAGCAGCAAATGATCTTAGACAATTACAGAAACCTTTATATCTCACCCAGTATCCTGGAGATAGCCAAAAATGTTGGCATATACTGTCAAAATTGTCAGCAATAAGATGTGAAGAAAACCCAAACCAGAACTTTTTACAAGTTATGAGGTTCTGCAAAAAGAGCAGAAACTTCTGTGGTAATGGCTTACATTAATAATACTGCTGCCTCTTCAAGTTCCCCAAGTCATAAAGCACTAAGAGTGAGAAACTGAAAGAAAAACGTGTGCACTATATGAAAATGGAGATCAGGAGAAATGGACTTCACAAGGGGCTGGTGACTGCCAAACTAAATGCTGAAGACTGGCAGGCAATCCCTGATGTGAAAACAGTTAAGAATGAAAGGATCAGAGGGAAGGGACAAGAGTGGGGCTGGCTTGCTAATCTCATCCACATCACAATGTGCCTCTATGATTCCAAAGGGGTTTCAGATTAAAATGGTTTGATTTGAATCATTAGGTGTGATGACCTGGGCAAGCCATTTTATCTGTCAAATGCAGATAATAGTAGTGTCCACTGTAAGTCAATGTGAAGATCAGTTAATACATGTAAAGCAGATTTCCAGTACCTGAAACCTGAATATTCAAAAAGTGTTCAGCTATCACTACTCCTCCTCTTATTGCTATTACTAGGCAACAGGTCCTGCCCTTGTCAAACAAAACAAGACCATTTCCCACCTCCCCCACAAATATCTAGAAAAACCAAAAATATTAGAGAATACTAACAGATAATTCAAGAGTTGTTATGCAGGCACAAGTCCCTATGTTTCAATTTTGTTGACTTATTCATCTTGTCAATGATTTATACAAAAAGTATTTACTGAGCATGTCCCAACAAGAAGTACGATACATAGCCTCTGAACTCAGATTAGTCACAGCCCAGTTATTGGGAGCACACAGAAAGACAATTCTGAGGAGATATAGTTGTGTTCGGGAAGGGTACAGAGGGGAAAAAGAGTAAGAAGGAAGAAAGAATTGATCCAGACTGGACATGGGGAGGAGGGGGTAAAAATCTGGCATGATTACCTAGTGGTAACATGTGAACAAAAGTATTGACAGAGAGGAAGTAAAAGAAAAACCTGTGTGCATTATAAGAAAATGGAGATCAGGAGAAATGGACTTCACATAGGGTTTGGTGGCTGCCAAACTAAATGCTGAAGACTGGCAATCCCCTGATGTGAAAACAGAGTCAAGTCACAACAATCATTTTCCCTCTTAATACTGCTTTCTTTGCATCACATAGATCCTGATAACTTGTATTCTCATTTTCTTAAATTTCAATGCATTTTTTATTTCCATTGCATCAAAGATAATGTTTTTGGAGATCGACCCCTATGGCAAGGGAAATAAAAGTAAAAATAGAAAGTTGGGATTACCTCAAGTTAAAAAGTTTGTGCATGGTATGAAATAATATAGGAAGTTTACAAAGATATGCTACTGAATGGGAAAAATTATTCACACAATTTAAAAGCAACAAGAAGTTAATATCCAAAATATATTTTTAGAAAGTACACAATTCAACAATAAACAGCAAATCAATTAGTCAGTGGGCAGTAGATAGGAACAGACAATTCATCAAAGAGGATATCTAGGTCAATAAATATATGGAAAAATGTTCATCATCACTTCCTATAAGAGAGATGCAGATTAAAAGCACAATGAGATCCCATCTCACCCGCGTGAGAATGGCACATATTAAAAGACCCACAACAACAAATGCTGGAGAAAATGCAGAGAAAGTGGAACCCTATAATACTGCTGGTGGGGCTGTAACCTGGTGCAGCCATTAAGGAAAGTGATCTTGATTTTTCTTAAAAAACTAAAAATGGAATCACCCAGAAATCGCACTCTTTGACATTTATCCAAAAAACATGAAACAATTAATGCAAAAAACTATGTGCTGTGCAATGTTTATTGCAGCATGATTTACAATAGTTAGGGCTGGGAAGCAGCCAGAATGACCATTAATAGACAAAGAAGATGTGGCATAGCCACACTATGGAGTACTAGTCACTCATATGGAGAGATAAAATGAAGATGTTTACAGAAAAATGCAGGGCATTTGAGGGAATTATGTGTAGTAAAGGTAGTAAAGCAAATCAAAAAGGCAAAAATAGGGGGTTTCCCTGGTGGCGCAAGGGGCTAGGCACAGCATTATGGGGCAATCCGCAGCCTCTGCAGCATGAGTTTGATCCCCGGCTGGCCGGGGAGCTGCCCACATGGCGCAGCAGACCTCTTCTGTCTCGCCTGCTGCTCCCCTCAGTGTATTTCAGTTGGTCTGCCTGTTCCGTTCCCCACTCTGTCTCTGGTGAATCCTCTCACCCCTCAAACCCTCTGTCCTGTACCCCAGCTTTTGTATACAAAAATAAATAAATCTTTAAAAAACACAAAAATATATATTGGACATTTACGTAACAGATAATTTGACAAAGTAAATTACAAAAACTACAGATGCTAATAAACATAACAAGGACTCTGAGGATAAGCAGGGGGGAGAAGAGAGAAAGCGACAAGGAGATATAAAGGATTGTAGTTGGGGGGAAAATAAAGGTGTTCAATCAAACTGAGGGGAACTGTTAGAACACCTTGGATTTCCTAGTATCATTGACAAGGAGCCTGAAGTAATTTTTTAAAGTATATGACTTTTTTCTTCTATTGCTTATGGAACCTTTATTTTAAAAGATTTAATTTGCTTTTTCAAAGGAAATATCACTTTTAATGACTGCAGCATATAAGTGATAATTTGCTTCAGTCATACTTATATAAAGTCCGTTGGCAGGCAGGAAGTCCTATAGGACCTTTGATTGACCATTACTGACCAATAATTAGGTTCTCTACACTTAGAGCCCTCAGGCAGAGCTACGCTGGGTACCAGTGTGTAATTGGGTTTTGTTATGAATTTTGAATCCATTGTCAAAGAGACAGGAAAAAGAGCAGGAAAGGACACTCACATCTGTGAGCAGATGGAATGTTAATGAGAGACAATAGGTGATGGATTATGAAAATTCTAGATAATTCTGCTCCATAAATCCTTTGGAAGAACAAGCTATTCCTGAGAAAGGCATCAGTTCCTTTTAAATATGAGGAGAGAATTTATTGCTGAAAAGTCACAACAAAATAAGCAGAAATCACAAGTTAAGTCAGGGAGTTTACCACTTGTTTTATCATGTACTTATGACACAGAGACAATTAGAAGCCCCTTGAAAATTTTTCAGTGAAAGCATACAGATAATAAGCTGGCTCCTCATTGTTCAGCTCAGCTTTTTTCTTTTGTAACCTTTTAAAAATTGAGCAACAGACCCGGCATCTTCAAAGAGCAGAATCCTGCCCCACCCAAATTCTGCACCAGAACAGCAAAGGACTTTTTTTCCCTTTTTTTACTGAGTTGTGAATTTTAAAATTTATTTCCCTAATTCAAAGTATCCCCCAAATATTTGGTAATTTTAACATTTGATTTAAAAATACGTAAAAAAAATCTAGGCTTCATTTGTCAGAAATCAAGACCACTTGGAGAAAAAAAAGAGAGATGCAAAGAATGTCTGAGCAGAGTGGATATTTCATTCCTTTTAAAACCACACTTCACTTGCTCAATGAAAAAAAAAAAAAAACTTATTTTTAAAGCCTCTTTCAAGCTGAAATTGTCATGTCCAAGCCATAGCCCAGAGCAAAATTTTACAGCTGAGTAACAAACCTCTTAAAACTGGGATTTATAATGGAAACCCTATCCGAGAGTTAATTACAGTGGGCTCCAGTAGGGTATAATTTTTTTTCATCAGCTAGAAGTTTGGAGAGAAAACCAGCCTGACGTGACATATTTATACCAAACCTCAGACTCCATTATTTCATTTTGTTGGGCTCTATGGCAAAGGCCAATGAGTAGGTCCCTCCTTTCTTTACTTTATAGCCTCAGTTTGCCCAAAGTATTCAGAAAAAGAAAAGTATTTTCAAAAGAGGCTAGCATCAATAATGGGAGTTTTAAATTGGGACATTCTAATGGCAAAAAAGAAGTCCTGCCTGCTCTTAGGGAGGAAAATACAAGCATATTCATTAAAAACAAAATACAGAAAAAACTTTTTTTTTAAATCTTAACAACTGTCTTAGACTTGTTTGAGGACTTTGACAGGGTAGGATTTACCCTTTGAAGGTCTGTTTTCTAAAACACTGGGTGCTTCCTTAATAACTGTAGAATTTAGCCTGTGACCTAAGACATTGGATGAGACAATTTACCCACCTTTTGCCCAAAGTCAGTGCTTCCAAATATTGGAATCATGTGGGAGAACTTAAAAAATATTCTGCCTGAGTTCCAACCAGAGATTCAGATTCAATTAGCATGTGCTGCAGCCTGGTGTCAGCAGATTTAAAGGCTTCTTAATGGATTGTAAATGGGTATAAAGGCTTGGACTCTGCTAAAAGTGGAGAGTCTCAGGCTCAACCCCAGACCTGCTGAATCAGAACTGGAATTTTAACAAGATCTTCAAGAGATTTGCATGTACATTAAAACTGAAAAATGCTGTCCTAGACAGGGGACCCTTGAACAACACAGGTTTGGAACTTCAAAGGTCCTCTTACATAGGCATTCATTTTTTTTTTTCTATCCATGGGTTCCACATTCACAGATTCAACCAACCAAGGCTGTGAGTTGCTTGCATATGAGGATGCGGAACCCCCAGATGTGGAAGGCTGAATTTAGGTTCTACCCAGATTTTCAACAATGTGGGGTCAGCATCCCTAATCCCCACATTGTTTAAGGGTCAAAAGTCATCCCAAACAACCTTCTGACAGTCTTGGTGTCAGGAATTCCAAAATACCCATGGAAAATATGATCTGCTTTACATTTATGAAATAAAAATAGTCAGGAAGTGTACTGATTAGGAGCTGGAAGAGAACAACAGGATGGAACTGATGAGTATACTGTCTCTAAAGCTTCCTGTGGCTGCATCCGGGGCAGATACAGAGCCAGAAAGTGAGATGATGGGGGTTGGATGGAGTGAGGGAGAGGGACACAGTCATGAAAATGAGTTATGACTCATCAATATTCACATTCTACCACTCATTAAATATTTTGGAAATCATCTTTTTTTTTTTTTGTCTTGGACTACCCCAGAGCATTTCTTGTTGTCTTTAACAAGCAATTAAAAAAAAATTCTGCATACACTATTCACGCTCTGAAGAAGTTGCGATAAATCCTTCCGCCATTACCTAAAACATGCTTGCTCTTTCCATGACAGTGCATTATGTCTTGTCTCTGTCTGGAATGCGCTCAAAATCTTTTCATGGCCAACTACTTCCTAGTATACAGATTTCTATTTGTCACTTCCAAAGCAAAACCCTTCCTGTACCCAACCTAAAGTTGTAGTCTGTAACATTATCTCCCTTTGAATTCTCTTTATAGCACTTAGTACATATAATGGCTTTCTTATGTGTGGGAGACTCTCACTCTTTCCTCTTTAAAATTTATATGTGGTCTTATTTATTGCTTATCTGTATTCATTCGCTCATTCAACCAGCATTTATATTTACTGACTACCTATTACGTGCAGGTGCAGTTTAAGATGCTAGGAATAGAGTAGTTTTAACAATACCTGCTCTATAGTAATTGTTCAATAGATATTTAATGTTGAAGTAACTCACAATTCCCTACAAATTTTTTTAAAGATTTATTTATTTATTCATACAAGAACTGGGGTACAGTCCAGATGCACAGGAGGGTGAGAGGATTCACCAAAGACAGAGCAGGGAACAAAATAGGCAGACTGACAAAATACACTGCTGAGGGAAGCAGCGGGCACAACAGGTGAGGTCTGAAGCACCATGTGGGACCCTCGCCAGGTGGCCGGGATCGAACAGGCACTGCTAAGGCTGCGGACAGCTTCACAGCATAGCGCTCAACGGCCTGCGCCACCAGGGAAGGCCCTACAAATATTTTTAAAACATCATTATGGACTATTCAAAGTGATCTAAGCTAGAGAAATGCAAAAAATCTCTAGCTACTGAGAGTTCATATAAAAAGCAGATACCTATCAGTCTAACTATCTGGCAATATATTATATGATCTGAAAAGTGCTAAAGTAGTCTTCAGAACCATAGAGGAGCAAAAATCTGTATCTTTATAGATTTATATCTTTTTGGAAGAAGCTTGTTTTCAGGGAGAAACTATAAAGGCTATGTGGAGGATATATTTGATATTTATATGTAAACACCCTCTGTAAGGACCTCTTCTAGGAAGACCTAATCTCATCTTTTTTCAATGGAGAAGGTAGAATTTAAATCTACATATATTTGTCTACTGTGTCTTTGCTAGTAAACTCCCTAACTGATCTTCACTTTAGCTCTCTTCAAAGTCTATTTTAGCTGAACTATTTAAGATGGCATCTGAAGCCATTTGGGCAAGTTTCTCAGTCATGCTGGGTCTCTCCCATAAATACAGGAGGAATACATGTTATTATGAAACTGCTTTCTGACTTTTATCAATCTCTCTGGTGCTTGTTTGATTATTTGCCAGCCTAGAAGGGCTTAAAAAGTTACAGGCTGATTTCCTTTGTGCCTTGACAGGACAAAAACTATAAGCATGAGAGGGGTGAGTGAATTCTATTTAGGAAAATATTGAGAGGCAGCAATGGTTGGAGATGATTTCAAGAGGGGGCAACATTTTTAATGTATTTTGAAGTGGCATTAGGCAGAGAAATAATGGAACATTCTAGTCAGTGGACAAGACCATACAAGAAATGTTAAAGAAAATGGATTGAATGGTGAAGAGGCTGAGACTAGAGTAGAAAGTGAAAGAAATAATAACTGGAGAGTGAAGGCTCACCTGTGACAAGTGTACCAAAAATGGCATATAAGTTTCAATACCTTTCTGGAAAACAGTTTTACTATATGTATCATAGGTTTCAAAATCACTCATTCTCTTTGACATAGCAATCAACATTTTAGGATTTATTTTAAGAAAATAATCACATATCTGAACAATGATTTATGTTTAAAAATATCCATGTGTAAAGGGTTGACAAAACCTTTCCCTATTCCTACACAAGAATTTGATCTTCAGTTATCTGGTAACCTAATGAGGGAGCATGTTCATTATGTTGGTCAATACAACTTATAGAAAAACTGAACCTGAACTGGCAAGTGGCAGCTAGACTAAGAAAACTCTAAATAAGTGACAGGAACCATAACTTTGGGCTTCCCTGAGTGTGGTACTCTTGTAACTGGACATGTCCTTTGAAAGGTTCTGAAATATATCCCTACAGAATTGCTGTAAGAGTTACTGGCTCCTTTGGGAGAATAAAGCTTCTAAACCAGGGCTTATCAGATGTGCATCTCATGTCTTTGCACATAAGCTCCTATGGCCCACTCATTGCAAGGACTCCTATAGGAAGGAAATGACCATCATTGTCTTTTTAGCAAGCCATCCTTTATCCCTGGGTGTAGAGTGCTATCAGATTCTCTTGTGAGTGTGAATACTGAGTTGAAGCAAGAATAATTCCTGATTCTGAATGTGCAATCCAGAGCAGAACTTATTAAAACTAAAACTAGGGAGGAGCTAAATGTCTAAGGATAGCGGGGTGGTTAAATATAACTCATTCATTAAATGGAATATTATGAAGCTCTAAAAGCTCTGTTTCTGAAGAAAATAAATGTTCATGACATATTAACTGAAAAAATATAATGTAAGAATGAATATGTGGTATGTATATACATGTTTTTATAAAGTGCACAAGGAGTTTCAACCAAAAAGTACAGGAAAAAAAAGCAAGGCTTTTTCCATTCTCTCTTTTCCCCATTCAAATATTCATGATTTATGCTATTCTAGACATCACAGAGTTCAGTGCACTCATGACAGTGCTCAGTATATGATCCAGGCTGATCAACCAGGATACTTTATCCTCGACTCCACAGTGTGTGTGTGGTTGGGGGAACATGTGGCCCAGGTAGTTGATTAGAGTCACTCCAGGGTACCTTTTAGGAGAAGTATATTGAAGCTCTTGATTTGTCCTCAGACAGAGAAACAAGAAGAGAGTTGCTACTAGTTCCCACTTTCTTATGACAAGGAAGCAACAACAATCTTTCATTTTGTGGGCTGCTCAGCTATAGACAGTCAAATAGCAGACACATCTAAGACATACTGAATGAATAAGGGGTTTATTACAGGATGTCTTAGACATATTTGTACTAGAATAGGAGAGGATGCAGTATGTAGTGTTTGTCAAATTTACTAAATAACAGAACTTTCCCTTTTTTAGAAAACCTGTTAGTATGTTTGCTGATATGATTTGTTCTTAGAACATAGAGAAGAAATGCTATCACACAAAAACTGAATTAGCATATAAATCATTTTTTTTCTTTATAATTTGCTTCCTTTTCTAAATTTTGTACAACTAAATTTATGCTTAAAATTATTAAACATCATTTAGATATAATAAAACATCAAACATAATATATGATCATAATAATTAAATATATCATAATTTATATAGAATTTTATATAGAAATATAGTGAAGTTTACTATATTGCCTATTTGTATTCAAATGAGACACAAGACTCATTCATGAATGTATTAGTACCATTTCTAATATATTAATACATTTTTTAAATTTATTTATGCATACAAGAACTGGGGTATAGGCCAGAGGTATGGGGGGTGAGAGGCAGAGACAGAGTGGGGAACAGAACAGACAGATTGACTGAAATACACCGCTGAGGGGAGCAGCCGGTGAGTCAGGAGAGTTCTGTTGCACCATGTGGGCCACCTCCCTGGCATGGGATTGAACTCGTGCTGCAGTGGCTGTGAATAGCTTCATAGTTTTTCATCTTAACCAGCTGCGCCAACGGGGAGGCCCCTATATTAATATTTTTGTAGCCAAAATTTATATTAACAATCCCATCTGTTTTACCAATGAGTGCAAAAATTGTGTAAGATATCTATAGAATAAGCTAAAAAAAATGGAAGTGGTGGGTCAAAAATGCACATTTTAAGTTTGCTAACATTGCCAAGTTTCTTATTTGAGAACTGTTTCCAATGAGTACTCTCACCAGCAGAGGGCTCTGATGGCTGCCTTCCTTGCAAGGGAATAATGGAGGAGAAAAGAGATTTTAGCAGGTTCTGGAAGAATGACTGGGGTGTGATGAGGCAGACAAGAAAGGGCAGACTATCAGGATGGTTAAGGAGTTTTCAAGATCACCCTTAGGATTGACAGGTGAGAAGGACTCACAGGTCTCAGGAAAGCTGTCACATCCATTGGTTATGGTACATTACAGTGATGGATACAGAATGCCATCAGCAAAATTAAAATCAGAAAGGACAAGGCATACGCACAGGCCAGAAATCCAAGAGAAACCAGGTACAAGCTTCTAGGCATCCCTTCCCAATGAAGTCTCATAAGGACACACTTAATTCTGGCAGCAATAATGTGTGACAACACAGGTGAAATGGTGCCAACCAGGAAAGCTCATCTGAGTCTTGATGTCCAGGGTGATTATTGGGGGGAATCAATCATAAGCAGATATGCACAGTTGCACAGCTCACTTGACCTCAGCTACTCAGAGTGCAGCCCCCCAAAAGAACCCAAACAGGCCATTGCCATAAAACACATTACACTGATAAAGCTTATCTGGTCAAACTGCTACAGCATGACCTGAGGGCTCAGACATACAAGTAGGTGTTTGCCATAAATACAGCATAGCTTAAGGCCTTAGGTATACAAACATGCTCTTATCAGAAAGAATATTTCAGGGGCTCAGAGGTTATCTCCCAGGAATTAGTCAAGGGCTAGTTCTACAGATAGGCATTTCTTTGAAATATTCAGGGTTTGGACAACACAGGCTTGCTGAGTTAACCATTTTTCTGGGGTTATGGCATAAGCAAATACAAGGAAATGGGTATGCATACAGCATGAATAGGTATAAAAGTGCAAACCAGAATAGTTGAAGAGAAGGAGAGCAGAAGGAGATTAAATGGAAAAGAAGCTTGAGTTAAATCCTAAAGAATCTTCAATGCAGGTGAGCATGAGTGTGAGGGCCATTAATCTGGCAATGGTTTTAAAGATGAATTGGACTAAAGCAACCTATCTTTCACCACCATAAGAATGTTATTCTTATGGCATAGTGAGAATAATAATTTATATTTTGGCATAATAAATGCCGAGAAGATACTTTATTTTATGATTTTTGTCTTGCATCATGCATTTGTATTAATGGCATTTTTTAAAAAGCCATATTATGTAACAACCTAATATTATTATAGGCATCGTAAATTTTATTGTCAGTGCCATACAATTTGTTGGAGTTTTTAATCAATATTTTGTGAATTCATTTATATATTGTTAATTTTTTAAAAAGAAGCTTAATTAAAAATATGTCCTTGTTGGTGTGATAATTCTGAAGGTACATGCTATTATATTTGTATAAAATTCTACTGTTTACAAAGCAAATGAACAAAAATGAGTTGGAGTGAAGAGTCTGGAGCCCTAGAGCCTCATAACCAGTCATGAGACAGAAGGGCCTGGAACAGCAAGATAGTTCTGGAAATGTAAAAAGAAAGGACCTGTGCAAGAGAGTGAGAACAACCACAGTAAGACTTCAAGAGTCACTGAAAATAGTCTGGGAAAAGGGAAGGGCAAGGGAGAGTTAATGGACCTCCTAGTGTTAGGGGGAAAAGGATGTCCCAAAGCAAATTCCATATAGGCTCCGAGTCACCGAGTCACGGCACCAAGCTGTTATAGAGCAACCCCGATATTAAACGGGTTCCTGGCTGTGGGTCCTCACCAGCGTGCTTTAAAGGGACTTATGAATACTCTACTACAGACACACGCAAAAGGGTTAATAAAAGGTTTATTTACAAGAGAAAAAGAAATAAGGAAAATGTACAACTCAGGGAGAAAATAGGGAAATAAAAGTCTTTAATGCGTTCTACCCGATCCGACGACCTGGAAACCCAAAGTCACTCTCAGAGCTGACCGGACGCTCCGAGCTGGCTGAGAGCCCAAAAATGGAGCGCCCCCAAAGCCCACGTGTCTGCCTTTTGTATCCACCTGGCTGCTTAACCCCACCCTCAGGTCCCAGCCACCTTCCCTTTGGTGGTGATGGGATTTGAAGTTCCCAGTGTCTTTGGCTTTGACCTGGGGTGGGGGTGGAGTCCACAAAGCCTATATGGAATTTTCTTTGGGACATCCTTTTCCCCCTAACACTAGCATTATATATTCAATAGGTAAAAGGCTCAATTGGCAGAAATAAAGATGTCAGCACAGACTTCTGATACATTCACATATTCAACAACAATTACAGGGATCTACCCAGTGCCAAACTAATTGCTGCAAAGTATGATCCATGAATCACCTGCCCTCCATTCATGGGGAGCTCACTGTCAAAGCATAGCCCCCAGAAGCTACTGAATTTTAGTCTCTAGGACAGGGCATGGAAATCTGCATTTTTAATTAACTCCCCAGATATTCTTATCACCAGTAAAATTTGAGATTCTGTTCTCTGTGGTGCCCAGGTTATCCTATTGGGAATAGGATAAATATTTCTCAAGTTGTAAAAATTGGAAAGAGAAACTCTGTAAGGAAGCACTTTTCTCCCAGGCAATTCATGATGGGAATTCTAGAATATGGAGTTTGTTCAGTATAATGCCAATGGTTTCTTCATTAAGTTTTAACATCTGGCAAATACTATAAAACATGCTATCTCCATTAAATGTATTAAAAGAACATTCAATCAGGAAATTAGTTAACTATTCTTTAAATAAATTATATTTGAGATGTTATATACAAAACTTAATTCTGACAGCAAATCAAATTATTCATACTATTTCATAATATTTTTATGTTCTGTTGAATAGAGTGGAAAAAAGCATAAGTTTTAGAGCAGACAGATATCAGTTTGATTTATGACTACAGATTCAGGGAAGTTATTTAAGCTTTCTGAATCCATTATTAGATTCTCATCCATTATCATAGCTTCTGAATGGGGCATTATCGGCATTTGAAGCAGTATAATTGTTGCGTAAGGTGGTTCTCAGCATTTCAGGACAGTTCCCACCACTATGCTCCTCCTTTTTCTGCTGTTAAATGCCAGTAGCTTTCCCACCTCCAGATCTGAGGTAATCAAATGCCCCTACAAATTTGCAAACGTCCCCTAGGAGGGTGATGATGCTTCTATATAAAAGCAAGTTCAGTAAATGGATTATAATGATACCTCTTTGAGTGGGAGGGTTAAAGGAGAGCATTTTCCTAGAAATTCTGAGTAAACAAATTAAGAGAATGAGTGGAGGTTAGTCAGACCTGGGATAATCCTAACCCTGTCAATACAGGCAGAGCTCAGCAAATCGCTTAATCTAAACCTTAGCTTCTCCTCTATAAAACTACAATAGAAGTAATACCTGACTCTGAGACTAGTGTGAGATTCAATAAAGTAGTGCAACTAAATTCTAAGCAGTAACAAAGAAGTAATTAAGTAGCTAAGAAGGAACTAAGCCCTGTGCACTGAATGAACTTGGTATCCCTTAAAGGACTCAAGTCAAGTCAGGCATAATTGATGCATCATTGTTATACTAAAATAAGATGCCTGAGACTAAAAAAAGGGGAGATGAGCGGCAAAGAAATTAATCTTGTTTAAGTTTTGTAAAAACAAGTAAGTCAGAAACAAAAAAGAAACTAGAGAGGGTAGTTGTCAGCTCCCATCATCCCCCTCCCCCCAGGCCCTGCTAGCTCCAAAATCAGGAAATTTAAAGGCAGAGGAAGATAGACAGTGGTGAAAATAGGCTGAGATTCAAGATGATAAACACAGTGGTTCTGTGAGTCTGTGAGAGGATGGCTGAGGAAGTCAGTAGGTGTGGGCACACAGCGAGAGAAAAAAAGATCACTGGGGTCCTTGTTTCTTTTCCGAACTTGAAGCTGTGTTTATAGGTTCACAGAGTCTGGATTTTGTCAGGATTTTCACCTGCTCCACACTTCATTAACGCCTCACTCTGAAAGTGATGGCCAGCAATCAACAGAGCTGCTTGAAAGTTGTCAAACTCAAGAGAAGGGATATCTGGAATTGAGAATGTGCTGGTTTAAAAAAAAAAGAGACCAATCTATTGCGAAGTGAAGCAATCTCTCCACTCTAACTTGTTCCTTGGTGTTACGGAGCAGCCCTGATATAAAACGGGTTGCCTGGCTGTGGGTCCTCACCCGCGCGCTTAAAAAGGGACTTATTAATACTCCACTACAGGCACAAACAAAAGGTTTATTTACAAGGGAAAAGAAATTGAGGAAATGTACAACTCAGGGAGAAAATAGGGAAATAAAGTCTTTAATGCGTCCTACCCGATCCGCCGACCTGGAAACCCAAATTCACTCTCAGAGCTGGCCACGCGCTGCGAGTTGTCGGGGAGCTAAAGAGGGGAATCCCCCAAAGCCCACTTGTCTGGTTTTATACCAAACCTGGCTGCTTAACCCCACCCTCAGGTCCCAGCAACTTTCCCTTTGGTGGTGACGGGATTTGTCTTTCCCAATGTCCTGATGGTTTTGGTCTGGAGTGAGGGTGGAGTCCACAAAGCCTGTATGGAATTAGCTTTAGGACATCCTTTTCCCCCTAACAATTCCCCCCTTTCACTTTTTGCCACCATTTCCATGGTGATGAAGATCGAATATATGGATGTTGGGATGCAGTCTCAAATGAAAATTTTTTACTGGGTTCCAGTGTGAAAGAAAACCAGTCCCTCCAGGTATTGTCCATTTTGGAAAGCAAAAGTCCTCCATTTCTGGAAAAACAGTTCATCACTCCAAGCCAAAAAAAAAAAAACTGGAGTATGTCTGTATGTCCTTGTGTCTAACTGTCTTCGCCTCCAGTGGTTGGCAAATTGGTATACATGGTGCCCATAGACGTTGGGAAAAAAAGAAAAAGAGTCTCCAGTTTTGAGAAAAACTAAAGGTTATGGTTTGATTGTCAACATTGTACTACTGAGCTAAGCCGGTGCTTTCATAGAGATTGAATATTGTTGTTTCTGTTGTTTTTCTGATATTTATGGCAAAGCTTCCCAGAAATCTAAATTCAAGTGCAAATTTGGTAGCCTGTCATTTGGCAGATGAACGGAAATTTTGTGGAACCTCAGTAGAGCTCCTGGGACACTCCACAAAGTTTCTCCCTTTCCTCCTGGGAAAGGCATTAGATGAATTTGTTCTATTTGGCTTTTACCTAATGAAGTAAAACTGGAAGGGAAGCATTGTCACTTGGGAAAATGGTAAAACTTTGGCATGTACAGAAATGTTAACAGCGGTTTTCTAAAATGTGTATAAAACCTCTCAGTACCTGATATGTATGTAAATTGTCAATGGTGATTGTCGCCTTGTAATATTGTATACTTCAATTGTTTAATATCTACAGAAATTGTTTCTGGAAATATAGGAAGAAAAGGTCTCAACGGATTCCTATTGATGGAACTGTTGAGGGTAAAACTTTCCTACAAAGGACTGAATAGACCTGGAAATACACCTGATATTTACTAAGTTTTCTTTGACATAATACTGGTATTTTTTTTTTTTTTGCATTTTGTTCTGAATCCACAAAGTTTTCTTGTTTTGGTGACCAGGATCTGCAGCAAGGTTGCAATTTTTTTTTTTCCAGCAAAGCTAACTTGTGTTTGCATTTTCTCTCCCCTTGATACCAACACAGCATAAAAATAGTGGTAGTAATATTTTACTGCTTATCCCAGAGTCTGTTTTTGCATAACTTCCATAGGGATTTTGTCTGCTTAAACTAAAAAAAATTGGACATGAGTTTGATTGTGTGCCTTTGCATGGAGTTCTTCCAGAAAGTTGAAAAAGAACTGAACCAAGAAGAGGAGAACCTGTTTGCTTTGTTTGTAGGGCTCCAGAGACCTCCAAAGAAGGCGAGGAAGCTTGTCTCCATTGGCAGGACTGGACAACGCGGCCAATGAAAATGCCCTGGTACCCTCGAGAAGAGGAAAGCCCAGGTGGAGTCTGGTGAGACCAACTTTGTTCCTGAAGCCTACATCGACCAGATGCCAACAGTTCGCACTGATCCTATATGGAGTATTCCAACAAAGTCAGCTAAGATTGCTGATTAGTTATTCTGCCCTGTGATTTTATGCAAAAATAGGTAAAATGGTTAAAAAGTAGATTTAGTTTGCAAACTTTTGCTACGCTGTTAAAAAAGTTTGGGATCAAGGTTGAGAAAATTTGTGTTTTACATAAGTTAAACCATTTTAAGATTTTTTTTTCCTGTGATTTTGATATATTTGCTGCCTTGTTTTAGCTAATGCTCCTGATTTTTTTTTTTTGCTTTTGGCTTGGATAATGGACTATTTTCCAGTAATGGAAAACTGTCACACTGGACATTCATGGACAATGCTGCTGACTAATTGTTGCTTCTCTTACACACATTGTAACCCTGAAAAAAGACTGTCTCCTAAGACTACACCCTGAGATCTGTGCCACCATAGATATGGTGGAATAAAAATTAAAAGGGGGAATTGTAACAGGGTGGTCCCCAGGAAAGGGGGAGGTTCCAGGTTCCCTGCCCCACCCAAGTGGAGGGTGGAGCTGAGCAGGGAGAGAAGAAGCTACAGAAGAGACTGAGGAAGGAAGGAAGCAGGATGGAGATCCAGAAGGAGACCTGGAGGAGGCACATGGGGCCTAGAGACATGTGAAGAAACTGCTTGCCTTTTGGTTGTGGACTGGGTGACACAGATGTGGGTGAGAGACCAGTGGGAAGGTGATAATGGTGGTTTTTATCTTGATTTTGATTTTGCTCTTTTCCTTCCAGGCTTGTCTGGGTGTTTCTGACCCTTTTCTGCAAGTCCCCACTGGAAGATGCTTCAGACCTGTGGCAGGCTTCGAGGCCTTGCTCTGGGCCAATCCTGCTTGGGTGGACTTTCACCCACGAGGGAACGGGTAACTTTGTATGCTTGATTTAGAAACTAGATTCTTTGCCTTTCCTGTATTGTTTCTTAGTTGTATTAAAGTTCCTTCCCAGTAAAGTCTCATATGATTTGTGTTGATGTGGCAGATGGCAAAACCCATTTAGAATAGGCAGGTTTGCAGGGTTTGGGCTGTCCCTCTCCCTGCCCTGTAACACTGGCACTAGATTTTGGCCTCAGAGCCCTGATATCTGATAGCGTTTTAAGCAATATTTTGACATTTTCTTTAAGTACCTTTTCAAAGACTTTTTTCAACCCCCAGTTGCCCCTTCTTTTTTCTTCTGTCTTCTATTAGTAGCGCTAAAAAAACCTTTTCATATGTGATTTATTCCAATCTCCTTTCAGTCCCTAATCTCCTTTCAGCTCCTGTGATGAGAAGTATGTTTCAACATGATTATCATATCAAACTGTGGTGGTTCACTGAAAAGTCTCTGGCTTCTAGGAGGTGGGACTTTGTCTCTTCTTGACAAACTGGTGAGATTTGTTTTTTAACTAAACAAAAAAGCCCATGAAATTAGAAAAAGGGTAACACAAGTGGTAATATTGTATGACATGTTTAAAAAATAAGGGAAAAATCAAGTTTGCAGAATTACAGTACTGTACTTAAAACTGTGTAAGGAGCTAATGAAAGTTAAAAATAGTTATGGAATGCTAACTATTTTCATAAAGTGTCCACCACAGGACACTATTCTTTGTAGATGCTCTACAAATCTATGGTTTTATGAAATCAGGAGACTCCACTTACTCTTCTGGAGGGCCACAATGCAGACCCTAAGGAGTTCTGAAAAACTTACATGAATTATTTTACTAGTTCTTCCTCAATTTATCTAAAGATGGCATACACTTCTTTAGGTAGTATCCAGTGGAACTACAGACAGATGTTCTATAGACCAATGTGGTAAAGGATCAGAATCTTTTGTTTTGGTTGATGTTACCATTTTTCTTTTTTCAAAACTTTCAATCAATTGATCACTGATATTTTTGTTTAATACAAAAGCATATATTTGGACATCATGGCAATGTCAAGTTCCTAAGAACGTTTCTAAGCACCACTGTCAAAGTCTGATTGGCATAGACTGGCAGCAAATAGCCTGTCCTTCATCTTAGAGAAATGCCTTTCACTGTGAAGTTCGTGAAATAAAATCCCTCACCCCCAAAATGGGTGTATAACATGCTGAAAAATAATGTGTCTTTATCTTGAGGAATATTCATTAAAGCCTCTTTTACCAATCAACAATCTTAAAAAATTTCAAAGTAGAAACCTGAATAAGTTGTTGTTAAAGTAGACCATATCTCCAACATGTATTTTTTTCCCCATAAACGTAGGTGCTTAGTGATAATGAAAAGATGGTCAAATTATTTCCATTATCAACTTTTTTTTAAAACCCTGCATAAATTAGGTTGAGAGATACATGAGAGGGGTCAATTCTCCATTTTTGTTTGCCAGGCTCCTGATGCTTATAAAATATGCAAATCCAAAGCATAGCTAAAGAGCAAAAGCACATTATTACTTAACTCATATGGACTTCTGAATTCAAATTTAATTAATTTTTTTTGGAAGATGGGATTATCTCTGTAAGTGTATTATGTTACATTCCTTTGCCACAAAAGGTAAGAATGCAATAACAGTATGATTTTTTTCTATGCAGTTAACTTGTAGTACAAATGAAATTCAGATTCTTAGATGAACCCCAAACAAGAATAAATCAAGCAATTAAATTTTTATCAACATCATTAAATGAAGAATACCTATTAGTCAAATAAGAACATGATAATGGTACATTATGATCTAAATTAACAACAATTTAGGGATTGTTCTAAGTACAAATTTGCCTCTTACATGGTGATGATCAGGTATTTTTTCCCAGAAAAACTAATACAGCAGCCTATCAACTTGTGGAATTTCAAACAAGGAGACCAAAAGTGATGGGGATGGATGATAATGGGGATGAGGGTGATGATGGTGACCATTAGGATGATAGCAATGGAGAGGAAGCTGATGAACAGGGATACTGATAATGATGAGAGAGGCAGGGATGATGGGGATGATAGAAATTCAGAGACCATGACATTAAATAATAGTTATTTAACCTTTAGCCATCATCTTCTGCGTGTCTGGCACTGGACTAAAGGCTTTACAGGCACTACCCTACTTAATTCCCATGACCTTCCTATGAAGTGAACACTGTCATTGTCTCTGTTTCACAGCTGGGGAATTTCAGGGTCAGAGAGGGTCAGCAAATACTAAGTTCACATAGGTTTCCAGTGAAGGAACTGGAATATGAGCCAAGTTTTCTACCCAACCCTACAGCAGACATACTGTTGTTTACTAAGCAATGCCACATCCACTATACAATACTCTCTGGGGATCCTTAATACATGTGTATTTGAGTGCATGCATGCAAACTTACAAGGCTATGCTATCTAGTGTATATTTTAAAGAGATTAATGTTTATCCTGGTGAGATTTGTATATGGTTTCTTTTTTAAATAACCTAAAGATATTAAGACTCCAGAATCAGCTGCCTCAACTTATTTGTGAACTATCAATAAATACATTAAAATCTACTCCAATGAGGTTCTCATATCATCTTTCAAACATTTTTTCTAAAAATTTGCTTTCTAAGAGCTGATGAGTCTCAACAACAACAAAGAAAATAATCCAGTCAAAAAATGGGCAGAAGAGCTTAAAAGAAACTTCTCTGAAGAGGAAATGCAAATGGCCAACAGGCATATGAAAAAATGTTCAACATCACTTGTCATCAGGGAAATGCAAATCAAAACTACCATGAGATACCATCTTACACCAGTGAGAATGGCACATATTAAAAAAACTAGCAACAACAAATGTTGGCGAGGGTGTGGAGAAAAAGGAACTCTTCTGCACTGTTGGTGGGAGTGCAAACTGGTCCAACCACTGTGGAAAGCTGTGTGGAGATTTCTGGACCTACTAAACATAGAGCTTCCATATGACCCAGCAATTCCACTCCTAGGTATTTACCCAAAGGACACAGAAACATCAATTCCAAAGAACACCTGCACCCCTATGTTTATAGCAGCACTGTTTACAATAGCTAAGCTTTGGAAACAACCCAAATGCCCAAAAATAGATGACTGGATCAAGAAGATGTGGTACATATATACCATGGAATATTACTCAGCATTCAAAAAAGATAAACACATGCAATTTGCTGCAACATGGATGGCGCTGGAAGGGATCATGCTCAGCGAAATAAGCCAAAAAGAAAAAGAAAAATACCGGATGGTCTCACTCATAGCAGGAATCTAGAAAACTTAAATAAGGGACCAGAAAAATGAATAACTATAAGAAAGTGAAAATCAAAACCAACAAAAAACTATGAACCAGAGACACTTTTAGGGGGGCGGGGGCGGGAGGGGAGGGATTGGGTTCAGAATGGGGGGCTGCAATTGTATGGGGAATATAACAATAAAATTTATAAAAAAAAAAATAAAAAAAATAAAAATGATTGAATTAAAAAAAAAAAAAAAGACACTTGAAAAGCCAAGGAAAGAGAACTTCAAAGGAAACCAATACTGTCAAAATCTTGACCTCAGACTTCTCATCTCTATGACTATGAGAAAATAAATATTTATTGTTTAATTCAAAAAAAAAAATAAATAAAAATTTGCTTTCTCCCACCTAAGCACACTGTACCAGTTTCTTCATTCTGCCATCAGCGCTGTAATTCCCCTGGTCCCCAACTTTCCTAGACTTGAAAACATGAGGCCATCTGACTCCTCCCTCCTTTCATTCCTGATATCCAAAGTGTCTTTGATAACTGGCAATATATTGCCAACATGTCTGTCAGATCCATAATTCCCTTCCTATTCCTACTCTACCATGCCTACTACATCACTTCAGTTCCATTTGCTGATTTTAATTATATGGCTGTTTCCTCACTCTCTTAAGTTCAAATACCTGTCATTCATGATTCTTTTATATGTGGTCCTGCTTTACCCCAATTTTCTCTGTCTGCATATCATCCAACCGAGCTTGCAAGTTCTTCATTGTTCCCCAGATAAAGAAAAAAAATGCACCATATTCAAGGCTTATCCATGCTGAACTCAGCTGTCCAGTTTCAACTTCCTAATTACCACCCAGCAACCACTTTCTGTGGTAACACTTTTGTTGCTCTGAGCCATGAGTCAATTCTCATGTGCTCTTCTTATATTTCCCTGATTCCTCTGCTCAGATAGGTCCATTTACACTTGTCCATTAAGAACTAGGAATAAGAGGCTTCCTCTGTGAACTTCAATTTGTCCTTTGTCCAATCAGTTCTCCCTTGACTCTTCTGCTATAGCACTTATCACCCCACATTGTCATTATTTATTCTGTTGAACTCTTGTCGGCTGCATTTTCATATCTTAGCAAATAGCACAGGGCCTGACCAACAGGAGGATCTGAATAAGTGCTTTTTGCATGAATGAATCCATCAATGAACTCTGTTCATTCCATGTGTACAAATTGACTTCTTCCTTTTCCTGACTTCACACAGTCTTAACTATTTACCTTGGAGTATTTCTATCTATCTATCTATCTATCTATCTATCTATCTATCTATCTATCTATCTATCTATCTATACATCTATTATCTATCATGAGAAACCACAGTGTCTAGGTTTGAGTCACAGTTCTATAATCAACTAGTTCTGTTTCTTCATCTGTAAAATGAGGGTAATAGTAGTTACTGTTGCATGGGATCATTGTGGGGAGTAAATGAATATACAGTAAATACTCAATAAAAATTAACCACAATGATTATTAGGGCATTGAGTATACTTGATCTTTTTTCATTTGTGTCCTATCATGGCATCTAGGACTGTATTAAGCATGTAGCAGGTATTCAACAATGTCTTGTTGGCTTTAATTCTATCAGAGTCTATCTGAAGTCACCTTTTGGCAACTATTTATCCAACTTTTAAAATCTCTGTTAACTTCTCTCTCTCTTCTCCTATTGGGACTTCTGTTACATGTATGTTGGTATTCTAGATGTTGGCCCACAGGTCTAAAATGCTCTCCTCATTTTTCTTCAGCTTTTCTTCCACTGCATTCTTCAGATTGGATAATTTCTATTGATCAGTCTTAAGCTCACTCATTCTATTTCCTGACATTTCAATCTATTCATGAGTCACTCCAGTGAATTTTACATTTCAGTTCCTATATTGCTAACTTTAAAATTCCATTTGATTCTTTCTCTTTTTATAATTTCAATTTGTTTACTGAGATTTATTATTTGCTTATTCATACTATAATAACATACTTTACAAATGATTTCATTTAGCTCCTCTGAAATCTTTCTCAATAAATCCTACATCTGGAGATATGCACAGTCAGTTTCTATTGATTATTTTTTCCCTTAGTCACACTTTCCAGTTTCTGTGCATGTCATTACTTTTTATTGAAAACAACATTTCAGATAATATATTGCAGCAACCCTGAACTTCATTTTATCCCTCTGATGGTTGTTCCTGTTTCTTCATTGTTGTTAGCTGGTTTTTGTTTAGCCACTTGCCTAGCCTAAATCTATGAAATTTGTGTCCTGATAGAACACAGCCCTGATATCACTGCTGGGTTTTCTTTTCTTTTCTTTTTTAAAAAGATTTATTTATGCATACAAGAGCTGGAGTATAGGCCAGAGACGCGGGGGATGAGAGGATCCACCAGAGTCAGAGTGGGGAACAGAACAGGCAGACTGACCAAAATACATTGCTGAAGGGAGCAGCGGGAGAGACAGGAGACATCTGCCTCCCAATGTGGGTTTCTCCCTGGCCTGCTGGGGATCACACTCATGCTGCAAAGGCTGTGGATTGCGTCATAATGTGGTGCTTAACCCCTTGCACCACCAGGGAGGCCCTTTATCTTTTAATTCTTAACTTTAATTTTTAAATTTAAAGTCTTAAGAGTCAACCTGTGACTGCATAGTAAATGCGCAGTCATAGCCAATATCTGAGGTTGTGCTTAAATATCACAAACCAGGAAATCTTGTATCCTCAAAAGATAAATCTAACTTTCAACAGTTTTTCTAGTATAAAGCTTCACAGATTATCATATGCCTTTGCTTGATTATATAGCACTTAAATGACTTTTTTTTCTCCAGTTTTATAATTTTTTTTTTTTTTTTGAGGGGGAAGAGGACTTGGCAAGTTCCTCTCTTATTCATAGCTGGAAGTCCTTGAAATCAGGGTCTTGACTCTTCATCTCTATACTCTATGACTTAGCATACAGTAGGCTTCTAGTAGATGTTGGCAGAACTTTAATTTTTAATTCTCTTTTTAAAACATGAATGAATTTTCCTAAAGGTCACATGAAAATTTAGGAAAACTTTCCCACAAATTGGCAATTAACTCAATCATAATAGATTCCCCACATGTCATATGACATGCGTCACAGAAATTATTTGAATACATTTAATCCTTCTTGGTACTCTCCCTCCCATTTAATTGACATAAAACAATGTATATGTTTAAGGTATAAGATGATAATTTGATCCACATACACATTGCAAAATAATGGTCCTGGTACTCTAACTACTCTCTTATTCTAGTTGTCTTATTTAAAAAAAAAATGTATTTTTTCAATTCTGAAAAGTCATGTCTCAATAAAAATACATTCACTATAACCCATATCAAGTCTTAGACAAGATGAAAATCAAAAGCAAATTTTCATAAGAATAATTAATCTCAAATATGAGCAACATAAAGATTCATGAGGAACCTTGTTTTACTCTCAACGGTTAACAAGCCTAAGCTATTAGATAATTTACCCAATTTGAAAATTCTAAATATTTATTGTATTGATAAACTCTTCTTCAAAAAGATAGGTTTTCCTCTTGAAAATGCACTTTATTGGTGTTCACTGATGGCGTGAACACTGATAAATATATTGACAAATTTAGAAGGCAGCATTTGATATTTGAAAGTGTATATTATACTTTACCTAGCCAGTCATCTCCCATATGTGGAAATGAGGGACATGGAAGGGGACAAGAAAGATAAGTGAAATTCCAAAACACAGCATTCAATCTCTTTTCCCAAAAGTATTTTTAATAATGGGGAGTATTTGTATGAGTTCAATCTTATATATTCTTTCTACCTCATCATACTCCAGAAGACACTAATTACAAGCAAAAATGCCAAGAGGTAGACAGAAAAGTGGAACAAGAGAAACAACAAAGTACCTGGATAATACACAGAGCAGATAGTAATTCCATGAATAATTTACTTATAAACACTACTTTTCTGAACTTTCCATCCATCACTTTTTTCATTAATAACTGAAGGCAGAAGATAAATAGCACACCTTTAAAGTTATTGTACCTTAATTATTTTGAAGTTGGACTGCAAGGCAGAGAGGAAGGGGAAAAAGACAAGGTAAATAAAGCATGGAAAATGTTTGAATAGTTAGGGCTTCCCTGGTGGTACAGGGCTTAAAGACAGCACTATCAAGCTATCACCAGCCACTGAGAAGGAGTTAGATCAACCCACATGGTGCAGTAGACCTCTCTTGCCTCAACTGCTGCTCCCCTCAGCAGTGTATTTCAGTAGCTCTGCCTGTTCTGCTTCTCACTCTCTCCGATGAATACTCTCACCACCCCTCCAACCCCGCACCTCTGGCTTACACCCCAGTTCTTGTATACATAAATAAATAAATCTTCAAAAAAGAAGAAAAGTTAGAATTAAAAAAAAATGTTTGAATGGTCAACTGGAGTATCTTTCTACATGTAAGTAGGTCTTTAATTTCTCTCAACAATGTTTCGTGGCTTCAGTGCTTGATCTTACACATAGTCAAATTCATTCCTAAGTATTCCATACTATTTTATGCTTGGTCATGGATCAGAAGACTCAATATTGTTAAGATGTATATTCTCCCCAATTGATCTATAGATTGTACACAGTTCCAACAAAAATCCCAGCAAGTTTTTTTCTAGAAATTAAAAAAAAAAACTGATGGTAAAATTTTTATGTAACTGCAAAGAAACTAGAATTGACAAAACAACTTCAAAAAAAGACTAAAACAAAGGATATAATAATACCTGTTTTCATGATTTATTATAAAACTACAGTAATGATGGCTGTGTGATATTGATGTAAAGACAGACAACTACATCAGTGGAACAGAATAGAGGGTCCAGAAATATATGGCCCCTATATATATTGACAATTAATTTTTGACAAAGGTGCAAAGGCAAATCAGTGGTGAAATAGTCTTCCAACAAGCTGTCATGAAACAACTGGATATCCATATGAAAAATGTGAACTTATGCTACATGCAAAAGAATGAAGCTTGACCACTACCTCACACCATACACAAAAATCAACTCAAAATGGATTAAAGAACTAGACATAAGACCTGAAACCATAAAATACATAGAAGGAAATATAGGTGAAACACTACGTGATTTGCATATCAAAGACATCTTTACAGACACATCACCCAAAGCAGTGATAGTGAAGGCAAAGATAAACAGCTGGGACTACATCAAATTAAAGAGCTTCTGCACAGCAAAAGAGACAATAACAAAAACAAAGAGAAACCCCACCAACTGGGAGAACATTTTTGCACCCAACACTAATGATAAAGGACTGATCACAAAAATCTGCAAAGAGCTGATGAGACTCAACAACAACAAAGAAAATAACCCAGTCAAAAAATGGGCAGAAGAGCTAAAAAGAAACTTCTCTGAAGAGGAAATGCAAATGGCCAACAAGCATATGAAAAAATGTTCAACATCACCTGTAACCAGAGAAACGCAAATCAAAACTACCATGAGATACCATCTTACACCAGTGAGAATGGCACATATTAAAAAAACTAGCAACAACAAATGTTGGCGAGGGTGTAGAGAAAAAGGAACTCTCCTGCACTGCTGGTGGGAGTGCAAACTGGTCCAACCACTATGGAGAGCTGTGTGGAGATTTCTGGACCTACTAAACATAGAGCTTCCATATGATCCAGCAATTCCACTCCTAGGTATTTACCCAAAGGACACAGAAACATCAATTCCAAAGAACACCTGCACCCCTATGTTTATAGCAGCACTGTTTACAATAGCTAAGCTTTGGAAACAACCCAAATGCCCAAAAATAGATGACTGGATCAAGAAGATGTGGTACATATACACCATGGAATATTACTCAGCATTCAAAAAAGATAAACACATGCAATTTGCAGCAACATGGATGGCGCTGGACGGGATCATGCTCAGCGAAATAAGCCAGAAAGAAAAAGAAAAATACCGAATGGTCTCACTCATAGCAGGAATCTAGAAAACTTAAATAAGGGACCAGGAAAATGAATACCTATAAGAAAGTGAAAATCAAAATCAACAAAAAACTATGAACCAGAGACACTTTTTGGGGGGTGGGGGCCGGGAGGGGAGGGATTGGGGTCAGAATGGGGCATGTGCAGTTGTATAGGGGAATATAAAAATAAAATTTATTATTTAATAAAAAAAAAAAGATGACAACCCAAACATTGGGGAAAAAAAAAAAGAAAGAAAAATGTGAACTTAGTAGCACCAGCTATAACAATGAGCTCAAAATGGCACAAAGGTTTAATGCTTAATGTAAAACCTAAAAATCTAAAAAATGTCTTGCACTAAAGATTTTGAGAAATGCATTTGTGACTTCAAAAATAAATTCACAGGGCCTCCCCGGTGGCGCAGCGGTTGAGCGCTGGGTTGCGAAGCTGCCCACAGCCTCTGCAGTGCCAGTTTGATCCCCGGCTGCTCCCCGGCCACCGGAGGAGGGTCCCACATGGCACGCAGACTTCTCCTGCCACCCGCTGCTCCCCTCAGCAGTGTATTTCGGTCCCTCTGCCTGCTCTGCTCCCCACTCTGGCTCTGGTGAATTCTCTCACCCTCCCTTGCTTCTGACTGTACCCAGTGCATGTATAAACAAACAAACAAATAAATAAACAAATAAATAAATAAAAATACATGCCTCTTTTAAAAAAAAATAAAATAAATTCACAATAAAACATGGTGGGGGATTATTAGGGCACAGTGGTGGGAATGGTGTGAAAACACACATTTGTAGACATTTAAACCTATAGCCACAAAGATACAAAAATGTAAACCAACTTTATCTCATTAAACATAATTTTAAAAATATCACAAAAGAAGAAATTTGTAAATTTGTCTCCTTGAAAATTAAGACCTTCCACTCTTCAAAAGATATTGCTAAGGAAAGGAAAATAAAGCTACGGTCTGAGGAAAAATATCCGCAGAGCATATACTTAATGAAGGACTGAAATCTAACATATATGTAAAGAACTCTCAAGACCCAAAAATAAGAAATGAAGCAATTGAATAAACAAGTGCACATATGATTTCAATAAACACTTTGACAAAGAAGATATACAGATGGCAAATAAACACATGATAAGATGCTATACCTTATTAGTCACTAGGGAAATGTTAATTAAAACAACAAAGAATATTTCTATATATCTATTAGAATAATTAGAATTATATATATAAAAAAAAAGACTATGCTATCTGTGGGCCAAAGGGAGGTAGAATAACTGGAATTCTCATATGCTGCTGCTAGAAATGTAAAATAGTATGACCATTTGGAAAAATAGACAATTTCATTAAAAAATATTCAAACACCTAAGATGTGATCCTGTCATTTCACTTCCAGTTATTTACCCAAGAGAAAAGAAAATAGATGTTCAAAGACTAGCACATAGTCATAGAAATTAGTTATACTCCAAACTGGAAACAACTCAAATATCCATCAATAAATGAATGAAAGAAGACAAAAGGAGTACATTCTCTATAATTCTATTTACATAGAATTCTAGAAAAGGCAAATATATCTACAGAGACAGAAAACAGATCAAAGACTGCCTGGGAATACAAAGCTTGGTAGATGAGAGAAGGAATGGATTACACACTCCTGAGGAAATATAGAGTAGGCTAGGAAGATACTGTTGCAAGCAGTTTTGTATCTACTTATATAAAACTTATCAGAGTATATACCTTAAATGTGTGCAGATTATTGTATGTCAAACATACATCAATATATCTAAGGGAAAAATAGGTTAAATGTTACCTTATAAAAGTGTCAAAGAAATAATTTTAAAAGATTAGTAAATAAATCAGAGAAAATATGATAAAAATAAAAATGAGAGAGCAGAATGAAAAACGAAATAAATGGGAAGGAGCAGATGAAGGTTAAGAAAGCAAAAGCACCAGCGACTAAATTTTTCACAATTACTCTCAGAGCAGTGTGTGTGCTACATTACTATTTAAAAGCAGAAAGTGAAGTAACTTGGCTTCAATTAAAATGTTTGAGGGAGGAATTTGGGTCATAGTAATGAATGGCAAAGCTGCCAACATTTAAAATTAAATATGTGTATCTGAATATTTAAAAGACTTTAAAAAATACTCTTTGTAGTCACTTCAGACTGTATGGCCTCTTTTTAATTGCAATGTGCTCGTCAACACAGACAAGTGATTAAAGTGAGGATCATTATCTGTAATAAGACACTGTACACAGTGGTTTTGCCTTGAAATTCAAGGGTTCCAAGTCCTGGGCCTTATTCCATTATGGACCGGAAGTCATCTTGAGAGCAAATAATGCACCTTTATGATATCTTTCAATTTAAAAATGTGAAAAGAGAGACTTGTGTTCTACATAAAGAGAGGTCAATTAGGGTTTTCAATATTTCTAGTTTCCTGGAAATAGTTACTGTCCAGATGAAGTTATTAATTAAATGACATCTTTGCCTTTATCATTGCTGTTCTCAAAATGTAAATGACAAGTGTCCTCTTACTCCTATTGCTTCTAAGAAGACTGCTTCTGTCTGTTCTGAATGAGAAAGAAATCAGTTCTCCAGTACACTGAGTGATTACCTATGTATTTCAATGGCACTCTATCACCATGGTACCCAGGTACTTGGACCCCAGCAATAAATTGGGAAGAAGAACATCAAAAACATAGCTCTGTGTGATGAGGTCAGTGTGAATTCTAGGGCACAGGAGTCCTTTGAAGTTGAAGTAGAAGGATACAATGGATGCTGAACCTACAGTTCCCAAGGTGATTCAAACTGAAATTTAACAACAAAGACCTCGTCCATTTGAGTCCCCATTTTCTCACAAGAACAGATACCTCTTGCTGAGAGGGCCATGTCAAGGTGTCCATCCTGTCAAAGAGATGCTCAGGTCAGCAAATTTAACCAAACAGGCATGTCTGATGGAGCTGCAAGACTCAAATCATCACCCGCAATTTTAAGACCATTGATTAATATTCTGGGGCTTTTTCTACATCAGAGCTAGGTATGCAGGCTATAATTTCCTGTGAGATAAGAAGGAAAATTCAAAAGCCCTGCCTCGATCTAACTACAAGCTCCTTTATGAATTACTGATTTTCTGTATTGAAAACTAGAGGTGAGATACTGCCAGAAAGTTGTCCATTATATGACTAGAGGGACCAAGTATATTGGAAAATTGACTAAATAACATGAAAAGTCTATTCAAACTCTTTTAAAAATACCCTTGATGAATACATATGTGGCTAGATTTTATAGGGAAAAAACTATGTTGCAAAATGCTAATTTCAATTTGTTCACTCAATAGTCATTCAAAAGATAGGATTTAAGTTGATTTTGGAGCAAGCTGTCACAAAATATTTACCTTTAGAAACTGAATTAGTGAAATTACTTTGCAGTGCTTCATGGTAATTTTCTAAGATGTGATCTCTAAGTTTATTAAATATCAAAATATCAAATAGTCCAAAGGTATTCTAAAAGAAGCATACATACTATGCAGTAGCTAATTCTCTTTGGCATAAAAGATTTTCTTTACTTTCATCTCTGCACTTTTATGTTCATGAGTGGGAACTCCCTACAATCCTTACATAAAAGAACTGTGCATACACAAAGAGAACATTAGCCAAGACTATAACAAATTAGCAAAGGAGATCAGATAATACGGAACGTTGTCTAATTTTTTAAGGTCAAGAATGTTGTTTATTGTTAGCAGCTGTAAACATTTTGCAAGAATAATATCTTTTAGTTCTCCTAAAAATAACTTTATGGACTGCAAGTTGTGGTTAACAACCTAATTAAAAACATGCTATACTTTTTTTTTTTAAACTTTATCATTATGATGCACTATCTGTTCAAATTCTCAGAATTCTAAGGCTGTGCACATAGCACCTAAATACCAATTTCTTATTTCAAAGTGAGATTTTCAAAATTTAAAATGTTGTTTTTCTTTTTAAATTCTCTGAAGGCACTAATGCTACAAAAATAAGCCAAAGCACAGAAACCACCTAGGAGTTTTAACAAGTGAAAGTCTAGAACAGGAAGGGAAAAAACAAAAGCCCTAGGATATTTCAAAACCTTATTGGAAATATTCTCCTTTGTGTGAAACCAAAAATTGCATGGAAAAAAAACTCGATTCTCTCAGTTTCCATTGCCTCTTGAATATGTATGAGCTTCACTATTCTAGAAAGGTTATTTAGCACTCTGACCTCTGGTTAAAAACTATATTAAATGTATCAAACTAATTTCTTGTTAACCTACTATATTATTTATTAAGATTCCCTCATAGTCAGGGTTGAGAGTATTCTATCTTCAGCTCTGTGTACCTGTGGGATATGTGCAAAAAGGAGCATTAAATACCTGTTACTACAGACCCATTGATAGCATTGCAATTCTTGAAGAAGTAGTGATGATGCAAAAAGGAAGTAATGAAAGACCGTGAAAGTGAAGTCTAAAGGTTCTCATCTATGTTCTGAAAGTGAGAGTGCTAGTTCTTAGTGATGTTAAAGGACACTAGAGTAAAAAAAAAAAAAAAAAAAAAAAAGTTTAAAATAGGATAAAATAAAATAAATTGCTAAAATAAAAGGTTAAAATATTTTAAATATACAAAGTGGTTTTGAGAGAAGCTGGGATAAACAAAGTTAAATAACTTGCTTTAGAGCAGCATTTTTTTTCATATACTAATATGCATTCTATAATGTAAAACAGATTGTGAGAAACTCCTAACCTTATTTTTATCAGAAACTCAACCCTCCATGACATTGCTCCCCCTAGCCTGAAGAATATTTCCTAGAATACACTCTGGGAAAAGACACTTTACTGCATTTTAGAAAGCAAAGGTCGCAGAATCATTTAGTCTTCTTAAGAAACATCAGAGAAAGCCCAAAAAGGATATTGGGGACAGTTCTAGATTAATATAAATAAATTACTGATTTTTAAACGCTTATTTTTCAATATACTTTTTCTCCTCAGTTTAGTATATGTACAATTCTTTTTCAGTCTCCACCCCCAAATATTTACTAAAAGATGATTTATAGATGGGTCCCGAAAATTTAAAAGACCAAACTTAGAGACATGCTATTTTCTCTTTTCTCCCAATGTTTATAACAATCCCCTTTCCATCCTGGACAAAGACCTACTTTTTGAAAGTAAATAAAAGCATGACACTATTTCAATATATTTTATAACTGAAAACACTTGTGGAGAAGTGTTACCTATAACAATCAACATTTTATACTATATTAGAGAAATTGAATTAATGTAATGGACTCTATATTTCACTATCTTATTACATATTATCTCTAGCTCTAGTATTGTTTATTTGTAAGTCATTTTAAATGAACCATTTTGCTAATCTTATGTATACTTAAAATAGGTAATAAGAGGATATTTCAATCGGAGTTTAATATAATAACTTGTAATATAGCTTTTTCATCAATGGTGGATATCCTGATATTCTGGCAAAGTAGATAATAAATGTAATAATTGGAAATTTAATAGGGGCTTAAGCAGATTACAATCTTGTTTTTCTTGTAGAGTATCTTGTATTGTTAGCAGACACTATATAGGGATAGAGGGAAGCTTATAAGTTGACCATGGACATTGGTCAATGAATAACTACAATATGACTCGTGATTTTTTTTACACCCAGCAAATTGTCCTCTCTAGGTCACAATTTAAAAATTATTCAGTGTTTTCCCCTGAAAATTTATTTATTTTTTAAATGATGAATGCTCTACTCATCCTTATCATCTTATAAGCCAGTACAGGACAGTGGTCTTACATGATTGCAGCGATTCAGCTTTGAATTTAGTTCTTTCTTATTGTGGAACAATATGGTTTCCCTGCCTTTTCTCTCTCTCCATCCCCTGCCCTCTTTTCTGCACTCCCATTTCACTGTAAGTACAACCTAAAAGTTACAAATCTCAATTATCCTAATGGTTTCATCTAAATGTAACAAAAGATGTAAAGTCATTGAAAATTGTATTTGTCAGTGTTCCTTTTTTCCACCGCTGACCAAAGGGTTATAAAAAAATTCCCAAACAATTCTGAACACTGGCAGAATACAAAGAAGATGAAAAACACAGGAAGATATTCAAATGAAAATGTCTTCATCTCTGAATCTAAAATTAAAAGAGAACTGATTATACTTTGTCATGGCATAGAAGTGAATACCAAAAGCCAAACTTGATATGCGTAGCAGAAAGAGTCAGGTAAGGAGAAAAAAAGGGACATATGGATTCTGTTGAAATATATACATTGACAGTGACAGATTTTCAAAAAGAACAACAAAATAGGAGTCAGAGATGCTCATACTTGGAGCAGAGCTGCAAGTAGCTTCAGAGCGGATAAAGTTCCATGCTAATGTTAAAGACTGTATGTTTGTAAAAAAATTTTAAGAGCTTGGGCCTCCCTGGTGGCTCAAGGGATTAAGCTAAGCACAGCACTGTGAAGCTATCTGCAGCCTCTGCAGCAAGAGTTCAATCCCAGGCCAGCAGGGAAGTTAATCCTCATGGCCCAACAGACCTCTCCTGTCTTGCCCACTGCTCCCCTCAGCAGTGTATTACAGTCAGTCTGCCTGTGCTGTTCCCCACTCTGTCCCTGGTGAATCCTCTCACCCCCTGCACCTCTGACCTGTACCCCAGTTCTTGTAAGCATAAATAAAGAAATCTTTAAAAAAAATTTAAAGAGCTTAGTGACTTTCACTTTCTTGAAAATCTGCCTACAGATGGAATATACGTTCATCTATACACTCAACAAAACATTTCTTTCTGTAAAGCTGTGAGCACACTCCCTTTAGGCCAGTGAGAAGCACAAGGATAAAATAAAGAATTTAAATGGAAGTAAATAAGATTAATAAAAGACTTTACAATATTGAAATCATATTGATTATTTCCTTTACCTTTCCTTAAAGTATTTATTTGTTGTTCTACTAACTTTTAGAAAATGTTCATTACATTATTTTTAAGGTGACACAAGATTATACAAAAATGATGTATGAAGACTTTCTGAACATTGATGGTGCTACATTCAAAAGTTAGCCTGGCAGAGCGACCATTTCAAAAGCTAACATTACCAACGACAGTGGAGATATAGCAGAAGAGCCTTAGATCTAAGACTCTAGGGCTTGGCTCCAGTCCTGGTTCCAATGCTTTGTAGCTGTCATTGGGGAACTGCAGGGGCCTAGTAAAATCCATAGTGAGTCTTTCTCTAGGTGAGACTTAAGTTTTTATTCCTTTTAACTAAAAAAATTAAGCAGAAACTTTAGGATACTAAGACACTAAGGAGTTACTCTGTTTTCTTTATATTCTATACTCAAGAGAATGACAAACAACATTCAAATATTACCAATTTCTTTCTGTGTCTGAACAAATCTAGATCTTTAACTTAATAATCTGAAGTTTTTGCAGGTGACACTGAAATTTGCCTCCAATTCAGTGTCTGCTTTGTAGTCGGATGGTGCTCTATTTTAAAAAATAATCTAAAAAATAACAGATATAATTCCTAGTGATGATAGCAATGTTATTTCCATTCTCTAACTTTAGATGTCAAGACATCCTTATTTTCATGAAACACAATTAAAAGCAATCTTAAATAATAACCTGGTGCAAATTCTGGACAAAGATTTTGTATAGAGACTTTGCAATTGTTCCATTTTCACTTGTCACAAAGATATAAAACTTATCTAAGAGAGATGCACACAGATGTTGGGATGACTTAGAAAAAATACCTAGCTTCAATTTGCTATCATCAGCTTTAGTTCCAAAAAGGAGACAAACAGTGTTTGTCTAAGTCTTGTGGCAACTGATTGTGTTATATTCGAAAGTTAAACTTTCTGAGTTTCCGTTATTAATAAGGTGGAGTACATAGTACTTTGCCTTCACAGGGATTGTGTCAAAATAAATAAACCCCATTACAATGAATGGAACATACAGAAAGTAAATAAAGTCAACAAAAGGGGATTCCAGTGAGGGATGAAAGAGGAGGGAAATCTGGGGAGAAAGGAAAGAATTTGGAAATGAAATGAGAGAGGGCAGTGCATAGGTAGAAGGGTAAGGGAAAGGTGAGAAAAAGAGAGGGGGGAGAATGGGAGTGGAAGGGTGTGGATGTGAAAACTTGCTTTGGACTTAGCTAGGAAAAAGTCTAAGCGAGACAGGAATTCAAGATTCAGGGCACCAGGAATGGAATGGAAATGACAAAGCTCAGATATGTGTATCTCAGCATTTTTTCTTTTGGTTTAGAATTTTGATGAGTGTCAGCTTCAAGTGGGAATCTAAAAGGAAGAAAGATAGTGCAGACTTTAAAAACTGGGGCAGGACTGAGGAAAGCAATTTTAAAAAGTTGTGGTGGGGGATGCAGAAGACAAAAAGAAAAAGAAGGCAAACATTTTTAACTTGGGTTGCAGAAGGCAAGGGGAACAGAAGGGAGAGGGACAACAAAGGACATTTATGCAGCTTTCAGAAGGGGAAAAGTACTCCAGAAGGACACTTTTAAGGAAAACCATTTGAAATTATATATGAAAGGGAGGAGAGCAGTTGCTTAATAGAGTAATCAGAGACTAAAATGTATGAATCTAAGGCAGTAATTAAACCCCTAGAATTAAGAAATTGATAGGATTTCCAAATTGTAAAACTGACTTCCCTTGGGGAATTATACTGTGTGAAAGGTATCCAAAGCTTCCAAGAGAACTATTTAGAATTTCATTAATTGGGGAAATCGAAGTCCAGTGTATACTTAAGAGTGACACAGGTGAGGGAACACTCTGTGGTCTGTTGATTTACTTCTTCAACACTGAAATGGAGGAAAAAAATAACGTACTTGGCTTTTGGATTAGAGAATATGAACTTGAACCAGAACTTGAGAAAGGGTATCAGGATGCTTTTGAGAATCTGATGACTTATAAACCCTCTCCCAAGATAAATGCACTAAAGTATACATACAATTTCAAACACTTCAGAGGCTATCTATAGTTATGTGTCACATCCCAATGCCATACACAACCCACAACAAACTAGATCCTTTTTAAAAAAACAAAACAAACAAACAAAAAAAAAACCCACTTGATTTCATGAAAGAGAAAGATTAAGGCTGGAATAGGCTTATACAGGCTAAACAGCTCAAGAAATGGTAGCTAAAATTCAAGAAAGCTTTCCCCTATGATGTGCAGCAAAGATTGAAGTTTGAGTATCCCAAGGAGTGTTTCCTAAGAGACTGGTAGTGAACTTTTGTGGAAATACAGCTAAGAAGATGGTCAAAGAACAGGACACTGTAAAAGGGAGGAAAGAATAGGTGCACTAAAGGTTGAGAATCTCAAATGCAATATATTGTTTTTTAATTGTTTTTTAATTCATAGCAAAATGAAAATGGAAAGAAAAAAGTGAACTGACTATATAATGGGCCCTAGTGAGAATGAAGCTGATTGTTAGTAGCAACACAGGTAGCGGGAGGATACAAAATGAGAAGTAAATGGAAAATGACTAAAATAATTTTTAAAAAGTAAGTTCAAAGTTGTTTGGGAAGGTGAACACATTTTTTAAAATATTGGAAAAACACGACTTAAAGAAAAACACAACTTATGGAGATACAAGTCAGTTCCTGGAAGCAGAGAGACTAGACAGTTACAGTACAGTAAAATTAGCTTGTTATCATGTTTTAGTGTTTCAAGAAGATAAATCTTCATCTTTCAAAGAAGATGAAAACCATTGGGAAGCTGGCTTCAAATTACAGTAGACCACACTAAAAGAGATGTAAGAGGGTTGATAAGTGATGTTCAAAAGCTAAAATGGGAGCTATATAAAAAGGACACATTAATGTAAATGGCATATTTGAAGAATAAAAGTTATAGCTTAAAACAACAACAAAAAGAAACTACCAACAAAATAAAAAGGCAACCTACTAAATAGGAGAAAATATCTTTAAATCATATATTTGATAAGCAGTTAATAACTAAAATATATAAGGAACTCATTTAGTTCAATAACAAAAACAAAGCCAAAAACCAAAAAATCCAATTAAAATCGGACAGAGACTCTAAATAGACATTTTCACATTTTCCAAAGGAAACATATAGATGGCTAAAGATGTTGACTATCATTAATTATCAGGAAGTACAAATCACAATCACAATGAGATTATTACCTCATGCCTGTTAGAATGGTTATTATTAAAAAGACAAGAAATAAATCTTGGCAACAATGTGGAGAAAAAGGAAGTTCTATACAATGTTGGTGGAAAAGTAAATTAGTGCAGCCACTATTGGAAACACTATGGACATCCCTCAAAAATTTAGAAACATAACTACCACACGATCTGGCAATTTCACTTACAGAAATGTAACCAAAGAAAGCAAAAATACTAACTAGAGGGTCTCCCCTGTGGCGCAGAGGTTGAGCGCTGGGTTGCGAAGCTGCCCACAGCCTCTGCAGCACCGGTTCGATCCCCAGCTGCTCCCCGGCCACCGGAGGAGGGTCCCACATGGCGCGCAGACCTCTCCTGCCGCCCGCTGCTCCCTTCAGCAGTGTACTTCAGGCCTTCTGCCTGCTCTGCTCCCCGCTCTGGCTCTGGTGAATTCTCTCACCCACCCTCGCTTCTGACTGTACCCAGTGCTTGTATAAATAAATAAATAAATCTTTTTAAAAAAAGAAAAAGAAACTTAAAAAAAAAAAACTACTAACTAGAAAAGATGTACAGCCCCAGTTCATTGCAGCATTATTTATAATAGCAGACATGAAAACAACCTAAGTCTTCATGGATAGAGGAATGTAAAAAGAAATCATGCTATAAATATGGGATATTATTCTGTGATAAATGATGAAACTTGCCCTTTGTGACAACATGGACGAACTTTAAGTGCATTATGCTACGTAAAATAAGTCAGATATAGTCTGATAAATACCATAAGATCTCACCTATATAAAAAAAATGTAGCATATAGATACAGAAAACATACTGGTTGTCACCAAAGATGGGAGAAATGAATGAAGAGGGTCAAAAGGTACAAACTTCCAGTTATAAAATAAATAAACCTGGGCATATAATGTATAACATGACAACAGTAGTTATAATACCATATATTGCATATATAAAAGTTGCTATGAGAATAGATATTAAAAATTCTTATCACAAAAAAAATTGGTGACAAATGTCATCTACATTTATTATAGTGATTTTAGACTATATACAAATATTGAATCACTTTGTACAATTGAAAAGAATCTGTTTTACATCAATATATAACATTAATGTCAACTATAATACCCAAAAACAAACAGAAAGAATGGAAAAGGCTTTTACAAAGAGAGATAGCAAAGACATTTTGAGAAATAGAGATTTTTGTCATTAAACAGAAAAAGTTTTTGTTTAAAACCAGGAACAGGAAGAATAAAAACTAGGACAAAGCAGAAATGTCATGCAAAATATCTTATATAACAAAATGATGGCTTAAACCAATGAAAGTTCTGAGAGAGAACAAACACCTGTCCAAAGGAAAGGTGTGAGGAGAAAGTGACATAACAGCACCTGGTCTCTGACTATACCATAAAAATATTTTTGGAGCCAACCAGCTAAAATTTTGGAAGAAACTTTAATAGAGTTATGAAATAGTGTTTTTGAGGTCATTCAGGTAAGAAAAAAGTCTTGGTCAAGAGCAAAAATTTGATCTGGACGTGATTTGGAAAAGAATTATAGCACAAATACTGTATATATTCTAGTAAATCCTAAGGTAAAAAAATTACAACAAAATCATATTTTCTTAGCTTTATTATTTCTGGTTGAAGTATTACTATTGTAATTCTCAATCCATTTTGTAGGTATTGGAACAAATATATGTTCAAAAATATGTACATATATATTGACATATGTACATATATATTGACTTCTAAGCAATATATCCTACTATTAAAAGGAACCAGTGCACCAAAAGAAATAACTGATTCCAGATCTTCAGGAGAAAAGATGCAAAGTGAGATTTGAACACCTTTTGCTGGACAACAAGGGAGTGTCTAACAGTTATGGCATCATGTCAAAAGTGTAAGAGGCACTACACAGCTCCTGGTTTGGTGGTGCAGTGGAGCATGACTGGCTCCTCTGTTCCCCCTGCAGCCACCCCCACACGTGGTACAAGCTAGGTTTGATGGCCAACCCAGCACAGGCTGGATTTTCGCATATCAGTCAGGCTTTGTTTTTGAAAATGGCATGTTTTTGAAAACACATTTGGCACACTTGCCTGAGACTGATTCATTAAGACACTGTCTCAGGAAGACAGGAAGCTCCTGTCTTCAGATCTCCAAGACTTTGGATTCCAGCATTCAGACCTTCATGTTGTCGCTTCTGATGGTGGCTTTTGTTCTGGCGTAACCAGCATGCTGCCTAGAGCTGTACATTGCTGCTTAATTCTCAATATCATCTGTGGACCAGCACTGTTGCTCTGTGCCCAGTACTTCTATGAGCTGTCTGCTGCTTACTTGTGCCTGGTACCACCAAGAGGTGTGTGCCGCTGGCCTGTGCCCTGACATCACCTTTGACCAGCTCTGTTTGCCTGTGTCCGGTGCCTCCTGGAGGTACACACTGGTGCCTGATCCTTCACATCACTGCCTGCTGACTGGTGCTGCTGGCTTAAGTGTGGCCACTTCTAAGAGCTGTCCACTGCTGCTGACCCTCCAGCACTACCACCTGACTAACTTGCCTACTCCAGCACCACTCATGCTGTCCAGCCTAGTCTCCGGACTGCTGCTGCTGGCTGCTATGGCATCACCTCAGCAGTGCCACCTGTGATTACCTTCAGCTGCCATGATAAATTGGGTCCTGGTCCACTGCTTATCACTGTGCCACCAGCTCCAGGCTCTCATCGGAGAGACAATGCCATCATTCATGAGCAGATTTTGGTTTGGACTCTGGACACTGTGAACACTATTGGAGGTAGGACAGATGGTCACCCATGACCTTAGATTAGAAACTCCTTTATCTCATCTCTCCCAACCCATGTAAATAAAGCCTGTTGTTGCATTCTGAGTCTATGCTGTGTCTTGCAGTTGTAAGTGCATGGAGAAGGACCCCTGATTCGCATGATCTCAATAGGACACAGGAGGGGGCTGACACAGAATAAATCTTGGATAATCTGAGTCTCCAAAATAACAATGGTAATAAATTGCAATATATTGAATTTTTAAAAACTCAATCCATGAGACTTGGAAAGGAAATATGGGAAGGAAGGAGAGCAAAAGAGAGAGATGGGAAAAAAGTGCAGAGAGACTGAGAAAAAGTCCATGTGTAGTTATGTGGGGGGTGATAACGGTGAGAGGGGAGGGAAGGAAAAAGAAAGGGATCAAGGAAGGAGGACGAGAGAGAGGGTAGAAGAAAGAACAAAAGCAAAACACTTAAAGAATAACAGAATAATGAAAGTTGACTCAGCAAGAATCATCACCGGAAGCTAAAATCAGGTTGCTAAGGAATAGAAAGACACATTTTCTCCCTGTAGATTACTTCAGAGTATCAGTCCATAAAGAGCTTGCGAATTACAAGAGTGAAAAATAAACTTTATAATGAAAAGATCTACTAATCACCATCTTAACCAGATGATCAGACTTATCATCAATAGAACAAGTTGTCTCCATGTGTCCTTTGATGCGAAGCAATAAGAAGTGCACATCATCTCTGTCAAAAATGATGAACCCAGAGGTTCTCAAATTCTTGCTCAACAGAATCAGCATCACTGGGAATTTGTTAGAAATGCAAATAACTGGGCTCCAAGCTACAACTACTGAATCAGGAACTCTACAGTGGGCCAAGCAATCTAGGTTTAACAAGCCTTCCTGACGATTCTGAGTCATACCAAAATTTGAGAACCACTGGTTTAACCTGAATATAAGTAAAACAATGAAACAAATCCAGATCATCAAACATTCTATTGGCCTGAACTCTTCAAAAAATTCAAAGCCACAAACAACAAAAAAGTAGTGGCTGCAAGGGGCAGTGGGAAGAAAATTTTGGCTGAATTTTAATCTTCATCTTAATGCTAAAGAGATATTACAACCTAATGCAAAAAGTGAATTTTAATTGGATTCTGAATTTTAAATTTAAAAAATTATCATGATAGCTATAACTTATCAGTTTACTTTCAAATGATGGAGGAAAAACAAACACACAAAAGTAAACAATAAATAAAATCTATACAATGTACCTGCATGTTGGAAGAGAGTTAAATCTGAAACCATTTAAGAGCTGATGGATATTTCACTGAGCTATTTTTCAGATTTTCTGTAACTTTGAACATTTCCATACAAAAAGTTGCATAAAAATGATGTAAAAATATGCCTAAGAACCAAAAAGGGGAATACTGAAAACAAAAACTAAAATCAACAAACAAAACAATTCTATAAATTGTTTTAGTAAAATGAAAGACTAAAGCATTGTGAAGCAACCAAAGAGTTTGACAATCACAGTGGTAGAGTTGAGATAATGGGGTGAGTCACTTACTGAGCTCTGACAGTTTTCACCCATGTATTTTATAGCCACCCACACGTAGACTATATTAAAAGTGCTGTACTTCCCATTTTTTTCCTTTACTACAGAGGAAATGCAGGGAGAGTTAATAATATCATCAACCATAAGCTTTTAAGGTTCGGCATCCTAATAAAACTGATGAATCTTGACTTGCAGCCTCAGCAGTTAAATTACTGCTATGAAAATCATTGCCAATGGCCAAGTTGCATGAAAGAATAATTATACGTGTTTACTGTTAACCATCAGTCAAGTCCAAGTACTATGAGATAAAATATGAAATCCAATTAAATGTGAATGCAGTTTGAGGGCCTACCTGCCCCAAGGAGATGAACACACACACACACACACACACACACAGAGTGAGTACAATAACTTTCTTTGAATAATTTTTCTGGTAATTAAAAAAAAAATCTATGGAAAAATAGAACCAAAAAGGCCTAAATAATATCCATAAAAGAGGGGTCAATTAGCACAAACAAATCAATAAAGAAATTGCTATGTTAATGGAAGTATTAAACCTTTCATTTTATAGTCATCTGTTCTTGAGAAATCGTACCAGCAAGATGTTCTCTCCACGTTTAAAGTGTATGATTTATGACTGACTTTCTTTACAGCTTTTATGAGAAGGCATTTTTTAGCTGTCCCACGTGAGTTGCTAACATCTGCACTGATGAAAGAATTGCAAAGAGCAAAATTCACAAAGGATTACCACTATCAGATTTTTTAAAAGAGAAGCAATACATTATAATTTGATGTACTGATAGTTTTTGAAGTACTTTCCAATGTAAACTTCAAAAGATCATAATGAATATTTAATTTCAATGCAGCACACATTGAGAGTTCAAATTATTGGCCACTAGAAAACTAAATCCACTGATAAAAGAATGTAACCACTTATTACAGCTATAAGTATGATTTTGAGCTGTGATTATATGTAAATCTAATGTCTCTACAATTGATAACTGTGGGATTAACTGGATATTTCTGCAACCTTAAAATAGGGTAAACAGTCAATAGTAAGAGGAGTTAATCAGTTAATGGATAGCAGTTGCAGCTGCAAAATGAATCACCATTCTTTGAAAATCTGAATTTTAATCTTGAATGGTCTCTATACTATAAGTGAGCACTATTTTGAAGACTTATTATTAAGTCTCTTATCCTGTCTTCAGTTGCCAGCTGCATATCCATTAGACTTAGGGACAATAGCAAATTCCAATTGATGAAAAACTTGAAATTGAGGGTTCCTGAGTGAGTGTTCTTAAATTAAACAGGGCCCTAGGAAGGAATCACAGACTTGTGTTTTAGATTGTATTCTATGCAGATAGATTGACCTTTGTCTGAATTATTCCACCACTTACAAATTGTGTAATCTAATGAATATTATATCACTTCTCTGCCTTTATTCCTCCATCTGCAAAACTGGGGACATAATAGTTATCTGGCATATGGACATGATGTGATGATTACATAAAATAATGTATACAATGTATTTGTAGAGATTTTGACACATAGTAAGTGCCCAGGGAAATTGGCTAGGATAATTGATGCTGCTGTTATAGAGCATTATTATTTGATACAATCCTATCCTAATGACTTTTACTAGTGTTTGTCCATGAGTAGTTTGTGAATTGTTCGGGGTAGTGGTGGTGGTGGGTGTGTGTTGGGATTTGGGGGAGAGGGAGGGTGGAGAGCAAAGTGTGGTGGGACCCAATGGACAAGGGTGCTTTGGTGGTGGGTGTGGTATGGTAACCTACACCTGAAGGGGTGTGATCCTGTACCTGAATCATATACAGTATTTTAACCAATGTTATCGCAGTAAAAACACAAAGAAAATAATCCAGTCAAAAAATTGGCAGAGAAGCTAAAAAGAAACTTCTCCAAAGAGGAAATGCAAATGGCCAACAGGCACATGAAAAAATATTCAACATCACTTGCAATCAGGGAAATGCAAATCAAAACTACAAAGAGATACCATCTTACACCAGTGAGAATGGCACATATAAGGACCAGGAAAATGAATAACTATAAGAAAGTGAAAATCAAAATCAACAAAAACTATGAACCAGAGACACTTTTTGGGGGGTGGGGGGCGGGAGGGGAGGGATTGGGGTCAGAATGGGGGGATTGCAATTGTAAAAAACAAAAAGAAAGATGGTATGAAAAAAAAAATAATTAAAAAAAATAAAAAAGAAATAAAAAAAAAGAAATAAAGAGTAACTGGGATTGTTTTAAGCACGAAGCCTTGGAGCAATTTGTTATGCAGCTATTGATAACTAATACATATTAATAAATTAATAAATATTAATTTGATGAAAAAGAAAAAAAACAAAAAACTAGCAACAACAAATGTTAGTGAGGATATGGAGAAAAAGGAACTCTCCTGCACTGCTGGTGCAAACTGGTCCAACCACTATGGAAAGTTGTGTGGAGATTCCTCAACCTACTAAAGATAGAGCTTCCATATGATCCAGCAATTCCACTCCTAGGTATTTACCCAAAGGACACAGAAACATTAATTCCAAAGGGCACCTGCACCCCTATGTTTATAGCAGCACAATTTACAATAGCTAAGCTTTGGAAACAACCCAAATGCCCAAAAATAGATGACTGGATCAAGAAGATGTGGTACATATACACAATGGAATATTACTCAGCAATCAAAAAAGATAAACACATGCAGTTTGCAGCAACGTGGATGGAGCTAGAAGGGATCATGCTCAGCGAAATAAGCCAGAAAGAAAAAGAAAAATACTGGATGGTTTCACTCATAGCAGGAATCTAGAAAACCTAAATAAGGGACCAGGAAAAAGAATAACTATAAGAAAGAAAAAATCAAAATCAACAAACAACTACAAATCAGAGACACACTATGGGGGGGGCGGGAAAAGGAGGGATTGGGGTCAAAATAAGGGGGTTGCAATTGTATGGGGAATATAAAAATAAAATTAAAAAAACCCTCAATGATCATACTCTTGAGCGAACAACTTAAACTCATCACATCTAAATACAGATATCAAAAAGTTAAAAAAAAATAAAAAGACAGTTCTGGGAAGTCTGTCTCTGGTGGAGGCCTGTTACCCATAATTTCCTTCTATCATTTTTCCAATATTCTACCCCATTTAGGAATGTCCATTTGAGATATTGTTTATACAGATGAAAACTATGCAGAAATTTAAACAAACATTGGGCACCAATAATGTCAAATATTCCCACTCAACTTACTCCCTAAATATAACTGCAGATTTACTGATTTATTATCACCTTCATCTACCTTTTTTCTCAGTCCCATGATTCAATAGTTTCAGAATAAATGTTTTTTCCTTTGGCAAGATACTATATATATATATTTTTTTTTTTTGGTGGGGGGTTGGTTTTTAAATTCTTTCCAAGACTGACCCTATGGAATTCTCCTCTTGAATCCTTAAACTGAATTAATTCTCTGTGGTGCTTATTTGGTCTCAAATGAAGCGACACTGAACAAATGCAGAACTCTGAAGTTCAATGTTGACATTAATAAGCACCTAGATGGGCCTGTTCTTTTCTCGTCTATTAGTATAATCACGATTTTGTGACCAAATGGTTGCTGACATTGGCAAATGAAGACAGGCGATAATTGCCCGTTATCCAAAATGAGAAATAGAACTGCAGTTGTCTGTGAACTCTGTAAGAAAATGGACCATATATATCTTGTTTCTCACTGCATTCTCAACTAGCAGAGTGGTTGAATGATAAAATGAATGGCAGGCAAAACGTAAGAGAGAGTGAGAAAGAAAGGGAGGGTAGAGGTATAGAAAGAAAAAGGACAGTTCTAATCTCCGTTCCACTGTCAGAATGAAACATTTGATTGTCTTTTTTAAAAGCATGCCACAAAAAATGGTTAAGTTACATGTTTAAAAACTGTTTAGGCTAAAAAAAAAAATAAGGATTAGGGGACGGCTCAAAAATAATTGTGAAAACTGATCAGGCAGGTGAGCTGTTGTCTACCAAGACCCCATTAAAAAGGGGGGGAGGGAAGGCTTAAATAGTAATATTTATAAGGAAGCATTTCCTCACAGATATGATTATTAAATACTAAATAAGATTATCAATTGGCCATATAGTCTTCCTTTCTCAAATGTCTTTGAAAACAACAAGAGTGATGCCCATCTGCCTAGAACAATTTAGGACTATTTCTGCCAAGATGACTTATCAAGCTTCATTCCAATGCTGCTAATTTTTCATTGTTCCTTTCTAGCTATGTCCAAATGGCCATTATAAGTAATCCCCTAGGATATTAACATTTGGAGTACATGTGCCTACTGAGGCTTTTAATATAAATGAACATTTAGAGAATAATTTAGGATTGGAAGTCTCAACCATTTCACATTTCATGAAAGTATGTCAAATTTATGTCAGACTTTTAGATGGAGGGCTATATTTTCCCCAATAGAATAGCATGGTTTGTATATAAATTGAGCACTCGCTTGGGATAGTATGTAACTGTATGGTGTAACAGTAGAGAGGACACCACATTTAAAAGTTTAAAACAAAAACAAAAACATTTGGCAGTTAATCTTAACCATTCTGCTATAAACGTACAAGAAAATAACACAGAAAAAGATAAAAGAAGTTCTTTAAACTTTTTCAATTATTCAAACTAGCAAGAAATAATTTAACAATGTCAATGGATATTTCCACTGACTCACATCACAAGTAGCTTCGGTAATTTTGCCAAACTCTCTATGCCTAAAATGTTTCACTCAGTAATGATTAACTTACAGCAATATTTCTATTAAAGATGTATTTGCATCACCCAATATGAAAGTAAATAACTGATAAGCAATACTTAATATTTATTAAAGGTGTGCTATGTGCCAAGCACTGTATTAATTAGGACTTTACATACACTTAGGAAAAACACATTAAAAAGAAACTTTCTCTTTCAGTCTCTCTTACTTTATTTATCATTCAACAAATACTTTCCCAATTTTGACCCATCCAGCCACTCTGCTAGTTGAGAATGCAGTGAGGTATATACAATCATTGTGACTATTTTACAAATGAAAAATACTTGAGATTTTGAATGGTAATGTGAGATATGAGTATGGATTAGAATGAGAGAAAAATCTGTTCTAAAATGTGGATTTAGTGGAACATAACCTCCCTCTCCTTACTGGGCCAGCCACCAGAGGGTTCCTGGCCTCTGGCAGTTGCACTGAGACACTCAGACCTTCTCTTCCTCGGAGAATCACTTCTCAGACACATAGGCCATATGTGATTACAGTGGCTCCTTTACTTATTGAGTGACCAATATGAGAGGTGTGAATGAGGAGAGTCAAGGATAATGTCATAGTTTTGGACCTGAGTAAAAGGTGTCAGAAATGTCATTTTCTGAGATGGGGAAAATTGCAGAAAGGACATCTTTGGTAAAGGTAGAAATTGGAAGCTTTATCTTGGGCATGTCAAGTTAGATGTGTTTATTAGACAAGCAGGTGGAGTTCCTAAGTAGGCAGGAGTTCAGGGGGAAGGCCCACGCTGAATAAAGATGCACAATTTTTGCGCATCATGAAACTAGAGGAGATCAGTATAGGTGGAGAAGGCAAGAGTACATTGGATTGAGTCCTGGGACATTCCAACATTTGAGGTCTAGACAAGCTGAGAGAGAATGAGAGTGGGATTCTAAGAGAGTTAGAAGGATAAAAGAGGGAGTGGTGCCCAAGAAGTCAGTGAGTGCAATCATTATTTCAAGGGGAGAGTGATAGTAACCTATGCTCATGTACTGCAGGTAGGTCAAGTACAATGAAGACGGAGGATTGATGGTTGGATCTAGCAACCTGTAAATCAATAATATCCTTGACAAACTGACAGTCAGCTCCAGATACACTTCTTTTTTTCATTTCCCATTAAACATTCTTTCAAATCATAATTTTTAATGCCTGCATGATATTTGGTAATATAAATGTAGAGTGATTTAATAAAATTTATATTTAGGATGTTTAGATTATTTTTATTTTTTTACTTTTATAAATAATGCAAAATTATTCTTGAATGTAAACCACTAATACTGTATTTAAGGGAATTCAAGTGAGTATAGCATTCATGAAAATAGTGTAAAACAACAAGGGAAATTCTGTTACTAAATAGCATATATAATTATTCTTTGTAAATCTTATTTAATTACAATATTTAACACTAAGCAGCTGTTTATAATAATTACTATTTTATAATAGTTATAATATTGTAATAAAGAAGTTGGAAAATTCTGGTACATAATAATTTCTTAATAGTGCTGTTTTTATTAGCTATTATTATATTCTCTTTTACTTCTGGAATGTGAATATGTATTGCTACTGTGTTTTCACCATCAAAACTTAGGATCTTGGCCTTTCCTTCTTGCCTATAAAGTCAGAAGAGAGACACTGGTTACTCTGACAACCTTAAAGTGACTTCAGGAATGTCACCAACAGCATAGCATGGCTTTTGAGACCAAATCCAGCAACCAGAACGTTATCATTTTCCTCAATAAAATTCAAACAGCTATCAGTGAGTACAAAGACTGTGATTTTTGGCTGTTCTTAACCAGATGGATTTTGACACACTTCAGGATGGCAGAATTTGGCTGTCTGGCTTCAACCCCTGCTTGTTCTAGTACAGTTCCCTTGCATCGGAAGCACTTCCAAAAGGGTTGGCCTTCAGACCTGTGCCTAAATGAATATTTTTGTACTGATTAGCACTTCTTCATATGTGCATATAAATGGCAATTTATAATGATACTCTATAGTTCACAAAACATTTCTTATTCCATTAGTTACCCAATGCTCAGAAAACAGCATGGATAACAAAATCTCCCCATCAGGCCACCATTTTTCACTCTTCTCTATCCTTCATCACACATGATCAAAAAGTACCTAATCTTTATTTAACATCATCCATGGATCCTAAGTGTCTGTAAGATAGCACACATGTCTGAATGTGGCATCTACATTTCCTTTGCAATCTCTTCAATCTCTCCCACTACTGCCCATAATCCATTCTGTTCTCCAACCTCAGATCTCCTGTGAGAGCTTCCCCTTCCTATGTATATGCGCTTTGCTCAGTCTGTCTCCTCTGCTCTATGCAGTGTCTCTCTCACTACTTGGCAGGGCAAAGGTTTTGGAATTAGATACACCTATGTCTCAAATAGGTTTTACATTTACTAGTTGTGTGGCCTTGGAAATTACTGAGCTTCTTAGAACCTCTCTTTATGTCATCTGCAAATGGTGATAATAATAATGCCTTTTATGAATAGTGGTGAATTACATAAAATAAGACATCAAAGGGATCGGGCTGAATAACCATAATTTTTCAAAATCTATTTTTGAGTAGATAGCACATGATTCAAAACTAAAAAAAAAAGCAAAACAATGTTTGAAAGAACAGATTTTCCGAGGCCTCCCTGGTGGCACAGCACTATGAAACAATCCGCCGCCTCTACAGCACGAGTTCCATCCCTGGCCAGCCAGGGAGCTACCCACATGGTGCAGGAGACTTCTCCTGCCTAGCCTGCTGCTCCCCTCAGCAGTGTGTTTCAGTCAGTCTGCCTGTTCTGTTCCCCACTCTGTCTCTGGTGAATCCTTTCAACCCCTCCCCCCAACACACACACATCTCTGGCCTGTACCCCAGCTCTTATATGCGTAAATAAATAAATTGTTAAAAAAAGGATAGATTTACCTTTCAACCCATCTCCCAGATGAAGTTCCCCTACCGGAGGCTTTATTTTCCCCAATATTTTGCACATCATTTTAAGAGATATTACACACAATGGTGGTATACATATATAGTCTTTCACATCTTTCCTATCTTACCTCATAACAGATCTTGTAGAGCCATTCTTATTGCACATAAACTTCCATTTTATTTTTTTTTAAACAACTGTAGTGCTTTATGTTATGGATGCACCGTGTTTAAATAAATCATTCCCCTATGGATAGACTTTAAAACTATTCACAGTCTTCTTTCCTCAACACTTTATTTTAAAAGTTTTCAAACATATACAAGTTGAATTTTCCAGTAAACACTCACGCATCCACTAGTTAGATTCTATAAATAATATCTTAATAATTACTTTATCATTTATCTAATTTCTCTGTCCATACTGCTTATATTTTATTAATTTCAGAATATGTCACATACACCATTAGACCTCCATCAAAATACTTAATGCATATCATCTATAATTGGATGTTAAACTTTTGCTATTACTAGTTGTGCTGCAATAAAAACTTGTATAAACACTATTGTACATGTGTGCATATTTCTTAGAAAATAAATCTCTGAGAACGTGCACTTAGAATTTTAAGGGATATTGTCAAATTTCCCCTGTTGAGATCATAACATTTGACACAACCACCTGAAATGTAGGACTCACTCTCTTTTAACTTTTACATAATTATTGAATATTTAAATATTTGCTAATACCAAAGGTAAACAAATATCTTATAATCTCATTTTGTGTGTATGTATTTTTTTCTTTTAAATACAAAATAAAGCAATGACTTTGGTTTGCATTATCAGGCAGAATGTCACCGCAAACAATGGTTTTCTGGCTCTGACCACTGGCTATAATGTAACAGAATCATGTTAAGGGAAATGGATAAAGTGAACACCACTTCTTACCATGCCCCCTCATATTGCCAGCCTCCCTCTGCCATCATGTTGGATGTGGCAGAGATCACTCATCAATCAGTTCAGGGCAGAACTACAGGGAAGGGCTGATCACTGTGTTCTCCACCTACACCCAGACTTACCACCACAGAAGTAACTGTGGCTGTAGCCTGGACTCCTGTGCAGGAATGTGGCTCTGGCAGTGGCTGACAAGAGGGCAAAAGGACCTCCTGTTAAATGAAGATGTTGGATGAATGAATGAATGGTTCAGCTGCAGGGGTCAAGAAATAATTCATTCAGGCAGATGTCTTTGACACCTAACTCCCAAACCTGCCGGCTGCATGAGCAGAAGCCATCTCCCTTGGAAAAGAGGTCAGTGGGATTGGAGGCCATAGTCTTCCTATCAAGTCTTTCAAGGAAAGGGCTTCAAGGTGCAGGGCTCCTGGTCCTTCTCTTAACCATATCATCCACTTTTCCCACTCTCACTTTGTGTGCTTCTTCTTTGCTACCACCTTGCTGTTTGTTGATGTGTACCTTGCCCCCTTGCTTCTATCACTCTCAAATTATCAGCTGTAAGAAGGAGATGATTCTCTGTATCTATGTTTCTCTTTCTTCTTTTCCTTTTCTTTTTCTAGAAGAATTCCTCATGGGGTCAGGCTTCTCAAAGTCTTATGACTTTGCCTCTTCCTTGTCCTCATCAGGTATCAGGGAGTATTTGGTTCTACCTGGTCACATGAAATAATCCTTTATAGCCACACTTCCTGCAGCCTTAAAGATGATCTTCTGTCCAGTGGAAGGACCACCTCTGTCTCTCTTCTTGGTCAATGATAATGTTGTTAGGGTTAACGTTTTTCCCAGTCCCTTGGTTGACAGCTTTTATCCTACCATTTTCATCTCTTGGCCAATAAGCTCCACCCAAAATATGTATAACATCTACTATCTCAGAGGGTTACTTCAGGAAAGAGGATGACATGAAAATCTGATGGACTACACCTTGCTTCTGACAGCCTGGGATTTTGACAAAATCCATAGTCTGTCACCATAACAACCTCTTTTTGGAAAATAGTGTAGAGATCAGGCAAGTTTTCCATGGTCTCAGATCTTGTTGAATTCATCCTTAGTGTTCTGTGGCTCCTCCATTTCTCTCCTGAGAAAGCTAATTCATGTGTCTCATGTATCAGCACCCAGTCCCCCAACTGCAGCATTGTGCTGACATGCCAATTTCTATTTTTTTTCTTTTTAATATGTTTAACAGCCACATGGATTTCTTTTTCTTCCAACTCTCTATTCTTTTGCCCACTTTTCTACTAGACTACTAACCTTTCATACTAATTAGAAGTTTTTATATATAAAGGAAATGAGCACTTTCCAGTATGAATTGCAAATATTATTTCCAAGTTTTTCATTTCTTTGATTTTAATATGACTTATTTTTCCCAGAAAAACTTAATATTATTATACCTCAGTAAATTTATAATTTACCATAGATCAGTATACATACTGATCTAGTGTTTCTTCATCATTACTACCCAGGTCTCAACCTTCACAATGGTTCACTCAAACTCCACTGAATTATTTGCAAGGTCTAATTGTGCTGTGTCTTTCCCACCTATGAGTTCTTTTGTATGCTTCTTCTTTATGGAACATACTCTCAGAATTCTTGTGTTGGCTGGTTGCTACTAGTCATTTAATGCTTGGCTGGAAGTCTGCTTCTATAGCTACGGGTTTCCTTATTCCCCAAGGCTGGCTTCAGTGGTTTTGCCCTGTGTTTTTCATAGTATAGCATTGTGCATCCTGGTCAGAACATTGTGCTTCTTTAATGTAATTCACTATATCCTTGCTTTTCTCCTTAGATCCTTGGTGAAAAGGACTGATTTACTCATGCATTATTGCGTTTAGTTCAGGAATTGGCATATAAGGAGGCGATCGATAAATGCTGAAGAAAAAAATGAGGAGACAAGAAAAAAGGGAATGATGGCGAGAGAGAGCAATATATACAAGGTGTTATAGACTGAGTTGTGTCTCCCTCTGCACCATTGTGTCTCTCCCCTGCCAATTCATCTAAAGAAGCTCTAACTCCCAGTACCTCAAAATGTAACTGTAGAAACAGGGGCTTTAAAGATTTAAGGTAAAATAATGAGACCCTTAAAGTGGGCCCTATACCAATCTGACTGGTATCTTTATTAGAAGAGGAAATCTGGACACAGACATAGCAGGGAGCACTGCACAGAGGAAAGACCCTATGTGGCCACAGCAAGAAGGTGGCTGCCTGCAAACAAGGGAGAGAGGCCTCAGGAGAATTTACCCACACCTTGATTAGGACTCATCATCTCCAAAACTGTGAAAAAATACACCTATGCTGTTTAAGTCTTCCAGTCTTTGATATTTTGCTCTTGTGGCCCCAGCAAACTAAAACACAACCCCCCTAGAAAACTAATAAGAGGGTTAGAAGATACAAAAGAAAAGATGGCTAGGTTAAGAACTATCTAAGTGTAGACCATTAGAAGTATATAGAAGATTCGTATGTCTTGGCAAGTATGTAACAACTGAGAGAAAACATGGTCCTTTATTTTCTACTCAGAACAAAGAGATGAAGCTGACTTTAAAGTGAAGTCTGTTTTCTAGATTATAATGTGAACATATAATTAAATTTTATTTTGATTTGGTAAGGCTCTCTTAGTTATAATTCTCATGCAGTTCAGTCATAAACTATAATGGATTTACATGGTGAGAATTTAGTCTGATTATAATAAGCCACTTGAGCTTAAGAGGCACATGCATTCAGAGTAATATTGCATTGTTGGGCCTGTTTAGAAATCCCCATAATTTTTAGTCTGTCAATAAATTTGGATGGTATTTTTCTGATTTAGAATTTCTTTCTTTACTACTGGGTTAGTTTGTTTCAAAGAGATGCTTTTCTTAGAAAATGAAATTTGACACACTGGCACACTCAATGGCATTATGTAAAAATTACTATGGGACATGAAATCTTGGGAGTGCTTTTGTGGTCCTGTTTCACTTCTTATGGTGGCCATACTTTCATATTGAAAACTACCCACCAACTTTGACAAACCATTCATTTTCCTTCATGTTTTGGGTAAGTCAATCAATATATCTATGCCAGTACATATATCATTAAAGTGAAATAAACTAATGGTGGATTTCATCTCAAAATATGATTGCAACTGTGAAATTGTAGTCTCTCTAGATTATGATAGCTATGATCTGGAGGCTACATGGTTAATTTCCCTGACAGACTATAAAAATCACTCAGCTAGGAATGGTGAAAGCTGCTAATCAGGAAGATAACCTTTGAAAGCCTTGTTCCTTTCATAATGGTTGCTAGTTAAATATGAACATCTGGGAAATCATTATGAATTCATTGTGCATAAATCTATTGCCCCATGTACAGAATTCCTTTTTATTACAAACAGACTTTCTATAATAAGAACAAATGTATCACCTTTTTTTTTTACTATGCACATATTTGATGCAACGTTTATTAACAAAAATGGACGTTGCTCTTCGATGTCCATAACACTAGCCGTAAAATGAGGATAATCATACTTAGTTGAGAACATATCTAAAAGATTTAATGATTTAGCAATGCTTTGAGAATTTAAGTGCTTTGAATGTGCTAATTTTTATGATGCTGTCTCAGAGGTTCACTTTGATATTTATCTTATGTGTACATAATATAAATAAAATTAAATGTTCTTTCATTTCACATATACAACACAGGTTGATAAATTTAAGTGATTTCCACATGCCATTATTTATTCTTCTAATACTCCACTGGTAATCTAAGCACAATCTTTCAGTATGTAACCTACACTATTCAGTGAAGTTATTTGTTCTTGATATCTTGTAGTATAAATGGCCTGAAGGACTAAGTCAGTTATAAGTGAAAAGTCAAAGAGGGTCTGTAGCGGCAGGAGGGCACAGTGCAGGATCTCTATGATCCGAGCAGACGGGTGAAGGAGGAGTCTTGGAGCCCTCAGTAAAGCCTGTAAATCCTTACAGGCTTTTATTGCATTTACCAGATACATGGCAGGCAGGGTTGCTGGTGGGGCCAGGAGGCTGGCAGGCCTCCTAGCCCCTGGCAAGTCGTCACTCTTTCTGGGCTCTCTGGCGTTCTGTCGTGGCATCTGCCTCTCTTTCACTCTGCTGGCGTCCCCGTGATGCTACCCTTATAAGCCCAGTCTCAGGCCAGGTGTACCCACCTACATATGCCCACACCCTACTCCAGGTGCCCACCACCAGGCATGCATTCAGGACCGCAAGGATCCATCATCAATCCTAATGGCGGGAGGACAGAAAAGCCTGACAATTATTTACCCTACAGGGTCTTATAAATTTAACTGAATATTTTTCCCACCTAGCAAAACTTGATTGCCAATGCTGAAAGATGTAGAGAGGCCCTCTTCATGCCACTGGAAAAGGAACACTGAACTTTACACAATGGGAAACAATGAACAGATTATAGCTCTGCCTAATTGTATTAAGACACTAGGGCTCTTCTGTTATAAATCTTAGTTTTCTGAAGTGTGTAACTAGGACAGACCATAATCCCAAAAGAAACTTAATTGAAAGTTGTTTTTAAAAACATGGTAGAAGAGATTTCTCCTTTTAGTATTGCCAAATAGAACTGACTCTGGATGTTTCTTCATTGTCACTTCAGCCAAGTTAGACCATAATGAGAACCAGTCTTCTTGTCTTTAAATTTAACAGCTTAAATAAAATTAAAAATCTAAATTCATTATTAATATCCATAAAAAGAGCCTTGAAAAATTTCAGCATTAGAGTATACATTTATCCATAATAGTAACATACATATGCATAATATAACCCACAGGCAAATTATTGTAGCTCCGTTCATTTATGCTTATGGATAAGGGATTTTCCCAACAATGTTTTCCTGATTAATATTAGAGAAAATATTTCAATACAACAATGTGAAAAAAAATTATAGCTAAAATAGAAGGATAAAATACTACGTAAATTAGGGCAGAAAATCTTGTTAGGGACCCTCATAAGATGCAATTTACATTTGTGACACTTAACAAAACTGTAGTTGAATGAGTGTCAGTGTAGGGTAAAGAAAATGTCAGGCTTTTCTGCCCTTCCGCCATCAGGATAGATGATGGTTTCTTGTCCTGAATGCATGCCTGATGGCGGGCACCTGGAATAGGGTGTGGGCATAGGTAGATGGGATTCAGCTGAGTTAAGACTGCGCTTTTAAGGGCGGCGTCATAGGGGGACGCCAGCAGCAGCCCCAGGCAGCAGCAGCAGCAGCACCAGCAGCAGCAGCAGCAGTAGAACCTGAAAGAGAAGCCGAAGCAGAAGCAGAGAACGCCAGAGAGCCCAGATAGAGTGAAGACTTGCTGGGGGCTGGGAGGCCTGCCAGCCTCCCAGCCCCCCAGCCAGCACCCCTGCCTGCCATATGCCTGGTGAACCCCAAATAAAAAACCTGCAAAACTACTGAGGACTCTGACTCCTCCTTTACCCGGTCTGCATGGGATCAGAAAACCTGCACTGTGCCCAGTCCTGCCCTTACAGTCAGTATGATTAGTTTGTTATTCATCTCTCCCATCAGACAGTGAACAGGAGTGCTGAAGCACTTGTTTTGAAAAATAACTATCTAGGAAGAGGGGATAAGGGCAAGTAAGAAGAACTAACATTTATTGTCTGCGTACTATATGTCAGCTTCTACAATACAGATGCTTCATTTCCTTTATTACTCACAATAGCTCTGGACAGAAAAGTATTAGAGTCTCCATTAAGCAGCTGGAAAATAGAAGAGATTAAGTGACCATCTCCATTAGGAGAGCTAAGTCCAGGACTAAATCCCACCCTAGGACTTTTTCCATTTGACCATAATGCATCCTCAAGGCAAGAAATCCTTTGGCTTTGATTTCATGAAGTGTAGTTATCATATGAAGATCTTAGCTATCATAATATAGACAATATAATTTCGCACATTTTAATCATATTTTGAGACATTACTTGACCTCACTTAATGATTTACATGCCACTACAGATGTACTGATTAACCCAAAATAGGAAAGAAAATGAACAGTTTGTCAAAGTTGGCATGCATTGTCTTTCTCCAGACTTTACATGAGTAGTACATAAACTAAGTTGTAAATTGAAATCAGGTGAGGAACAATTTAAAAAGTATCTGGTCTCAGAACCAAAGACCCTGACTCAGAAGACCTGGACTTATCAGAGGCATTTCTAGTTTAAAAGATGCCTACAGGTGAATCTAATGCATATTTTGGCTTAGAGCTCTGTTCTTTCCAAATCTAGCAAATGTACTATCACTATCCTTCTCCAAATTTTAAGCAGCTTCCTAGTTAAAAGGGGAGGAAGTGTATGCATACTGACATTTACTGAACATTTTCTTAAATTCCAGGTATTGTATACAAGGTTTTCACATATTATCACCCTCCTCATGTATCTTATTTAGCAGAAATAGACGTCAATCTTATCAATGCTTACTTAGCCCAGTTGTTTCTTTAATCTTTTGAAAACAATAGACATACCTTATTTCTAGAATTTTATCACTCTCATAAAAATTTCAAACACCATTGTACAACATCTCATTAATGTCCAAATAAAAAAATAGGAAAAAAGTCTTCTACGTCCAAGAAACTAAAGAGTTCATGTTGTGCTACTTCCTGATCCTACCTATTTAAAATACAGTATCTCTATAGTCTTATGCAAGCCTCTGCCTCCAGGCTGTGTTTAAGCATTTGACACAGAGCCGGGAATGGACTGCAATTGAGACAAGGCCATGCATGAGATGTGAGTTGGTTTCTGCTTTTCCAGATCAGAGCCTTACCCCAGGGTCCTTGCATGTGTTGCTAAAATCCAGGTACTGAAACTCTGCTTAGTGAAAGCATTCAGTTGTCTTGGTTTTGGCCATTGGTGGGGGATAGCAGGTGTTTTCAGTGTCACAGACCTGGATTACAGATGATAGCCTTGGTGATCTACCTGGCTCTCCCTTCAAGTTCGGGCTCCAGTTATTCTATATTGCATGTTTCAAGCTCAAGCCAGTAATCACCATTCAGCACTCCCGCTCCTAGAGTTCTCTAATAGTGCAGCCTCTGTTCTGTGCATACCCTTATCCAGATGCAGTGCCAGATCTCTAAAGTCCCCTATATGGGTGTATGTCCTTGAATCAGCAGCTGTTGGGGGATCCATACAGCAGTGTTGCGCAACACCCCAGGCCAGGAAGGTTCATTGTTGATTCGAACAGACAAAAAGAGAATTTTGGAGCCTTTTGTATCGCTAACATTACTTTAATGCTGAATCAGGGGACTGGACTCACAAAACAGACCAGCAGGCAGGGAGGCAAGCAGGCAGCATCTGAGCCTCTGTGAGTGTTTTTATCTTTTACCTCTCAGCTCAGATGACTATATTTACATATGCGCAGACCTGGTGCTCTCTGGCTTTTAGGCCCAGGTGTCCCTAATTATGGGTACATGTGTCAATGCTTTTGCAATTACACAGTATCACATGTGGGTAATGAAACCTGGGAGGAAAACAAGGCCTCAGGTAGTAGCTGTATAGGCTAACGATGTGGGAGGCAAAAAAAGACCCTGAGTACCCCATGTTCCGTACAGCAGTCACCCCACTCTCTACTGAGTTATATAGTCCCAGTATGACTACACAGTTCAATTAAATTTTTCCTACCCCTTTCCACCAAACCATTGTTCTTGATGTATACTGCAGTTCTTCATTGTAGAGTCAGGAATAGATACGGTGCAGGTTTTCTAGGATCCAGCAGACCGGGTAAAGGAGGAGTCAGTGTCCTCAGTGGTTTTTTGCAGTTCTTTTATTGGGATTACCAGGTACACAGCAGGCAGGGGTGCTGGGGGGCCGGGAGGGTGGCAGGCCTCCCAGGCCCCAGCAAGTCTTCACTCTATCTGGGCTCTCTGGCGTTCTCTGTTTCTCTCTCGGCTTCTGTTTGTTCTCGGCTTCTTGGCTTTTGCTGCTTCTCTCTCGGCTTCTGCTGGCATCCCCGTGACGCCGCTCTTAAAAGCACAGTCTCAGCCCAGGTGAATCCCATCTACCTATGCCCACACCCTATTCCAGGTACCCGCCATCAAGCATGCATTCAGGACCACAAGGATCCATCATCTATCCTGATGGTGGGAGGGCAGAAAAGCCTGACATTTTTCCTTACCCTACATTCATTTTATCCTCTTAGAGGATACTTTGTTCTGCAGCAATTTAGCTATTAACATATGGAGGAAGCTCAGCATCTTTACCTCCATCTTGCTGGATCCTCAAAACAAAGTATTCTCAATTCTTGCAAAGCCCTTCTGTAAAGTAAGTAAAGTAACAGGCTTTTCTGCCCTCCCACTATTAGGATTGCGGTCCTGAATGCATGCTTGATGGTGGGCCCCTGGAATAGGGTGTGGGCATATGTAGGTGGGATTCACCTGGGCTAAGAGACTGGGCTTATAAGTGCGGCGTCATAGGGACACCTGTAGAAGAGCAGAGTGAGAGAGAAAGCAAGGCCACGAGAGAACGCCGGAGAGTCCAGAAAGAGGGAAGACTTGCTGGGGGCTAGGAGGCCTACCAGCCTCCTAGCCCCCCAACACCCCTGCCTGCTGTGTACCCAGTAAAATCCCAATAAAAGGCTGAAAAGCCACTGAGGGCTCCAGGACTCCTCCTTTATCCTGTCTGCTTGGTCATAGAGATCCCACACTGTGGCCCATCTTGCAGCTACACCTTCACATATATTTAATGGAACTCAAAGTTTTTCTCATGTGTGCTCTTGAAAAAGCCCTGCTAGATATCAGTGGTATACAAGATCTCATACTTCAACAACAAAACCCACAAATAACCTAATCAAAAAATGGGAAGCTAAATAGGCACTTCTCCAAAGAAGACATACAAATGGCTAGCAAGCATATGAAAAGAAGTTCACCATCACTTATCATCAAGGAAAGGCAAATCAAAACCACAATGAGACACCACCTCACATCTGTAAGAAGGGCCCATAGCAAAAAAAGACAAAGCTAACAAAAAACAAAACAAAACAAAACAAAAATAGAAACAATAAGTGCTGGAGAGGGTGTGGGAGAAAAGGAACTCTTACATTGTTGGTGGGAATGTAGACTGGTCCAGCCGCTATGGAAAGAAGTGTGGCATTTCCTTAAAAGATTAATGATCCTGTGGTATGACCCAGAAATTCCACTCCTAGGTATCTACCCAAAGGACACAAAAACATTAATTTGAAAAACAAAAAAACCTGCACTCCTATATTTATTACAGCACTGTTACAATAGCCAAGATATGGAAACAACCTAAATGCCCCAGAACAGATGGGTCAATCAAGATGTGGTACATATACACAATGGAGCAACTACTCAAAGATCAAAAAAAGATAAACTCATGCCATTTGTGGCAACATGGATGGAGCTGGAAGGGATTATCTAAGTGAAATAAGTCAGAAAGAGAAAGATGAATAGCAGATGGCTTCACTTACATGTGGAATATAGAGAAACTGAATAAAGGATCAGAAAAACTATCAAACTCATCCCTAAAAGCAGACCATAGAAATGAAGCATCTAGGAGGGGAGAGGAAGGGAGGGGAGAAAATGGGGAGAGGGAGCACAAAATGGGGTGAGAGAGAGCACAAAAAATGGACTAAGGTGGAGGATTATGGGTACTTTGGTAGTGGGAGAACTAAGATGACCACAACTAAGGGGAGAAATCCTATTTTGTGAAAAAATTTACAAGGACTTAAAATAGAGCATATGTCAGAAAGAAAGAAAGAAAGAGGGAGGGAGGGAGGAAGAGATGGGAAAAGAAAGAAATTTTAAAAAAGATTGAGGACTCCAGAATCAGATGACATAAATTTTATTTTTTTATATTTTATTTTATATAATTATTACATCGTTTTTCATTTTTGCACAATGTATGCATTTTCATTTTGGTTATATTCCCCATACAATTCCCACCCACCCCCATTATTTTGACCCTAATCCCTCCTCTCCTTCCCCCCTGCCTCTGCCCCCCCTAGTGTTTATAACTGCTCTGGTTTATAGCTCCTTGTTGATATTGATTTTTGCTTTATTATAATTAGTCTTTTTCCTGGTCCCTTATTTAGGTTTTCTAAATTCCTGCTATGAGTGAGACCATCCAGTACTTTTCTTTTTCTTTCTGGCTTATTTCGCTGAGCATGATCCCTTCCAGCTCCATCCATGTTGCTGCAAATGGCATGAGTTTATCTTTTTTGATTAGATGACATAAATTTTAAATCTGACAGCATTTCCTATTTGTGTGACCGTACAGAAGCATTTTTTTTCTTCTATAATAAAATCTTCTAAAACTTAAAATAGCCCTGCTAACTGCTATATGATGTCTGACAGAAGTTTTCTTTTCTGCTTTTCATATCTCCCATCCCCATAATGGTTGGAACTCTGTCTCAGAGGTCTTTAGTGATTCTAAATGTGCTTATCAGTTACCTTGGTCTGATAGATCATTGATTTACCACCACAACTTGCTGGACACTGTTGTCTCTATCAAGTCTTGTGATTATTTCCATTGTTACCACTATCTCCTGTTGCTTTCCTGTTGCATTGACATCACACTGATAAATGGGAGTCATGGAGCAGTCTACACAATGCAGGATGCTTCTGAAGAGCGAGATCCTGGCCTTTTTATTGATAGAATAATCATACAGTATCAGTTGTGAGGGGAAGTAGGTCAAAAAGAATAGGGAGGGGGGCCTTTTGGGGGCACAGTGGGTTGAGCACAGCACTGTGAAGCTGTCCCCAGCCTCTGCAGCGTGGGTTCGATTCCCAGCCAGCCAGGGAGATTCCCACATGGTGCGGCAGACCTCTCCTATTGTGCCCACTGCTCCCCTCAGCAGTGCTTTCAGTCTGTCTTCCTGTTCTGCTCCCCACTCTGTCTCTGGTGAATCCTCTCACCCTCCTGTGCCTGTGGCTGGTACCCCAGCTATTGTATAAATAAAAAATTAAATCTTTAAAAAAAAAAAGAGGAGGGGTGAAACTAGAAAATGTGTTCTGTCATCTATAGTATCAGGGGTTGTAAGTCTTCCCTCCAGGCACTTCTCATCTGCTGGATGACTTAGTATTGTAATTGCGATCAAGGCCTAGATCCCCATCCATGGTTTCAATCTAATCAACAAGGCATTCCACTGATAGCTTCTGGGGTCCCTTGTCATACATCAGTCAATGGCCCCCTGTGTGTTCCCAGTCATACCACATGATCTTTCCAGTCAATGAGTTAGAGTCCTTGAAAAGCTAGAGTTGCTTTGCAGTTCTTCACAATATGTAAAAGTTACTCAGTGTTGCATGAAAAATGCATGGGTACCTGGAAATGCCTCATTCTCTGATTCAATGTTGTATTGTTCACAGTAGTAATAAAGTAGTGCTCCAAAGGCTTCCAGGACTTCAGCGTTCCTTCTCATGTCTCCAGAGGATCTGTATGTTATTTTAAGTAGGAATGACTGATACACAAATTAAGTAATGGCCACCATGATAGTCTTAGACTATCGCCAACACAAGATTCCAACAGACTATCATCACCTCCAGTAATTACTAAATTTTTGTCTGTTATTAGATCAACATTGTCTAACATCATCTTCCCTGTGAAGCTCTCTCTTTCAAGAAGCAACAGTTAGTGTCTCCTCCTGTCAATAGTCTTCTGGCTGGTTAGTTCTACCAGTTCAACTGATGTGCCCAGACATGAATTTTGGTGATGGACCTGACTGAGGTTCAAGCTAGAGACCACCATGATACTGTCATCAATATGAAACTACTTCCTAGGATGTGATTTAAGAAAGATTGAGGTGTTGAAGGGGCAGACAGTCCTATCCTGTGCCTCTCTTTTGCCTTCCTCTGTATGTCACATATGGGGCATTGACTAGCCTGCATCTCTGACTAGATAGCTTGCTGAAAAAATTTCAGAAAAACTTCTACCTAGAAAATCATACCCCCATAATACTTACCTATTGAGTCAAAAGAAGAGCCTGGAAGAGCTGAAGAAGTAAGTTATCAGAAGCCAAGATTCTATGTAAACACTAACATACAAATTTATCAGATAGTAGAGTTTTTACTGTGTTTTGCTCCTTCTATGCATCTTTTCACTTCTCCACCCATCTTCTCAAAACTTCTTATCCTCCCTCATTGGGTATCTTACTTATTTCCTGCCCATTCGTGTTGTCTTCTCAGGTCTTGCTGGGAAATGTGCTTAAACTATTTTCTGTCCAGGGCCTCCCCGGGTGGCACAGGCAGTTGAGCACCGTGCTGTGAAGCTGTCCACAGCCTCTGCAGCGCCAGTTTGATCCCAGCTGGCTGGAGAGGGTCCCACATGGCAGGGCAGACCTCTCCTGTCTCGCCCTCTGCTCCCCTCAGCAGTGTATTTCATCAGTCTGCCTGTTCTGTTCCCCACTCTGTCTCTGGTGAATCCTCTCACCCTCCTGCGAATCTGGCCTGTACCCCGTTCTTGTATAAACAAACAAACAAACAAACAAACAAATAAATCTATCTTTAAAAAAATATATTTTCTGTCCAATAATCCTATTCCTGAGTTAGTCTTTTCTGGTCCAGGTCCTAATCATTGGTACTCTATTTCCTTGTTCTAATGTCCAAGATATTACCTTTTAGGGAACTGATTGGATGATATAGAAGGGAATTAGGGCAGTGAGAGAAATAAGGCTCTAGAATAATTGTATCTAATATTCTGATCCCATTTTGTTCCCAGGTTTGTGTGTCCTGAAATGCTGGGACTTTATCCTGCAGATAGTGGGTGGTGGTCGGGGTGGAGGGGTTGTTGAGAAGTGTTATATGTCAAAATTCAGTTTTCCCATAATGGGCAATGTAAACTAATAACCAAAGTAGGTTTTTATTAGGATATAATAGAAGGAAATGGTGAAAGAATAAAAAGCGAATCCAATTTAGGTCAAGGATATATGTCTGCAAGAGAAATGCAACTATTGGTACTGGCAAATAATTTGGGAGAAAATAAACTGTACTAAATTGGGGATAAAACATACTTCAAATAATAGTGTTTGAGGTAGCTAATCATGGAGAAATGGATATTGGATAGAGAAGGTACAAATATAAATGCAGAGAAAGGGAGTGAAAACTATGATACAGAATCATAATACTAAAGAAAAGAACAGAGAGAACCAAACACCAAAAACTAAATAAATCCTGGGAACACATACAGTCACTCAGGTAGAAAGTGAAAAAAGAAGATTCAGAGTTTAGCCAATAAGTGAACTTTAAAAGGTGACTTCTATCATACTCTTGGTAAATAGTGTTACCCAAGAAATAGTAACTGTTGCTTCACTTTACCCTCAAACAAGTTCTGGTGGGTTGATACCATACGCATCACCCTAATGCTGTCTTTCAAAATTTGTCTCCTAATGAGGTCTTTTTAATAGTTCATTAGCTACATATCCCTAAAGTGAGATAAACACACACAAAGTATTATTATTAATACAAAGTATTACTAATGTTTTAAAAATTTGTATGAAAGGACAGGCAAGGCCTGAAATGTAGGAGTTTAAGAAATGCATGTTGAATGAATGAATGAATGAATGAATATGTAAAAGTTTAATTTTGCAAAAAAGTGATTATAAAAATTAGAAATGAATTCTGAATAAAAATTTTCCATGGTGATGATATTATAAAAGTTTTCAAATAAGCACAATGAAAGAGACTCAGTAGCACAGCTTTTTTTTTTTTTTAAAAAGATTTATTTATTTATGTATACAAGAACTGGGGTGCAGGCCACAGGTATGGGGAGGGTGAGAGGATTCACCAGAGACAGAATGGGGAACAGAACAGGCAGACTGACTAAAATACACTGCTGAGGGGAGCAGCAGGTAGTCAGGAGAGGTCTGCTGCGCCATGTTGGTAGCTCCCTAGCTGGGGATCGAACTCATGCTGCAGTGGCTGCGGATAGCTTCATAGGTTGTATCTTAACCCCTTGAGCCACCAGGGAGGCCCAGTAGTACCACAGCTTTTTATAAGAAAACTATTCTGAACCAATATTTAGTAAGCCTGGTGTTGAGTATCCATGATACAAAAACCAAAGATGTTATGTTATAATTTAAAAGTCAAATGTTGTATAAGAGTTTTTTTTTTTTTTTTCTTTTTCTGCACTTTACTAGGAGATACAGGGCAAAAAACTCTTTGGGCTTAGCCAAGTGTACTTATTAGTTATAGTTTTAGCCTCACAAACTAAACATATTTATAGAGGATTTGGAAGAAATCCCAAAGGAGACTGATCAAACAGATTAAAGGAATAAAAAAAGATAAGAAAATTGGCCCCAGATTGAAAGACAAAGAAATTTGGTTTATTTAACCTTGGAGAAGTAAATAGTAATCTTTAATTGTTCTACCAATGTGGCAAGCAGCTGTTCTGGTTCCCTGTAGGAAGGACAAGAGAAAATGAGCTTCTACATTGGAGACAGCAAAGTGGGCTGTACCACTAGATTTTCCCCCCAAAAATCTTCCTGCCTTGTGGCTAGGGTACACTGTTTGAAAGGACCTTGAAAGCAGGGGCATTTTCCTTTCTCTATACCTTTCTGAGCTTAAGTAAGTAGCTTTATATCTAAATAGCTGCCCAGGGAATAGGGAGAAATACTATAAACAAAGAAATTCTTTCTCACTTTTACAGTTTTCACAAATATATTTTTAAAAGAATTATTGATTAGCTACATATTTGCTTTGCATATGTCCCACACTGCCATTCAGAAAATAAGCTTATTCAGCTATTTGTATTCCTAGTCAAATATAAAAGGACACACTATTTCCTATTATTCTACAACACTTGATGTTTATAGCCTTTTTGAAAATGTTACAATGTTCCTGAAAAAAAAATATTCAAATGTCAGTGTAAGCTTATAAAGCAAAATGACTAGATGGTGATATTTTTATTACTGCTCTGTTTTCTATAGGGGTTGGATGAGTCTGCATTCCTTGTATACCAAAGTGTATAAGGATTCCTTTTTCTCCACACACTCATCAACATTTGCTATTTCTGTATATATGAAATAAAGCAATATCTCATTGTGGTTTTGATTTACATTTTCCTGATGATAAGTGATGATGAACATTTTTTCATGAGCCTGTTGGCCATCTGTATGTCTTCTCTGAGAAGTATCTATTTAGCTCTTCTGCCCAGGACTTGATATTTGTTGAATAAATGTGTGAATGAATGAAAGATGTCCTGACCTGTGCCAAAGTCAAGGTACTGGCAATCTTCTGTTTTACAAACAGGACTTGATTTTCCAAATAATTTTATTCTGTTAGTTCTAATCCCAAGAACACCCTATTTTTTTATTGGCTCTTTACATTTAAATTAATTTGTGTTGGTAAGGATGTGGAGAAAAGGGATGCCCCTACATACTGTTGGTGGGAAAATTAATTGGTAAAAATGCACCACTTTGGAAAATAGTATGGATTCCTCCAAAAAGCAAAAATAAAGCTACCATATGTTCCAACAATTCTACTGCTGGGTATTTATCCAAAGAATAAAAAACACTAAATTGAAAAGATACATCCACCCCTATGCTCACTGCAGCACTATAAAAAAAAAAAAAAACCAACAACAACAATAGAAGTGAATGCCCACTGATAGATGAGTAAGGAAGATGTAGTATATACACAATGGAATACTACTTAGCTATAGAAGATGAAATATTACCATTTGTAACTACATGGATGGACTTAGAGGGTAATATTCTAAGTAAATAACCCCAAAACAGAAGGACAAATACTATATGATTTCATTCATATGTGGAAAATAAAGAAACAAAGCAAATAAGCAAATAAATAAAACAAAAACAAACCTTTAGTTTATGACAACTTAAAGGCAGTTACCAGAGGTGAAGGGGTTGGAGGGTAGGTGAAACAGGTAGTGGGGTGGAGATTAGCTAGACGGCGAAGGCAGTAACTAGATCTTTGGTGGGGGGCATGGTACGGCACATACATTTGCTGAGGTGTAAAGCTATTCACCTGATTATATAATGTTGTAAGCCACTGTGGCCTCAATAAAAAGTAAATACACACATATATATTCTTAAAAAGTAAACAAAATTTAAAATTCATTTCCTCAACCATGCTGGCCATAGTTCAATCACTCAATAGCAACATACTGCTAGTGTCTATCATATTAGACAACAGAGATACTGAACATTTCCATCACCACAGAAAGTTCCACCAGAAGTGCTAGATTACATCATCTCCACATTTATCAATACAATATAGCCTTATTAGAGTATTATGCAAAATACTGGCTGTATTTAACCTTTCAGTGTATTTTAAGTACTAATAATCCTTGTCCCAGTCTAAAAGCAGATCAGACTATAGCTTTGTTTTGTTTTTTTTCTAGACTGGGGACCCAATGGCAAAGGACATCTAAACTCCACATAAGAACTGCAGCAAGCAGCCAAATAAGCCAGAAAGAAAAAGAAAAATACTGGATGGTCTCACTCATAGCAGGAATTTAGAAAACCTAAATAAGGGACGAGGAAAAGTACTAATTATAACAAAGTAAAAATCAAAAGTAACAAGCAACTATAAACCAGAGACACACTAAAGGGAAGGAGGGAGGTAGGAGGAATTATGGACAAAATAAGGGGGGTGAGAATTGCATGGGGACTATAACCAAGATGAAAATGCATACATTGTACAAAAATGAAAAATGATGAAAAAATATATAAAATAAAATAAATATAATAAAAAATAAAATTAGAGGAAAATAATAAAGTAAAATAATAAAGTAACCCCCCCCCCAAAAAAAAAGAACTGCAGCAAGGAAAAATTGTTCTAAGTTAACTCAGAACAAAAGATGCTGTTGCTGTGAGGGATGTGTGTATGTAAAATACACCTGAACTCAAGATTTAATATCATAATTTTTTTCATTCTATACCCCATCCTTTCAAATTCCTGTCAATCATCCTTGACATGAAGTATATTGTAGAGAACAAAAGGAAATCTGTAAACCCCCTGTTCTTGCAATAAGATATATTTTCTCCATATTTGCAATGGCTCTAGGAAAGCCCTAAACAACTACATAAATGCACTAACATAATAAAATAGTTCAGGTGACTGATTCTATAACAACACAGAGAGCATTTTCTTTATTTGTTTTAACACAATATGTATTCACAGATAATGTTCCATGAGTTTGCAATCAGAGCGCGTGCACACACACACACGTTTCCAAACTGATCCTACTGTGAAGGAAGTGATCCTCAGATCTTCTAGATCACTTTATCTTACCATGTTAGCTATTCAAGCTTATTATTGAGATCTTACCAATAAATATTCACTCACAGAGAATAATAATTCAGGTCAACTGGGTGTTTAAAGATGTTACTTTTTATTTATTTGACTGTAGTGCTGCTGTGGGGGTACAACAAGGCTAATAAAAATATTATATGATCTGGTATGCTCCTGGATTCTTTGCAACATTAAATCACAGTTTTAGCACACACTAGAGATTATAATACCGCCTAGCAATAACATCAAAATGCACTAACTGTCCAGATCATCTCAGACCCTTAGAAAATCATAAGACTCTCACTAAAAAACAACAACAAAAACAAACAAAAATAAAAAACTAGTCCAATGTCCATAGAAGCCAGTCAATATTTGTGGGATAATATCAAGTCCAAGGGAAGTCGCTTACCAAAGTATCATGAATCCAACAAAGCTGCACTTTTAACCCCTGTTTAAATCTCCTTCATCTTCACAGTCTTTTTTTTTTTTAAGATTTATTTATTTATTTATACAAGAACAGGGGTGCAGGCCAGATGTGCGTGAGAGGGTGAGAGGATTCACCAGAGACAGAGCAGGGAACAGAACAGGCAGACTGATGAAATACACTGCTGAGAGGAGCAGTGGGCGAGACAGGAAAGGTCTGCCACGCCATGTGGGACCCTCCCCAGCCAGCCAGGATCGAACTGGCACTGCAGAGGCTGCAGACCAATTCACAGCATGGCGCTCAACCATCTGCACCACCAGGGGAGGCCCTCATCTTCACAGTCTTGCAATGATCCATAGCACCTCAAATATTGCAGGTGAAAAGCAAAAACAGATTCTGTTGAGTAAGTTTATTGATTACTTTAAAAAGAACAAGACTAAGAGTAATATGATGCAGGTACTATCAATTGAACCTTGAGCAATATGTCAAATCTTTAATGACCAAATATAGAATCCATATTAGAATGAGTATATGCAGAAATTCAGTAGTACAGAATCCCTATGCCAAATTATAATGAAGTTATGAACTTCTGATTAAAAAGTGAGCACATATTTGGTTTTGCTTCTATATTATTTCCCACTAAAATGATAGAAAACACACAAAAAAACTGAATAAACAAAAAAGGACAAGGAAAACTTGAGAAGATACAACAGCAGATTAGACACAGAATTTTTAAAGCTATTTAGTAAATGAATAATGGGTAATTGTCCAGATTCAGAGATAGCTCAATTCTAAGTATGCAAAGGAGGTAAACAGTAGGATGCTTAAAGAGAGGCAGAATTTCAGAAAAATTCAGGAACTGGAGGTACCTGGTATCTCACAAGGAAGCGATGAGAAAAGGAAAACAAGAGTAGGGTTAAGTACTTGGATTCCAGGGACCCCTACATTTTTTCCCCTCTGGTCTTTAGAAGAGTTCTCAACCCCATCATAGCAGAAGACTGGAAGCTTACTTTCTAAAGATGCTGAATTAGATAGACTTGGGAATGTGGGTAGGGGCCACACTCCTTAGTGAAACAAGGAATTAAGGAAAAGTCTATATATTCAATTGAGACACTCTGTGCTCTCAGCTTTCTTATTTTGCATGGCTTCCAGAAATCTAGCAGCCAGAACTTTAGACACCCCAACCTTCACAAACCCCAACACTCCATGCCACACATCCTACCTATTTAACCATAAAAATCTGTCTCTAAAAATCTGATTTACCAAAGAAAAGACCCAAAGAGCTAAAGTTCCTAAAGTTACTCACCATTGCACCTTATGTTTGATATTTTTTTTTCCTTCGGTTTTACTTTTCTTCCTGTTTAAGTACATCTTTTAAGAATTTTTACAGTGATTGCATATAAATAATAATAACTCTTTAGTATTTATACTTAGGAGCAGAATCCTCACAATTTCTCAAGTTTATTTGTACAGGGGCATTGGTTCAGAGAGAAAGTGAGGAATGACATTCAACCCACATTCCACTTACCAAGCCATGTGCCTTGGGGAGGGGCTACCTTTTTCTAATTAGCATGAAGGCATCAACTGGTCAGCAACATATATGCCACAGAGGGATACCTTTTTCTAATTTGCACAAAGGCATGAAATAGGTTAACTTCTAACGTGTTCAGAATATTGCCTGATTGTCCTTCAGTGAAATGAGGGAGTTCTTATCCTTTCCTTTCCCAAGACTCCCTCCCTGAGCTTTTAGCTGGGATTTTTACAGTACACTTGTAATGTGAGTATGGATATGGACAACCAAGGATGACCATTTGTGAAGAACGCCAGAAGGAAAAAGACCCAAACAAACAAAAATGGAACTGAGAGAGAAGAAAGATAAACTTGAAAAAAAAAAAAGTTGTTATCCTTAGAGGAATAAGAGATAAGGATCCATAAAGAAAGAAAGAACACTAAAAAATAAAATGGTGAAAAAATTAAGGATTGAAAGGTAACATTGAGGAAATCTAAAAAAGTAGAAAAAAAGAGAAAGAGAAAGAAAATAAAGCATACATATGTATATGTATAAGTATATGTATACATATAAGTACAGGGCTATACAATTACAGACAGTCATGGATTAAGTGAACATTCTAAAAGCTTCCAGGAATAACAACAACAATGAAAAAGCAAAGATTAAAACCAAAGGCTATGAAATAATTAGAATGACCTTGTATTTTCAGCAATAAAAGTTAGAAGACAATAAAGCAGAATTTTTAGAAATCTAAGGAAAATCATACTTTGGTTTCTTTGCCCAGTCAAATTATATCTAAAAGGAGAAAGATGCTTTCAGACAGGCGTGACTGAAAAATATATCTCCTACATACCTGTTCTTAGGAAGCTACTAAAGGATATACTCCACCCAAACAAGGGGATAAAGCAAGCAAGAAAAAAACAGGGTACAACATAAGGGAGAAGTGATAAGATTTCTTAAATGATGGTGAAGGATGTCAATTATGAATCGGATTTAGAGAGTAACTAGTTCAGAGTGGAGCTGAAGAAAAGAGAACACTAAGGGGTAATGACTCTAAGAAAATAAATAGATATCTGATGTGGGGATTGACAGAATGTTCTCATTTATTTCAGACAATTGGCTATGAATTAATAAGAGAAATGACCTCAAAATTTCTAATATTCTATGTATCTGGAAGTCACAGAAAGCAAATTTACTGTTTGAGTGGATTGGAGGAGGTTGTAGAAAGTTATTCCCTCCTATTCAGATTTCCACTAGGATAATTTTCTCTAAAAATTCTTGACACCCCTCTCCCCCCAATCCACCAAGTCTCCTACATTTGTAGATTTAGGCTACAGGGATTCGGGAAGGAACTAGATATGCATACATAGTTCAACTTTTTCTCTCTTGCAGGAAAGCTGAAATCATCTGCTTCATTTTGCCTCAAAATTTACAGGGGCAGATACTCCCATACAAAGTTCTGTGATTTACTGGTACTTCCTCTGATTGGGTGGTGGGATCTGTTCAGTATTAAAAGTTCATTTTTGTCACACACCCAATCAAATTTTTCAAATGTCTCAGAAGTAACAACGGTTATAATTTGTTTTGCATTTGCCTAACTCTTCTGTCTCACTCTCTCTGTTGGTTCCAAGGTTGGGTTTAAAAGGGTTGTTATTCAAAAGCCCAGGACCTGATGGATTTACAAATGAATTCTACCAAACATTCAGAAACAAATTAGTGCCTATCCTTCACAAACTCTTTCAAAAAATTGAGAAGGAAGGGATAATACCAAACACGTTCTATGAAGCCAACATTACACTAATACCAAAACCAAAAAGGACAACACAAAAAAAGAAAACTACAGGCCAATCTCTCTAATTAACATGGATGCAAAAATTCTCAATAAAATTTTAGCTATCATGGGCATCCCCGGTGGCGCAGCGGTTGAGCGCTGGGTTGCGAAGCTGCCCGCAGCCTCTGCGGCGCCGGTTCGATCCCCGGCTGCTCCCCGGCCACTGGAGGAGGGTCCCACATGGCGCGCAGACCTCTCCTGCCGCCCGCTGCTCCCCTCAGCAGTGTACTTCGGTCCTTCTGCCTGCTCTGCTCCCCGCTCTGGCTCTGGTGAATTCTCTCACCCTCCCGCGCTTCTGACTGTACCCAGTGCATGTATAAACAAAACAAACAAACAAACAAATAAATAAATAAACATGCCTCTATTAAAAAAAAAAACAAATAAAATTTTAGCTATCAGAATCCAACAATGTATCCATAAGGTCATTCACCATGACCAAGTAGGATTTATTCCAGGGACACAAGAATGGTTCAACATCCGAAAATCAATCAATGTTATCTAACACATCAACAAAAAGAAATATAAAAACCATATGATAATATCAATAGATGCTGAGAAAGCTTTCGACAAAGTACAACACCTATTTATGATAAAGGCCTTGAAATCCTCGGGATACAAGGAACATACCTCAACATCATAAAGGCCATATATGACAAGCCCATAGTCAGTATCATTCTCAATGGCAAAAAGCTGAAAGCATTTCCATTAAGATCTGGAATAAGACAAGGATGTCCACTCTCACCACTGCTTTTCAATATAATACTGGAAGTCCTAGCCAGAGCAATAAGACAAGATAAAGACGTACAAGAAATCCAAATAGGGAAGGAAGAAGTTAACTATCACTATTTGCAGATGATATGATAATATACATAGAGAACCCCAAAAACTCCACAGAAAAACTAATTCAACTAATCAATCAGTTTAGTAAAGTGGCAGGATACAAAATCAACACGCCAAAATCAGTAGCCTTCCTATATACAAACAATAAATCTGAAGAAGAAATTAAAAAAAACATCCTTTTTATTATCAAAACAAAAAAAAATCAAATACTTGGGAATAAACCTAACAAAAGAAGTAAAGGACCTATACAAAGAAAACTATAAAACACTGTTAAAAGAAATAGAAGAAGACACAAAGAAATGGAAAGACATCCCCTGCTTATGGATTGGAAGAATTAACATTATTAAAATGGCCATCCTACCAAAAGCAATTTACAGATTCAATGCTAGTCCAATAAAAATTGCAATGACATTCTTCAAAGAAATAGAACAATTATTGATGAAATTCATATGGCATCACCAAAAACCCTGAATAGCCAAAGCTCTCCTGAAAAAAAAGAAGGGAATAGAGGCATCACTCTCCCAAACTTCAAACTATACTACAAAGCCATAATCATCAAAACTGCTTGGTATTGGAACAAGCACAGACACATGGACCAAAGGAACCAAATAGAAAATCCAGAAATAAACTACAGATTTATGGTCAACTAATCTTTGACAAAGGAGCAAAGAATATGCACTGGAGCAAAGAAAGTTTGTTCAATAAATGGTGCTGGGAAAACTGGGTCGCTACATGCAAAAGAATGAAGCTTGACTACTACCTCACACCATGCACAAAAACCAACTCAAAATAGATTAAAGAACTAGACATAAGGCCTGAAACCATAAAATACATAGAAGAAAATATAGGTGAAACACTACATGACATGCACCTCAAAGACATCTTTACAGACACAACGCCCAAAGCAGTGATAGTGAAGGCAAAGATAAACAGCTGGGAATATATCAAATTAAAGAGCATCTGCACAGCAAAAGAGACAATAACCAAAACAAAGAGAAGCCCCAACTACTGGGAGAACATTTTTGCACACAACATTAATGATAAAGGACTGATCACAAAAATCTACAAAGAGCTGATGAGACTCAACAAAAACAAAATAATCCAGCCAAAAAATTGGCAGAGGAGCTAAAAAGAAACTTCTTCAAAGAGGAAATGCAAATGGCCAACAGGCATATGAAAAAATGTACAACATCACTTGTAATCAGGGAAATGGAAATCAAAACTACAATGAGATACCATCTTACACCAGTGAGAATGGAACATATTAAAAAAACTAGCAACAACAAATGTTGGCGAGGATGTGGAGAAAAAGGAATTCTCCTGCACTGCTGGTGGGAGTGCAAACTGGTCCAACCACTATGGAGAGCTGTGTGGAGAGTTCTTGACCTACTAAAGATATAGAGCTTCCATATGATCCAGCAATTCCACTCCTAGGTATTTACCCAAAGGACACAGAAACATTAATTCCAAAGGGCACCTGCAGCCCTATGTTTATAGCAGCACTATTAACAATAGCTAAGCTATGGAAACAACCCAAATGGCCAAAAATAGATGACTGGATCCAGAAGATGTGGTACATATACACAATGGAATATTACTCAGCAATCAAAAAGATAAACACATGCAGTTTGCAGCAACATGGATGGATCTAGAAGGGATCATGCTCAGCAAAATAAGTCAGAAAGACAAAGAAAAATACCGGATGGTCTCACTCATAGCAGGAATTCAGAAAACCTAAATAAGGGACCAGGAAAAAGATTAATTAATACAAAGTGAAAATCAAAATCAACAAGCAACTATAAACCAGAGACATACTATGGGGGGGGGAGGGAAGGGGAGAGGAAGGACTAGGGTCAAAATAAGGGGGGGTGCAATTGTATGGGGAATATAACCAAAATGAAAATGCATACATTGTGCAAAAATGAAAAATGATATAAGAATTATATAAAATAAAATATTAATAAAAAATAAATAAATAAATAAATAAATAAATAAATAAACAGGGTTGTTATTTATTGCTCTCCCAAACATCAACATTGTAATGGTTTTGTATATGTGTAACTATGAAAAAAACATATTATACTGAGTAAGCAATATGTATAAAGGGCAATTACTTATTACGTTAAATAACTAATTTCCCAAGGTATAGAAGAATGAAATCTACTTCCTGTGTTTCTTTGCATTAAGGTAAAATAGGCTACTTGTAAATCTTCCAAATATACAAAAAAAAAGGATAGAAAAATACTACAAAACACTTATGGAACATCATCCAGCTTTTAACAAATCTTAACATTTTTGCCATGTTTGCTTCATACCATATATTGATATTAAGAGAAATCAACAGGGCCTCCCCTGGTGACGCAGTAGTTGCGTGCTGGGCTGCAAAGCTGCCCACAGCCTCTGCAGCACCAGTTCGCTCCCAGGCCGCTGGTGAGGGTCCCACTTGGCGTGACAGACCGCTCCTGCCACACCCGCTGCTCCCCTCACCAGTGTATTTCATCATTCTGCCTGTTCTGTTCCCCACTCTGGCTCTGGTGAATTCTCTCATTCTCCCGCACTTCTGATTGTTCCCAATGCTTGTATCAATAATAATAAATAAATCTTTAAAAAAGAGAGAGAGAAATCAACATATAACAGACACAGCTGAAGTTCTGTAAGGTCATTTACTTGCTTTTTTCTCCTCTCCAAAGGTAACCACTATCTTGAAACTATTTTTCCAATGCTATTGCCATATACAAATGTATATGCCATTGTAGCATTTCTTTACTTGTTTTAACATTTAAATATAGTGGTATCATATTGTATGTAGAATTCTGTAGCTTGTGTTTCCCAAGCAATATTACCAATAAAAAGATGATGCTAGTGGATAAAAAATAATGGACCTGGATCAAAATCCTGGCTCCAAGATCCTTAAACTGTGTGACTTCAGGGTAGTAACTTAATCTGGCTGTGCCTACAAAATGGGGATAATTGTCCCATCATCATGAGGCTGCTGTTAAGAATGAATCAGTTGATATAGATATAGCACTCAGAATAGCACCTGGCACATAAATATCCGGCTTTTTAATGTTGACTTCTATTTGGTAACATGATGTTGATAAGTCACATATTAAGCATATTTATATCACCTTATTTTGTGTTTTTTTTTTTTGTTCCTTTTCTCTCTTTTCTTGACTGTTATCCAGCTGACATTTCCTAAATTGCTTTTTCCCACAAATTTAGAAGCTATAATTTTATTTAGCTATTTTTGAGGCATTACAAATTACTAATTGAACAGGTACAAACATCCTTTTTGTTGTTATCTAGTATTTTATTTTAATATTAAAAAAACAGCCTTTTATTTATAGTCACCAGTTAATTACATGTGTAAATCTTTTTCAGAGTTCACCATTGTTCCTTGTGTCTCATATTTTTATTTTCTTCCTTGTTAAATATATCTTTTAATAATTTTTCTCCCTTTAATAGTTTTTCTTCCTTTTTAAATATATCTTTTAATAATTCTTAGAGTGACTGCATGTAAATAGCAATAATCCTTTAGTCTTTATATAACTGAAAAGTCATATTTTTTTTCACAAGATAAGGCTTAGGTTCTAGCTGATTATCATGCCGCACTCAGAAAAAGCCTCCTTTGAGTAAGTATTGCTGAATGACTGAATAAATGAATAGATTAACTCATAGAAAACAGAGGGGGAGCACCAACGCAAAATCATCAAAGAGGGCTAATGAGATAACATATGGTCTCCAGAAATGCATGTTGGTTCACTCTTTAATAAGTAAAATAATGATAAAAAAGAATTTGCTTTAAAATGGCTTGGTGGGAAGACAAAGACAGTTTGAATTAAGTAGTATTTAATAAGAGTTGAACTGAGCAACTGTTTTAAAATAAATGTTCCTAAAGTTTCTGGTCCTAACCTGACCCAGGCTGTAAGAAATATTTATTAAAGTAGAAGAAAGAATGTATTACAATGGCGGAGGACCAGATAACAAAATCTGATTCCAGCTGTCATGATTACATGAAAGGATACAGAAGTATATCAGAGGACAGTCTTCTTTATTAATGACTCCAGGCTAATAGGTATCTCTAGGGCAACAAAGAGAAATACAAAGGCAGAAGGATATGCATGGGTACTGAAAAGAAAGAGAAGAAAGTACTGAAAAGAAAGAAAAGATAAGAGAATGGTTTCTAAGCTCATCTTTTGAGTAAGTTATCTATTTTAATTTGTATAAACTAAAAATTAGATTTATTAGAATATTTGAAGAGCCCCTGTTAAGATTAGGTCTATTATATTTCCATTTAGTCTAGATTACAGCTCTACAGAGAGAGCAGGGGCATTAAAGATACGAAGGAATTTTTTTTTTTCTTGTGAGCAATGCAAATGGTCAAGCCACTTCATAGATCTCAAATGCCACTCAAGCTAGCTGCATATGTGCTATGGTTCCTCGATTTTTGCTACCTTTATTCATCTGGTGATTTTTATATAATAGCACATGTTAAGTCAAGCCAGGGCATTACTTCCCTTTAAAATTCTCATTCCAATGACCTGGTAATCATTTTTATGGCTTTCTAACAATGTGTGAAGTATTCTCATGACTAAATATCAAATAGAATGGCATCACTACACTTGGCAGAAGGATAGAAAAAGACATTCCACACAAATGGGAATATTTGTATCAGCTGGGATATTTACATAAAACAAAATAAACTTTAAGTCATAAACAGTAACATGAGCAAAAGAAATTCACTGTGATAAAGAGATCAATTCATCAAAAGGATATAGCATTTGTATATACATATGCATCCAACAGAGTACCTAACTATATGAAGAAAACACTAAGAGATATGAAGGCAGTTAGTAGTAGTAGTGCTGGTACTAGTAGAAGTAAACTCGAATATATCATTTTCATCAATGGATATACAGACAGAAAATCAATAAGGAAATTTTGGTCTTGAACTGTTTTCAGATAAAATGCACATAACAGATATACATAGAACATTCCATTCAACGCCAACAGAACAGACATTCTTCTCAACTCCAGATGAAGAATTCTCCAGGCTATATCAAATATTAGGTCACAAAACATATCTTAGCAAATTTAAAAAAGAATGAAATCATACCAAATATATTTTTCAGTCACAATGGAATGAAACATGAAATGAAACAAATGAAACAAATCATCAAATGAAACAAATGAAACAAATCATCAAAATGAAGAAAACTGGAAAATTCACAAATATGTGGAAATTACACAACACATTCCTAAACAACCAATGGGTCAAAGTTGAATTCAAGATATATCTTGAAATAAATAAAAATTGAAACACAGAATTCCAACACTTATGGGATGCAACAAAAACAGTGTTGAGAGAAGCTTATAATGAAGTAAACAGACTTTTTATTTCAAAATGCCAGAAAAAACTAAAGTTGGCAGAAAGGAGGAGATAACAAAAAGAAGAGCAGAAATAAATGAAATAGAGAAGAGGAAAAGATAGGAAATATCAGTGAAACAATTTTTTTTTAAAGATAAAACTTCAGTTAAAGCTACCAAGAAGAGAGAGCTTAAATAAACAGAATTATAAGCAAGGCATTGAAATCAATACAACAGATGATATAAGAGATCGTTACAAATGATTATTTGCCATCAAACTGAAAACAGAAAATCAGATCAGAATAATAACAAGTGAAGAGATTAAATCAGTAACCATGAATCTCCTGCAAGGAAAAGCCCAGGAACAGATGATTTCATGGATGAATTCTATCAAACATTTAAAGAAGGGTTCATGTCAATTCTTCTCAAACTCTTCCCAAAAATCTAAGAGAAGGGAACAGTCACAAACACAAATGATGAAGTCAGGATTACCCTGATACCAAAGTCAGATAAGATTACACAGAAAAGAAAACTATGTGCAAATATCCTGATGATTCCTGATGAAACTAAATTCCAAACTTGGCAACAAAATTCCAGCTAACTGAATTCAATAGCACATTAAAAGGATCATACACCATAATCAAATGGGATTTATCCCTGGGATGCAGGGATGGTTCAATAAATCAATCAGTGATATACTGCATTAGAATGAAAGCTAAATATCAATATGCTAATCTGAATAGTTGATGATCTTCTGTGTATAAATCCAATAGAAATGTATGCAATTATTAACCAAAGGAAATATATAAGACTGCTCATAGGAGTAAGAATGAATGATTTAAACCAAATATATCAGCAGGATCTATCACCAATAAATGGTAAATGAAAGAAGCTAAACACATAATAGTACATACTGTTTGATTCCACTAAAATGAAGCACAAAAACAGGTTAGAAAAATAATAATCTATGCTGTTAGAGGTTAGGGTAACAGTTACTTTGAGAAAGGGAACTTAGTGACTAGAAGGGTGCACAAAGGGGCCTCTCAGAGTGCTAGTGTATTCTCTTTGCTAATCAGGGTGGTAGTTTTAGGGTGTCTGTTCAATATGTAAAAATTCATGAAGATACATACTTAATATATTTTCACATTTCTATATGCCTATTATATCTTAATAAAATGTTTTCTAAAATCCAATGAAAAATTTGTGCTGATTATAACAATTTTATAGGTGAATTCTTTCTGGAACTATGGTCCTCAAGGTACCTAATAGGAGGAAAGAATAGTGACGTACTTGAGTCATGTGAGAATTTCAGCAGCGGAAAAATATAATTGATGCACAGAGATGGTTAATGTAGTGCAATTGTGTGGAAATAAAGAATTTATATATGAAATCAAAATAAGCCTCAGATGCAGAGCCAGATGGAGCCATTATTTACTCATATGTGATTCCAACTGGAAAAAATACTATCTTTGGAGATTAACCTGTGACTCCCACAAATAATGGTGTCTGGCATGAACACAGGGGAAGATTGACTTTGGGCCCAGAAGTTTGCTGGTTTTGAAATAAATGTGCTAAGAAATAACTTTATTTAAAAGAGTTGACTAGAAACAGCTGTACTTTGTCGTCAGAATAAAAATCCACAAGTATTCTAAAACTTCAAAAAATATAAGAAACAATGTGACCTCATTAACCCTTAAAAAGACATTTCTGCTGTGGCTGTATTTTATTACCATTTATCTCTCCTCAAAATCTCTTACTATGTCTGTCTTCAGACATGCTTCCAGAAAATTATAAAGGAAGCAGAACTTGAAAGAAATAATAAAATGCGCCTTCAATCCTAGTAAAAAACAATGCTAGGGAAATCTGATATTTTTTCTTTCCCTACTAAGTTCTGAGCATGTTTAGTTGTAATTTATTACTAAGAGGGCTTAACTGTGGGTTGAGGTATTTAAAATAAAAGCAAAACAATAGAAAAATTGAGGAAGATTTGATAGTTTTAGACATTATCCCATTATTTACTTTGTTGCAGTTTTCCACAGAAGGAACCTACTTAGGAAAATGTATGTGACTTAAGTTACTGAGGGAAGTATAACATCTCCTGCTGAAAAATGTTTAAGAAAAAAGTTAACTGACTCTTTTTAATTATTTTGAATTACTTGTCCCCAAAAGGCAATGGCCAAATAGGGTGTCTTCCAGATTTATGACTTCATTTTGTTCTCTGCTTCCATAAACAATTTTGAGAGTCTCTCTTTAATGGGGTGACACATTCTGTGCCCGCCAGAAAATGTAAGCTCTAAACTATAGTGAACATAAACTGTAGTTTAAATGGGGTTTAGAAATTGTTGTACAAAGACTAAGTGAGATGGAACGTTGACAAATTAATCAACTTATTCAGGCAAAAATAACTCCAATTTTTAAAGGGAGGAGAAAAAACCTTCAGATTGGTTGTTTTCTTATTATCTGCATAAATATGTGGGTCTAAGCTATACTTTACATAGATACAGCTCAAATGCTTCTTGTATAATAATACCACCTCATCATTAGAAGATCATGTAATTTACAAAATGTGTTCACACATATCCTCACATACAATACTATGTATTGAAAATAGGAAGAATTTGGTGGCTAGGACTTTATTAAGATGTTAAAGGAGAATTCATAAAATCATAGCATAAATTCTAATCTGTGAGGATTTTAGAGACCATGAATTCAAACTCATCACACTTCAAAATAAAGAATAGAACCCAGAAATCTGGAACGAGAACTTTTCTATTCATCATAGAATCACAATAAAAAGTTCCTGCTTATATTCTTTCTGGAGCCCTACAGTCACCAGAATATCAGCTTCATATAGCAAGCTGTTTTCCCATCATATTTTCCTAAGCACCCAGTGCAGAATCTGGAGTTACAGCAGTTACTTGATACATACAGTTAAATGAACTAATCTTTATAAGTACCTAACTTGCTTTTCTCACATGGACACATCTAATAACTTCTTGAATCTGATTTCAGATTTATAATTTAACATACTTAAGAGTTGTTCAAAATGAAGCTTTACAAAAGAAAATCTGTATTAACTCTTAAGTATCCATCAAGCTATCTATCAAATGTTGATAATTTTATTTTTTAATATTTACATTCACTTATTCCATCAACAGATTTTTAACCACCATGTGGACAAAATATTGTGCTCAGTCTCTAATAATAAAATCCACAAACTAACAAAGATGAGTTAAATTAGGTGACACCTCCACCAGAATGACCATATAATTTCAAATATAACATTTATATTCTACACTTGATCTTACCCAGAAGGCCAAGAAGCAATTAAAATTTATGCTCTAGTAGTGTTTCAAATAATTACATGGTTTTCATTTTTTCCCTATTTTATAAAGTCTTACATTGTTAGCAATACACTTGTATTACTGCAAGATGTAGTTTAGGGAGAATACCTATGGAACTATGAAAGGCTATGCTAGCAAGACTCCTGAAAAATTTACAAAATCACATATGCCTGGGCCTCCCCGGTGGCGCAGTGGTTCAGCACTGGGTTGCGAAGCTGCCTGCAGCCTCTGCAGCACCAGTTCGATCCCTGGCGGCAGGGCGAGGGTCCCACATGGCTCGCAGATCTCTCCTGTCGCCTGCTGCTCCCCTCAGCAGTGTACTTTGTCACTCTGCCTGTTCTATTCTCCGCTCTGGCTCTGGTGAATTCTCTCACCCTCCCACACCTCTGACTGTACCCAGTGCTTGTATAAATAAATAAATAAATAAATCTTTAAAAAAAAAAATCACATATGCCTTCAACTATCAAAGACAAGGAATTTATAAGTTATTGTGGAGGCTATTAGGACAGCAATTGTATTTGAGTTCAAGGAAATGAATATTTTGTAAGAGAAAGCATCCACTACTCATATCAGACATGTTACTATAAAATATTACATTCAACAAACATACATGAACTAATGCATCCACATAATTGTGCTATTTCAAAAATGATCCTGCTATACCACAGTTGTCATTATTATAAACAGTCCTTCTGGAATTCCTTTTAGAGAATGCACTTTTTTTTTTAATATCTACAGAGTTAGCAAATCTTTTTCCTTTTCCTTTGAAAGCAGAAAACAGTTTTAGAAAACACAAAAATTATTAAGGCCATGGTTAGTGAAGTAGGTGTGTATCTGAAAGAATGTGTAAGCTGCAATTTGAAGAATGTTTCCAGGGTGGCTCCAAATTCTGAAACCCATTCTAATATAGTTTTAAAGAAATACTTGTAGTTTTATTTTTAAAAGTTGATGAAAACTTTAACTTTCAAAATATTGCAGAAAATATTTTGAGAATTGTGAAATAAGTACAAGTTTCCAGAGGAACTCTCTCTCAAGGACAACACATTTTTAAATAAATTGCATATAAATCACTGGAAAACTACTTAGTAGATACCACACACAGTTTCTTCATGTGTCAAAACTAGAGTAAGCAATGTATATGTTAATTTGCTAAAAGGCAGAATAATTTGCTACCATCAACCAGAAACCAAGCTTTGGAAAACCTAGACTGCTCTCCTAACCCCATCATGGACACCTTTAGATACAACATACTCTGTCTTTACTGTTAGAAATGTGCATTTCCTAACTAACTTGAAATTAAAAGTTCAATAAAAAATATCAACTTCCAACAGTTGTTTCTTATAAGAGAACATGAAACTGTGAAAACTGTAGTCTGAGCATTTCTATTATATATAAAGAAAATATTTACATTTTGTGAGGAGTTTCAGAAGAGAATATAAATCAATACACAAAGTGGAATTCTCTAAAAGTTGTCTAAATTGCAATGAAAAGTTCAATAAAAAAAGCAATAGATAACAGCTGGAAGGAACAACATGTCTGGGTACATCTCAACTCTTTTTCAACACAATGCAATTCATTTGCTTCATGCTGACTTTGGCGGATTCTGACTTTCCTCAATGAAAACAGTTCTTGGCCATGATCTGAAATTAAATGCTGAAAGAGGATTAAACATCTCCTCACATTCCATATACCCTTTTTTAATTAATATGTAGTATGTCATGCAAATGACCCAGTGTGTCTGACATTTTAACTCCTTTGGACTTCAACAAGTAGCAACAAAATAAGAAGCACAGAATTGTTATAGGCTGTTCCAAGGATTCATCTACTACATTTCACCATTATAAGGATTCATTATACTACATTTCACCAGAATCAGGAAATTGGGGTGGTAAGATTATGTTTGTAAAAGACAGTAATTCTAACCTTCTTTGACTCAAGAAGACAATTGATCCCAACAACAGCTTCTTCTTTATCCTACAATTTTAATTTCTATATTCTGCTCCATCTGGATCTGGGTCAAATTGACCCTTGAGGCAAGGAGAAATATCCTTGTTGTTCCACTGTGAGTCAATGCAGGGTACAAACAAGGACTCCCTGCCTTTGATGTCTGAGAATTCTTCACTGAGGAGGAAGCCTCAAAGGCTGAGGGGGGTGTATGGTGGCTGGGTGTAGGGCCTGGGAGAGATGAGGCTATTAGATGTCGTCCTGCATAGCCTACTCCAAGGACATGATGAGCATTTATAAGATAGGAGGATAAAAGAGGGGAGAAAGACACCTTTGTATTTTGCTGAGTGCATCAGTCATGTGATCTCAGTCTCTTTCCACTGTATTTCTGCTTAATTAAAACTATGATTAAAGATAGACTTCTGTGACATAAAAATTCCAGATTACAGTTAGTGGAGAGCTAGCATATCATATTAATTCAGGCCTCTTTGACAGTGCCCCCTCTCTAAATCCTTAACCCCAACAGCTTAGAATCAGCTCTGAGAGCTTAACTGGAGGCTGATTTAAGTATGATTATTCTGCACTGCACACAAGGAGATTTGGTAAGCAGAAAAGGCAGCCCAAGGAGACAAACATGTGACAGGGAATGAGGAACTGGGATCTCCCCTTTCTGGCTTGGCTGTGGACTCAATAAAAGCCCTTGAAAAAATATGCTCTTATTTGCCTTCTCCTTCTGAAAAGACAGTATGCACATCTGCTAGAGAGAGTGACATTCACAATTCTAGCACAAACTTTTGTCTGTCAATGTGAAGCTGACAGCAAAGACCTCATAGTGAGGCCTGAGCATGGGGCAGAAAAGGTTAAACGATTAATTTGCCAAATTCAATTGCTAGGAAGAGATGGGACAATTCCAGGCAGTATAAATCAGCTATGCATTTAGAAACTATTATCAGGAGCACTAGACAGCCCTGCATGATTGTCTATAAACCACAAGTGATGTCAAAGCTGTGAGGTTGCAGTCTGCCAGAGGCTCAAGCACAATAATAGATGCTAAAATTATTGCTGAAGTAGCATATTAGATTACGAAGGGACCGAGAGCAGTAAAGTCCTTGGAAGGTTTCCCTCTGAGTTTTACAAGAAATAAGATAAGCAGCATCTCCAACTGTAATCACAAAATATAATAAAAATGCTCTGGATTCTCACAGGACTTGCAAATGTATCTCCCTTGAGTGGTATAAAACCATTCCTTTCCTAATGCACAATGATAAGGACAAAGTTACCCCCAAAATGAGGCATTGTCTAGCTGGTGACACAGAAAACTCCATGTGGGGTCTTTTTAAACTGTGCTTTTAAGAACTGGGCTTATGTAATGACCCTGACCTGTGCTTTCTACCTCTGCACTTTTTCCCTTCGTTTATGTATCTCAGCTATACAATCCTTTTGTTCAACACTTCCAGGCTAATTCCTTCTGCCATTTGATGAAGTGATGGGGCTGCAAGCTTCCCGGCATCCCTCACTCTCCTTCCACTCCATTCTCATCCTCAGCTCCTACTAATTCCACCCCAGGTCATGCTCAAAGTTTCTCTTGTCACCTGTGAAGTGCAAAGTTCAGAGACAGTAACTTTCAGACAAAAATGAAAATCACATATGAGAAAATTCACTCCAATATTAAAAAAAAAAAAACAACTAAAATGGTTTTCTAGGAGTTCCCCATTTTTTCTGAAACTTCTTATATATCACCTCATGCTTTCTTTTCAAGTATTTTTAAAAATTTTAGATGGACCAATGCGTTATTCAGTGATTGCTTAGTACATCCCAAATTATCTTTTTAAGAAAGCATATCAGGTTAAGAAAGACACAAAAGAAATAAAGAAATTTAAATAAAATGTCTCTGGAAAAGCAAACCTAAAATACAAGACATTTATTTAACAGAAACAATCCATTGAAAGGTACTAAGAACACATAAAAATACTTTATATATCTCATAAAATATTTGAGAATTAATCATCATAAAATGCAAGGTATACCAAAAGTGAAAATTTTTTGAATGAATTAAAATGACAACTAGGGCCTCCCCGGTGGCGCAGCAGTTAAGCGCTGGGTTGTGAAGCTGCCCGCAGCCTCCACAGCGCTGGTTCGATCCCCGGCCGCCGGGTGAGGGTCCTACATGGCGCGCAGACCTCTCCTGCCACCCACTGCTCCCCTCAGCAGTGTACTTCAGTCTGTCTGCTCTGCTCTCCGCTCTGGCTCTGGTGAATTTTCTCACCCTCCTGCACTTCTGACTGTACCCAGTGCTTGTATAAATAAATAAATAAATCTCAAAAAAAAAAAGAGAGTTTAAAAATAATAATAAATAAATAAATAAAATGACAACTAAAGATATATTTGACACTGGGTTCCAACAGTGAGTCTATGTTAGAACCAGTTCAAAAAATGGTCAACTAGGTATATAAAGCCTGAATGACCAAAAAGGATTTGAACTCTCAGATAAAATAAATACGATTGGCTTTGTTTGACACACCTAAGAGTTGTTTGAGACACCATAAGAGTTTTGCCTCTAACTGGATAAAGTTATGGAACATGGAACATGTAGCAAGTGAGTATGGAAGCATTATATTCAAAATATCTACTTTCTGTTAATCTAAAAATCGAGGGCACAACAGTGCAGTGTGGTTATGGTCAAGATGGTCTGGGTGGCAATCCATGCTCAGGCTCAATTATTTACCATTTCTGAAACCTTGGAAATGGTACTTAACTTTTCTGTAATTCAGTCTCATCATGTAAATGAGGCCAATAATATAAAAATGAATGCTAGAATTAATTCTGTTAATGTATTTTAAAATACTTTGAAGATTATCTCGTCTAAGTGCTATTTGTTACTATGCTACCTTTTCTTGTTTCTCCTTTTTCCTTTATATTTAGAGAGAGGTTTCTCTATTTTTCTGCTTGTCTCATTTAAAAGTACTCAAAGGGGTTAAGACGCAACCTATGAAGCTGTCTGCAGCCACTGCTGCACAAGTTCAATCCCCGGCCAGGAAGATATCCACATGGCACAGCAGACCTCTCCTGACTCTCCCTCTACTCCCCTCAGCAGTGTATTCAGTCAGTCCACCTGTTCTGTTCCCAGTCTCTGATGAATCGTTTCACCCCCCCATACCTCTGGCCTGTACCCCAGTTCTTGTACTCATAAATAAATAAATCTTTTTTTAAAAAAATAATCAATGGAATAAAGAAGGGCAAATATTAGGATACTTTCATCCTTTCTAACTTGTGTGTGGCAGAGACAACGCACTATGCGCTCTCCCTAGTTTCTTTCTAATTCCAATTTCTACCAGTTTGAAGGACTACAATTTCCCAACTTCCTTTTGCATAACACTACTTTTCTGCATGTTCTCCATTTACTTCTTCTTCCCTCATAAAACACTGGATAAAAATTGGTGAAACTTAGGCGGGGAAAAACCTTGTGAGATATGCTTAATTATGTGGTTTTCAAACTTTAAGTTTTGACTTCCAAGAGTTTTTTCCAGCATTCTACATTCTAACAATCCCCAAATGACTTCAACTCCAAAAGTTAAATATGGCATATGGATAAGCAACTCCAAAAAGAATGGATGGTCTTCACTGCTTGATTATGAAATAACAAACAACCAAGGGGTCGTGATACAGAGTTTCAGTTGCCTAAGTGCACTTGGATGAACAGAGCCTTTCAGTCTTCCATTATGATTTGGAGGGAAATATCACTATGGAAAGGATGCACTGCTATAGAAGATACTTGTGTTTTGAGTTTGAATTTTTAAAATAAAAGTTTGAAAGATGAAAAATTCATATGCAGCCTGGGACAATCCCCTTTGGCTACAGTTTGATAACGACAGTAACATCTCTGCTTTGGGGGTCTCTGTCAATAGCTGGCAATGTTCCTGTGCTGCATTTATACTTTTAGTGAAAAATACATTAGATTTTCTGTATCAATAGCATTAGTGAATGATAACAATTAGCTAAGATCAAATATTCAAATATTCAAGCATTCAATAAACAATTATTAAATTAAAAAATTAGGTATATGGACATGTGAAATGAAATGCCCTAAATTTGGGTGATACTGAGAAAGAAAGTTCATTACAATATATATTTTGAGAAGTAACTACCCATTAAAAAGTATTATAAAGACAGTTGAATATACTCAATATTTATGTACTTTAATGGTAGAAAAATTATGTCATTACTTTCACAATGAGAACTAAAATCCCAAACTATAGAATTCTGTGAGCATCATATCTGACTGCCTATGGCATATTCATTTTAATAATGTTCCATGTTCACTTTTTATATCTTATGAAATCATTTATGAATATAAATAAGTATTTTGGCGCTTCAGAACACTTACCTATTCAGGACATTTTAAATTATTACAAAAGGAATATAAAATGCTTTGCTGATCTTTTTACCTACTTGGACAGAAATAAAAAGTATAAAATTCTAAAATAAGTAATGATTTTTTAAAACTCAGAACAGTTAAAGACAGAGTCTACTGATTTGTGCTGAGAACAATTACATAGAAATCAAGCCTTTTCTTTTGTGCTTCCTGGTAATAGATACTTTTTTTTACTTTCATATATGGAAGGACTATGGCACACACCAACAAGAGATGTCCAATAAATCTGACTGAACTGAATTTGTGGTGTATGTCTGACAGCACCAGTGTGCTGGGAATGAAAGGATGAGAAGATGAGTATAAGCCCTTTTTACTTCATTATTTTGAAACAATGGTCCAACCAATTGAGATACTCTTCAGAGATACCATGTCCAAATTTCAAGATTTCCTCTTTCCACCTTGATTTGTGATAACACTATTCCCAAGAACATACTCCAAGTCCATGATCACTGAGCTCAAAGTGAAAGTAGATATGTTAGTGTTTCCATCTGCCTGTGCTGGCATGTGCATGTTATAACAGGATGTTGTCTTGAACTTTCTGAATTTGAAAAGCACTTTTTTTTCAAATAATTTGTAGAGTTATACAAAACTTACTAGCAAATACATCTTTGCAACATGTTAAATGAAACTAATCACAGGTAAATTAGATTTTACCTTGGTTTAAGTAAATACATCTCTAAATTATGAGCATTTCAAACTTCAAAGCAATTTTGGCTTTTTTAATAATTATTAGGCTATAAATAATCTTCTACGAAGTGGAAAATCCTGTTCACTATAAAATAGAAAATTATCTCATCAAAAGGTCCATGCCTACATAAGTTCCTAGTCATTTCCATGTGAATTGCTGAAAGTTCCTTAGGACTATTTAATTATTAATAGCTGACTCCAGCAAAACTGTAAGGTTGTAAAGATTCTTTAAAACCCTCAGAAAAAACAGTCAACTGGAATCACGTACAAAGAGACAAATGCTAAACAATTTCTACATAGAGTATTCAGCTAGAAATGGTTATAATGTTCAATATGACTATCATTCTCAGATGAGAAAGAGCTTGTTTCATTAAAACATTGCTAATGAAAACAATTAGTAGGTTTATTAATTTTCTGTTGCTGTTCTAACAAATTACGAAACATAGTGGTTTGAAATAACACAAAAGTACTATAGTTCCAGACATCAGAAATTCAAAATAGATCTTATGGGGCTAAAGTCATGGTGTCCACAAGGCTGTTTTTTTTCTGGAGGCTCTAAAGGAGAATCTTTTTGTTACTTGATTTTCCAATTTCTAAAGGTTTATACCCCCAATTCATCTTCAAAGCCAGCAATCACATCTCTCTGTACTTTGCTCTCATCATCACAACTCTTATGTTTCTGATTCTTCCCTCCTGCTTTCACTTATAAGGCCCTTTGAGATTACAGGGGATCTCTAGGGTAACCAGGATAATCTTCCCAAATCAAGATTCTTACTTACATCTACAAAGTCCATTTTGTCATGTAAGGTAATATATTCACAGACTCCTAGAATTTTCTGCCTATCATTCTAGATATCAAAATGTGGAAAGTGGAAGATTGTCCATCTTGCCCTCTACCATGCTTCTACTATCCCTGAAAATCCATGGTTCATTTATTTATTTATTTATTTTTTAAATATAGGCATGTTTTATTTATTTATTTGTTTGTTTGTTTGTTTGTTTTGTTTATACATGCACTGGGTACAGCCTGAAGCGCGGGAGGGTGAGAGAATTCACCAGAGCCAGAGCGGGGAGCAGAGCAGGCAGAAGGACCGAAGTACACTGCTGAGGGGAGCAGCAGGCGGCAGGAGAGGTCTGTGCGCCATGTGGGACCCTCCTCCCGTGGCAGGGGAGCAGCCAGGATCGAACTGGCGCCACAGAGGCCGCGGGCAGCTTCACAACCCAGCGCTCAACTGCTGCGCCACCGGGGAGGCCCGGTTCATTTATTTAGTATGAGAAATAACATAAATAGTGAGTAGTACAGTAATGAAGTGGTTCAGGCCTGGTCCTTGGATTCAGTTTCACCCCAACTCACTTATTACTTGTGTCACCTTAGGCAAGTTACTTAACCCTCAATTTCTACATCTTTAAACTGGGAGTAATAACTGGACCTTCATGTTGTTGTAGGAACTGAATTATTTACCACACATGAAAAACATACACTATCAAAATAACTCTATTATCCCCTATTATTAACATACTGAGATTCTTTTTTTAGGGTTGTAGAACAGAGGAACTGTTGTAACTATGGAATCCTCTGAGATTACCTAGTTTGGACACCACAAGTTTTACCAGCAATGATTTAAAATTTTAGCGCAACTTCCAAATAACCATCATACTATTTCATCATAGCCTGAGAAAGTAGGAATTGCAGTACGGAATATGACCATGAAAATTTAACAGAAAATTTGAGAGAGTGAGTATCCTTTTCTTATATAAACACCTTTATTTTAAAATACTTAATAGCTATGGTGGTGGATTATACCTGAGGGGAGAAATCAAATACTGTATAAAAATGAACAATGATGTAAGAAAACAAATAAATTTAACTTTTAAAAGTATATTAAAAGATGGGAAAAATAAAATAAAATGTTTAGTGCATTTAACTCTAAATCTTTTCAATATATTGCATTAGCTTACAGTCTCCTTGAATGCAGAAGAGTGGCCATTAGGATGGAAGTTTCTGAGGTTTGATAAATTATATTGTTGCAAACATTTGTTTCTTGATCATTTGTTTTCTCACTCTTCTTTACTGCACTATTTTTAAGGATAAAAATTATATTTAATTTCATATAATATATGAAATATATTATATACATATAATACATGCTGCTCATGTTATTTAGTAAATACTACGTATCATGACAATTTTCTTCCCCTAAAATAATTTTCACAATGCATTTCATTAGAAGTTTTAAAAACTTCTTATGCAAAAGCTACCACAGATAACACTGTGGAAAGGAAAAACAGTCTCCAGAGAAACAGCTCCAAAAATCCAAAAAATATTTATCAATACACTCCCTACTCACAGCATCCTCAAAATATCTCAGGAATTTTTTGACACAATCTTCATTTTTTTTTTTTAGTTTTTGAGACATCTAAGAAAAATTGTTCTTATTACTTTCTAATCATTTTTATTTATGACTAAAAACTACTTTTCCCTTGCTTTGGTCATCTACTTTATTTACGTATCAATCAAGCCTCTGAAAGATTGTCTCCAAATACCAAAGGTTGAAGACCTACCATCTCAAAGGGCAGGCATAAGAACAGTAGAACTGCAAGAGTGGACGAAGTACTGTAGATCGAAATGTATGAGAAAGCAGCATCACCATAGCCAATCCTACATTAATTTAAAACATAAACTAAGCAAATTTTTAAAAATTACTAAGGTATATCACATGTGATAATTAGCAGTATTACACTTTTATGTCATTACAAATATATCCCTACATATTGAGAAAATACCTTTTTAATCTACCTATTCAAAAACCAACAAATTATAAAAGCACTCATTGAACACATACATAGTATCTCTAGCATTCAGCTTAGCTGAGAAATGCAAAAATGAAGTCACGTTCCCAGCTGTTAAAAATGTGTCATCTGACAACAGCATAAACATGCATTATGATATGCCTATTCAGAATCCTTAATAAGGATTCTGGAGAGTGGAGAGATGTATATGAATTTGTGGTGTAATAGTGAGGTTACGTATTTTATTCAAATTTAGGAGAATGAAACCGGCAATCCTCAGTGGCTAGACATACTAAATTATATTCAATGTGAAAAATCCTGTTGAATGCTCCCATGACTATTATATCACAGAACAAGACAATTTTTGTCCTATGGTTGTAGCCCCATACTATTTCATCTCCTAAAACTTGATCCCAATATTCCAAGATAAAAAATATTGCCCATATACATAAAAATATATTTGAAAAGCATCCAATTTGCTTATTTTTAATTTTTTCATAATACAAGGTACAAAAAGAGAAACCAAAAAAATTAGAGAGATAAACACAAGGGAGTAAAAAATGGCATTGTAGGAGAGATGAATGTAAAGAGGTAAGAAATGTTATTCTAAAGTCAAGCTGGACAGTTAGTATTACAGCTGACTTATGGGTACATATATAATATCAGTAACTGGTGTTGAAAGAACCTTAAACATCATTTATCTCAATCTTCTTATATCATAGCTAAGGAGACTGAAGCCCAGAAAAGGAAGTTTGATTCTTTTGTATATTCACAAATAGAGCTCAGTTTTTTAACTCCTCCACATATAAAACATTATCAGGCCAACTAATAAGGAAAACTACTAATGTTAAACTTGGTGTTCAGCTTCACTTGCTTCACAATATCTTGAAACATTATTCCTCCTTCCATAAAATATCCACCACATACCCACCTAAGCACAACAATTGCCAAATTTTTGTTTTTCGCTTGTTGGTATGTTTTGTTGTTGCTTTAGATATCTTTTTTTCAAATAAGCCTTACCCAAATTTCAGTGGTTATATTGCATAAGTAGAACTACTTTATAGAAATAAATATTATTCATGTTTATAAAACTTAAAAAAATCACTCATCAAAAACATTGCCATTTGCATTTCTTTAGTGAAATTAAAGGGAACAGGTTAAGAGAAGGATTTTTTTCCCTTTGGTAACTAAGTTTTTTTTCTTCAACATAGTATAAGTAAGAAGTAAGAGATGAGAAGTTGAGATTCAAGTTAGTGAAAGTTAAGTCTTACTCTCTCCCAGTGACATATCTACCATATGTAATCAAGTATGCTGGAGATTTCATTATTCAATTAATTATTCATCCATTTCAGAAATGTTATCTGGGGTAGCAAAAGATGGTAGAAGTAGACATACTCTTGGAACTCAAGTTGAGTGGATGAAAGAGATTAATACACTAACCATCATTTTAAAAAACATTGAATCTTGATTTGAATAAGTCTTTTGCTTTTCTCCCCCAAAATCTACTGTGTTGATAACAAGTACAAGCTTGTTAACCAAGGTGTCTGTAAACAACAATGAAATATTTCTCACTCACCCACATTAACATTTTAGAATCACATTTTCTGACATCTATCTCCTATGAATTCGTGATTAAATAATTTGCGTTTTTTTCAAGATTTATTTTATTTATACAAGAGCCAGGGTACAGTCCGGATGTGCAGGAGGGCGAGAGGATTCACCAGAGAAAAAGTGGGGAACAGAACAGGCAGACTGACAAAATACACTGCTGAGGGGAGCAGCAGGTGAGACAGGAGAGGTCTGCTTGTCATGTGGGTTGCTCCGAGGCTGGTGGGGATTGAACCAGCACTGCAGAGGCTGTGGACAGCTTCACAGCGCTGTGCTCAAATGCCTGCACCACCAGGGAGGCCCTAAATAATTCACATTTTTAACAGTGATTATACACACCTGCCTTTCATAGAATCATTTTCGATTGGAATCTAGATTGAAAAGGATCATGGAGATTGAGACTTGTGTGGTCTTATTTTACAGAGGAGGAAAATGACTTTCGGATAGGTTGACCTTTGCACTGGGGTAACTATTTAGAAGCTGCTATTGAGAAATCTACATAGAATTTTCATTATTTTAATTGAATAGCTTGTTTAGTTTCTCTTTCTCCACAGAAAATACACACATAAAAATTCCTCTTTCCCCAAACAGGAACTCTTGCCACATTTAGCTCAGAAGGGAGCCACAAGGGTCAGCTGTCCATCTCGTTGGTTATATCATCTCTTTGTGCCTAAAATCCTTAGACTTCAAGGACCAAGTACAAAATAACAACAAAGAACTACTCTGCTGAAGCATGCACAGATTTTCAAAGTTTATCACTTGTGATTAAAGTGAAAATACAGAAAACACACCTTTTCTTAAAAACTAAAGGGATAAAATTTTATCAAAATTTTAAAAGCATTTTCAGAAGTCTCAAGGAGGAAAGCACTGCCCCCACCACCCCCTTTAAAAGGAATCTCACTTTTAGTTTAAAAAGAAAAATCAACTTTTACAGGTGCCAAGATTCAAGAATTATTTGGAGGAACTTCAGTCTGTCCATGGACTAACAGTTACAGTTATTTATAAAAATGAATATCTCTGTACCTTTTTTGTTAATGACATCATCAGGATCCAAATTTTTGAGTGTTTTGAGTTTGTTCTTAAGTGAAAATGTCTACTCCTTGTGACCATAACACACAATCATTTTTTCAATAAATAAATAAATAAATGAAGGTTTTTAGAATTAGAAGGGATTTGGGAGAGAAGGTAGGCTAGTAAAGAGAAGAAAGGCTTTTGAATCAGCATTTTGGTTCTTCTAGTAGGTAGTTTCATAGTTTTAAAATGTAACTTTATCTCCCTGGTCTTCCTTCAGATAGGGGAAAAAATAAAATATTGGGTTGCTTTAGGGATTATTGAGAAGCTATACAAAACATGCAGCACATGATAGATTCTCATAAATTGGAGTTATTGCTACCTATTCTAGTTCTAAATTCCTATCTGGTTATGTGTTTGAAAAATGGAAATGAAAGGGAACTAAACTTAGCAATAAGTGCCAGACATATGACAAACATAAGTTAAATACAAAGTGGTTTCTTTCATTATCACTCCTCACATGACAGCAATTTACTAGGGTGCTTTCATACATTATCTTATTTAATCTCCCAAAATGCCCTGATGAGGTAGGAATTATCTTCTCAATTGAATCGAAAAAGAATCAGGGTATCATAAAGGTTAAGTAATATGACCCAAGGTTACAAAATTAACAAGCATCAGAGCCAGGACTAGTAAAAAGGGCACAAGAAATAACCAAAGCTGCCCTAAAGTTTAACTATACAGAAAACAGTGAATCTCAAAAGCAACCAGAAGAGAAATGCAATAGACAATTCTTCCAACTCTGACCTTCTTAAGAACTGGGGGTGGAGGTCATTATGTAAACTCTGTGTCATTATGCAGAATCTGGGACAATTCCTGGAAGTCAGTGAGTACTCAATACATTTATGTGCCTTAAAATTAACTGGAATGCTACCGGCAATGTGGGCAATAAAGAATCACATTCTCTCAAAGCAAAGTCTTTGTGATAACAGCAAATATAAAAGGTAGAGGAACAGTGAGAACATTCATGCTCAAGAACAACAATCACAGATTAAAAATATCTTTACTTATATCTACCATTGCATCCACAGCCCCTCTCCCCACCATTGCATTATTTAGGATTTCAAATACTGCAAGCAGTATTATCTTAAAATGTGAAAGATAATGATGAAGATACACACACACACACAAATACACACCTGTATTTTGGGAATGGCTTAAAGTTCATTCTGTTGTATATATCACATAGAAAAAATCAGTATGAAAGAAAATTCTCTATGAAAGTTGTAAAAATGAAGCAAAAGTTTGATTCTCTTTTATTCAAATAAAACCTATAATTTAAAGTCACGGCAAAATAAATTCACAATTAAGTTAGATGGACATGTGCAGCTTTATACAAATGAAACCTTATTTATACAAGTGAAACCTCAGTAATTTGATAGCTTGCTCTTTTGTGGGGTGCGGAGGGGAGTATTATGAAAACAAAGGAAACCTTGGTCTATTAGAACTTTCAAAGAAAATAACCTTTGGTTAAACCAAAATTCCCCACAAAAACAACCTATATACAGTCACATTCAGTATAGCACAAACTGTATTTGTGCTTTCCTTAAGCAGCAGAGTTCATTCTGACAAGTTATCTACTAAAAATGTGCCTGTTCATTTTCTATATTCTGTTTGGCAAACAAAGCATGACATAGCAATAGAAAAGAAAAGCATAGTCCTGGGATACATTTGCAATCATTGCAGGGAAGTATTCTAAATTGTCTCAGGCCTGTGGCATTGGAACAGCATTTAAATACTGCCACATGCTGTTCATCTGTGTGCCCTGCAGTCTGTGAGTACCAGGCCAGGCCTCAATGGAAGAATGAATCACAGGCCAGACTTATATAGCTATTAACTCTTCCAAAGCACCAACTGGTCTTAAGGGAAGTACTACAATCTCGGGAATTAGTCATTCATTAAGAATTAGTAATTTCTAATTAAGATTCTAGGGAGCACACAATTGTAGTCAAGACAAAGCAGTCTTTATGAGAACACTGTATAGAATGCATTGAATTCAGTGCTTTTGAATTTTTTACCATACAAATTTTATGATATTCTCTCTTTATCAGTGTTAATTTTGTGTGGTGCCACATAGAAACCATGTTCTCTAAATATATTAGAGAATAGCTTTATATACACTAAAATAAGCATATACACTTCTTCTAAAAGTAATGTAACATCCATCTGTGATGTACTACAAGGTAGGAATCATGGTATATTGAGTCTGCCTTTTCTGTGACTGATAAGAGATGCTGAGAAAATGTTTGCTGAATAAATAAATGGATGATTGAATCATTAAGCATAGTCCAAAATTTCAGAAATTCCCAAGCTACCATACCCTCAAAAAACTACCATTTGCTTCTAGTTTCCTTTTTTATGAATATAACTCAAAATTTGTCGCCACTTTTTGTACCTTCCTCACATATTCAGCAACATCATCAACTCAAATGGAAACACTAAAAATCCTTCTTGATTTTAGTTACTTTAAGCAGAAAGTGGGACCAGGATGTGCTATTCTATGTTCTTAGCTAAAGTCCTTAACTTTAACAAGAATAAAACATTGCAATGAAATGTCTTAATTTTAGGCAGCATGCAGCATAAACTAATTTTAGGTAGCTTGTAGCATAAACTCAGCATCAACTCACTTTATTCATTAACTCAGATACTTAAAATATTAAATGTAGCTAGAGAGATCAAGTGCTAAAGGGAAAAAATATTGACTGGTCTCACTTTAAACTCATAATTACTAACTTCAAGGGGGTCTTAGTGCTGTCTAGCTATTCTATATATTATATTCAATTCAACACTGCCTCCATGACTCTATCACTGCTCTTTGCTCCTCTTAAACCTTCAAAACATATTTCCCACTCCTCAGTCTCAGCTGATAATCTTGTTCCTGACAGCTTTGCTTCACTGAGAAAACAAGTCAATCAGAAGGGGGCTTTCTCAGGTTCTCATCTGCATAGGTATCACTCTCTCTCTGCCTGCATGTCCTCTGCCTGCCCTCTGTTATACTGGGGAACTGTCTGGGTCTCCTCTAAGGTCCCATTTTCTACTTCCCACTTAGGAACATGACTCCTCTAACTGTACAATCTTCTTCCACATCATCAATCTCCCCCATCCCACTAGATGCTTCCATTAGTGTACAAACATATTATACCCCACTTTAAAATACAAAACAATAAAAACATGGTCAGCCTCCTTCTCTAGCTCCCAGTCCAATTCTTTGCCTTCCACTTCACATAAAAACTCCTCTGAAGAATTGTCTAAACCATGCCATTCTCAATAGGGTTATCACCCTTGAAAGAAAGAAAAAAATATATGACTTGTAGGGCAAAAGAATTCTTACTCCTTTTATGTATGAAACATATATACATAAGATATATAACAAATATAAAGTATATCTTTGATATGAGAATCTACTCAGGGTGAGGGGAAGAACACTTAGGGGAAAAATATCTAAATAATCCTCAGAAAGGTGATAATGAGAAAAAAGATTGAGAAAAACTGGTTTAACTCCGCTATCTCAAAGCCCTCTCCTCCCATTTTTTTTCTGAGACATTTCAATCAGTTTTTCATGCCCAACACCTCTGTAGAAACCACTATTGTCAATGTTACCTATGCCCTCCATATTACTAAATCCAATAGCAACTCACATGAAACTATAGGAAGCATTTGGCATAGCTGATCATTTCCTCTTTCTTGGAATACTTTCAAAGCATCACTAAAACTTCATTTCCCCCCTTACTATCTGAATCTTTGATATCAGGATTCTTCTGCATTTGGACTGTAGCCACTTTTCAATAGACCACCACTGCTGCTATAGTCCATGCTACTTTATTTCGTTACCTGCAATTTTATATTTTCAGTGCATCTATCAGCTCAGTCCTCTTACAACCTAACTTCCACACAATGGCACAAAAGCTCCTCCTGAAATCTAAGCCATATCGTGCCATCCCTTCAATGGATTTCCATCTCACACTAAGTAAAACCCAATGCTTTGTCATAGCCCACAGAGTTCTACATAACTGGACCTGCTTCCTTTTTGCTCTGATCTCCTAACATCGCCCTCTTTATGCACTGCATGCCAGGAACTTTGATCTCTTTGTAAAACTGCTTATTCCTTGGGGCCTTTCTACTTGTTGCTACTTCTGCTTTGATATCCCTTCAGATAGTCTCATGGCTCACACTTTCAGTTCTTTCAGACCTCTGCAGCTCAAAAATCACCTGGTCATTTTTGCACAATGTATGCATTTTCATCTTCGTTATAGTCCCCCAAAATGAAAAATGATGTAAAAAATATATAAAATTAAAAAAATAATAACCAAATCAACAAGCAACTATAAACCAGAGACACAATATGGGGAGAGGGGGAGAAGGGAGTAGGATCAAAACAAGGAGGGTGGGAATTGTATGGGGACTATAACCAAGATGAAAATGCATACATTGTACAAAAATGAAAAATGATGTAAAAAATATATAAAATAAAAAAAATTTTTAAAAGAAGTAAAAAAAAAAATTACCTGGTCATACCATCAACATTAAATGCAGAAGTATCGTCACTTTTTATTTCTCCATCTTGCTTTATTTTCTTTCCCAGCACTTATTATCATTGCATGGAGATATTTACTTATTTCTCTTTCTCACATTGGAATAGAGTATCATCGAATATTCTGCCTCCTATCACTGGAATAAAAAAGATCCTTGAAGCTTGTATTGTTTGGTTCACTGTGGTACTCAGGATGTCTCAAAAAATTTCTAGTACATAGTATGATCACAAATGCATATAATGAAAAATGCATAATGAAAAAAAGAATTCAATCTGAATAAATGATTACAATTACCCTTTAAAAAATAAAACTGAATTTTCTTATCTCTGCTTGGAGTAAAATCTCATAATCTTGTATGCCTTTGGCAAGTAAAACTATAAGAAGACTCACTCCCCCAAAAATCTAGCATTTCAATAGCTTCCTTAAAATAATAGAGACTTCTGCACCAGTAAACAAAAACTGTTCTGTGTCAGTTACTCCATTAATTTTTAGATTCTCTCATTCTTTCATTGAAACAAAAATTCAAGAAAATGTCCAATTCTGAAAATAGGGCTTCAGAAGAATGTTAGTCAGAATGTCCAGTCACCATTTAGCCATATTTCATAAATCTAATGCAATCAAACACAAAACTTCTCATATGAGATAAATTTGTGAAAAATAAAACCCAGTGCCAAATGCTGGTATCCCTTTATCCTTCCCTTTCTGTCTTTTAAACTTTATGTTTAAAATTCCCTGCTTTAAAATTAGCATTTGGTTGTGGTAATACTTTCTTACTTGGGTTTAGAACATTTTACTTGAATCGTTAGAGATTTTTGCCAAAGAATTAGAAATCTTCATTCTCAATTTTCTTCTCTCTTTAAAACATCTCTGCCAGCTCAGATGGGAAGAAGTTTAATTCAATTCAGTTGGTGACTCACTTGGTGATAATGACGCAATTCAATAAATTACAGCTCTCTGCTCTTTCATCTCACCCCATCTCTAGTTTTGACATTTCTTTTTAAAGCCTTTCTGTTATCGAAGAACTTTGAATGAAAAATAGAGTTTCAAGTTCTGAGGGAAATACACAGTCAATAAGACAGCATTAAGAAGGATCTTTTCTTCAATTAGAGTAGCAACCTGGTGGCTTAGTTTCAGCATCACACATCTGTTGACAGTATGTGTACAAGAACAAAAAGGTCAAAATATTCACATCATTGAAGCTTTATATCAAACATGGAACAATTACACACATTTGTGTTAGGAAAAGAGGCAAAAAGGTACACTGCCTGCAATATTGTGATTTATAAAAATATACCTTTGGTCATTCAGAAGACAAAAATGGATTTTATATATATATTTGGTTTTCATCCACAGTTCCTGACTCACAGCTTCCAAAATCCTTGGAATTTGCTAAGGTTTGAGAGTGATAAAGGTGCCTCTTGTTATGAGAATAAAATTATTTTGGGGGAAACACCTAAAGACAGGGACTGGTTGACAGTATAGCCAGCAAAGTGATTAAAGAAATGGAATTTCTATTCTCACCCCCACAACCTCCAGGGAGGGGAGAGGGGCTACAAGTTGAATTTAATGGCCAGCAGTCAACTATTTAACAATCATGCCTATATAATGAAACCTCCGTAATGACCCAAAAGAAGAGACTTTGGTGAACATGTGGAGCGCTGGGAAGAATGGCACACCTAGAGAGCGTGGAAGCTTCACACTCTCCCACATCTTGCCCTGTGCATCTTTTCCAATTGGTTGTTCCTGAATGATATCCTTTGTAATACACTGGAGATCTGGCGAATAAACAGATTTCCTGAGTTCTATGAGTTGCACTAGCAAATTAATCAAACCTGAAGAGGGGAACATGGGAACCTCTGATTTATAGCCAGTTGGTCAAAAGCACAGGTAGCAGCCTGGGCTCGTGATTGACTTCTGAAGAGGAAGGCACTCTTGGGACACAGAACCCTTTACCTATGTAACTTGATATTATCTCCAGGGAAGCGGTGTCAGAATTGAGCTGAATTCTCAGACACCAGTTGGTGGTTGGTGTCAGGAAGCCTCCATACATACTTATACTGGAATTGGTTTTGGGACTCTCTTAAACATTGCCCCAATTACAAGAGCCTGAAAAAGATCTGGATTCTATAAATGACCTTTCCACTCCAAAGTTATATAACCTCAGACAACTTAATTTCTCTGAGTCTCACTTTCTTCTTCTATAAAATGGGGATAATAACACTTCTCATAAGGTAGTTGTGAAGAGTTAATGATATAATGTAGGCAAAATGCTTATATAAAAGTATGCACAAAATGGTATTTGATGTTATCATCATCTTCTCTTTATCCCTCATATTTTTTCCAGCAAAAATAATTAGTTCCCCAAAAAGATACTTAAGTAAGGAAAAGCTTTTTGTCCTGCCAGGAACTGGAGTGGGTAGAAAGCACAAGTAATAGTAGTGGCAGATCACACTAAATTCCCAGGGGATAGGAGTGTCTACTGTTTCTACCAACTCCTGAGTTTCTGGAGGGTGGCACAGAGACAAAGATTATCTTTGGTTGCCAGTCAAGCACTTAGAATGAAAATGGAAGATTAAGTAGAACACTCAGTCCCTACTACTTTGCAAGTAATAATATATATTTTTAAAGTAGATGAGATATAAAAGGTAAAGCTCAAGACATAACAAAAGGAATTTAATAATAATAATTTGTTTTTCTAAAATTGAGATCTCAGTTAACAAGTTTGCAGGCAGCCTACCAGAGTAGCTAATATCTGAATAACTTTCAAAACTGAATTATTTTCCCTTCTATGGAGATATTCTGCTGGAAAAAGCAAAGAAGCATGTTATTGATGAATAAAGGACTTTTGTTTCCTCTGCTTTTAATCAAAATCATTTCAGCAAAATGTCAAGGAGAAATGAAGAATTTAAACTTCTTTCATTAAAAATAATTGGTTCTCATTTTTCCATTAAGGATGATAGAAGATTCCAGAATTGTAAGAGGGAGGTTGAAGGTATTCATTATGAGCAACATTTTATCATACCCTATACTGCATAGTAAATTCAGAGATTGCCATAGTTTACTGAAGTCTAAGTATCCATTTAAGAAGAGCCTTTGAATAACATTTCTCCAAGTCTTGCAAAAGTTTTCTTCTTCCAATTCACTTAGGTAAAGATACTTGCCATCTCACTGTATCCAGCCACATTTTAAAAGATAGACTGAGTACTTCTGATGAACCTTGTTTGTTGGCTCAACAGATGCTCACATTCAAGGCTTACTACAATCTGCCCTCAATGCACAATTCTAGTTATTCCCCAAATTTTCCCACAAAAAGACCAAATATAAAATAAAAATTTCTATTTCCCACTTTTTGCTAAGACTGCTTTTCCTCTCCAAAGCATTTTCCTTGACCTGTCTTTCAAGATGTGTTTTAGATCATTTCATTCTTTCATTCATAAATAGAGATTGGCACCATGTATATTAAGCACTTATAAGGAAATCCTGGGAAAAAAGGACTAGGTAAGTCAGAGCAAGTTCCTGTCTTTGTATACTTTATATTCTACCAGGAAAAATAAACATGACACAATGGTCTCAGCATTTAGTTAATTACAACTGTGGTAAGAGTTAAAAATATGAGGTATAGGAAACTAGCATAATATATAATGGGAGGAATGGCCTGGTCTTTGGGGTGGGAAAGACATTCTTGAGGAAGCAGTTTTGAACGAAGTTTAAAGAATGGGGCAGAAAGAGGTCAACAAGGAGGGCCTCCCTGGTGGCACAAGGGGTTAAGAAGCAACCTATGAAGGTATCTGCAGCCACTGCAACATGATTTCGATCCCCGGTCAGGGAGCTGACCCATATGGTACAGCAGACCTCTCCTGACTCACCCACTGCTCCCCTCAGCAGTGTATTTCAGTCAGTCTGCCTGTTCTGTTCCCCACTCTGTCTCTGGTGAATCCTCTCACTCCCCACACCTGTGGCCTGTACCCCAGTTCTTATATGCATAAATAAATAAATCTTTAAAAAAAAAGAGGTCAACAAGTAAGCATGGTGATTATTGAGTAGAGGTATATTAATAAAGACATAATAAGGAATTCTTACTTTGTAGACATTAAAACTAACAGGACTTTTCTCTATATTCTTGACTCTCTATAAAGCTGGTGACAAAAAGCAACACTGATCCTACATTTGAAGTTTCAAGAGTAACCAGGGAAAAAAGCTAGTCAACTGACCTCAGAGAGTTCTGAGAAATTATCAGTAAAAAACTGGCATTATTGCTCTGAGCCCCACTGCTCAGTCTATACAGGAAGAAGATGCAAAGGGAGCTGAAGGCTCAGTTTCAAGTTGAGTGCCATCTTCTGGAAAAAAAGACAAGCAAGTATCTATAGAACATCCTATCTCCTGGCCATGAAATGCTCTAAAAAAACAAATAGCCCATTAGAAAAGTAATGGGAGAGGAGAGATCACAAAATAGGAAATCTAAGTATGTAATGACCTTACAGGAAAAAAAAAAAAAAACCAATCTTTCAGTCAAGGGAAATACAAATTATAAAAAAGAATGATGTACGTTTTTTTTTTTATTAATCATTTTGGCAGAAATCTTATAGGATTAATAAAATTAAAAACATCTAGTGCTAATGTGTATAAAGAAAAGCAGGCATTCTCAAACATTACAAATGAGGGTGATTGTAAAGTTTTCAAAGAGTAAGATAGAAATATATATTAAAGCTCTCAGATGTTTTGACCCCAAAATTCCAACTTTGGCATTTTATCACACTACAGTGAAAGTGCCACTGCATAAGCATATACAAGTAAGGATGTTTGTTGAGGCATAGTTTTTAGTAGGTATTTCCAGAGAAAACCATTAGCTGGGTTTTGTTTTCCTTTGTTTTATTTGTTTAAAGAACTCTTCAATTATTTAGGAAATGTATGTCCAAGGAAATGAAATTTCTGGAGAATGCGTGAGATCATGTGATAGACTAATTAGAGAGGAAGAAGTGATAAGATGCCTTTAATGCAGAGCCAGTCAGAATGCTACAGTTTAGGGCATGTGTGGGAAATAAAAACTCACAGGCAGGTGGTTTCACCTTGCTGAGTTTTCAAATCCAACATTAAAAGTCTTCTTCTCTTAGGGGAATTCAGTCCTTTTACATTTATTGGGATAACTACTGTGTTGCTTTCACCATTTCCACAGACGTCCATGCTTTGTCATTACATTAATACTTACCTTCTTATCACATACAAACATTATTGAAACCTCTTTCATTCCCCTATTCCTCCCTACCTGGTTCCACAAATATTAACTGAATGCCGACTATATTACATGTTACTGGGTAAGTTTGAAAAGTTAAGTAGCCTCCTCTTTCAAAACAAAATAAAAATACCCAAATAAATGGATAAATGTTTCATTTTCCAGGATGGGAGGATGCACTATTATAAAGATGTCAGTTATTCTTAAATTGATGCATAAGTTCAATATAACTCTAATCAATATTCTAACAGGATTTCTGAATGAAACCTGAGTCTAAAGTGTGAAGACACACACGCAGATAAAACATAAATCGATCCGGAAAAATCAAAACGAAAATCATCAGAAGGGCCTTATTCTACTCTGCATTAAAGTAAGTTTCCATGAGGGAAAGACTTTAGTGGAGGAAATCTTTGTTTCACTCTTCCACTGTTAAAGCAACACTTTGTAAAACTGGAAACCTCCTAAATGTCAATCAAACTGATTTAATACATCATGATAAAATAGAAAGTTATATAACAATAGATCATTATTTGATAAAAGTTATTTCACACATGTGCATTCATTGACATTAGAAAGATATTCCTAAGATATTATAAAGATATATATCCATATTATATACACGCACACATTATATATATGTATATATATATTTCTCTTTTAAAAACTGGAAATATGCATTCATGGGGTTAGTACATACAGGGGATGAAATTACAAATGGATTTTATTTTATTTTTACTTTTAATTTTTTTAAAACATATTAACTATAAAATTGAAAAACAATGCATACTATGAAAAGATAAAAAGACACTGAACAATTTTATGTACCTTAAGTACAGCATTAAAGTGCAAATTGATGGTAGGCTATCAGAAGTCAGAGTGTGTAGCCAGAGATTGGAAAGGTGAACAGAGAGGAGACATCATGAGGCATTTTCTTTTACTTGCAGAATATGATGTAAGAAAAGGCAGAGATGGTACGTAGGTACTGAATCAGAGCTTACGTACCAGGGCATCATTAAAACCTACCAACTGTAAATTTACTGGACATTTAAACTTTTTCACATTGAGTTAACAAATGTTTTAATTTTGAAATGTAAGCCTTTTTTTAAGTAGCAATGTTGTTTTAGATTCAGTCAAATAAATTATATTTTGTTGGATTGGAAACCTTGATATTGAAATAAACTAGCATTTCTTTGGTAAAATGATCTACTTTGCTGCTACTCCCTTGGTGGTTTTATTTTGAAAAAAATTCAGTATCCTTCTATTTTATCATTATATGTGCTTGTATACATGCCTATATCTGTATCTACTGCCATTGTAGATCACTATGGTAAAGCTGTGGAGTTCTATATTTCTAGATAAAGAAGTTTTCATTTCTTTTAGCCCATGTTCCTGTTATGAGCCTTTGGTTATTACAGGTTATCTCATTGATATAGTTTGGTCCACCTGTATTTTTATTCCATCTCGGCTGCTAAAAACAACCAGAAATTAAAGAATTTACCAAGATGATTTATTTAGGGAAAACTATTTCTCCTTTCCTCACCCTTCAATCTAGGAAAGACAGGCACAAAGCAGTGTTTCTAAAGGTCGGGATGAATACACACCCCCACACACAAAAGCAAGTAAAGTATATTTCTCTTGCAGAATCTTAAGGTGGATTAAGCTGGAGATCCAGGTGGATCCCCCAAAAAATGGAAGGATAGGATGGAGCTGAGGGCTCAATGATAGAAAAGCATAGCTAAGAAGCGAAGTTAACAATTTCTGAATCTAATGTTCTAGAGAGAAGAGTTCAGAAGATTCCTCTTTCAGTGGTGACCTGTTTCCCACTTGCATGCCTGTCCAGTGGAATCTTGCTGCATCCTGCCCTGGCAGCAAAGCACTTAGCCTGGAGCAGTGAAAAGACCTCAGTAGCAGTACGGTGCTAATCATGAGAGGCACCCTGAGTCCACAGAAGGCAATGTGTCTCCCAGATGTTAGTTAGAGGACCAGGACAGGGCCCAAGCCATACACACCAGAGAAGCAACAGTAATGAAGACATTATGGACTTGGGCCCCATGCCACCCCGGCTGCTGGCACTATAAAAGCCTGAGATTCCTATATGATGCCAATAGACAGGGAAGAAACTTTAATGACACTGAAGTTGGATTTCCATCAGGCAGGTGGAGAAATCTCACAGCAGATAATTTGGAAGTTTAGAGAAATACAAAAACAAACCCCCTTGTATCTTAGAGTTGTAGATTATAAGTCAAAGTGAGCAGCACACACTATTGATACAAAAAAAAAAATTGTTTTTGCATAAGGCAATGTCATGTTTCTTATAGTCTCCAATATCTTCACTATTGATATCCAGCATTTTTCTGGTTACCTTTTTTTAGGCACACATTTGGCTGATAATTATGAACACCATATAGAGATTTCAACCACCTCCTTATTCACACTCTAATCCTTATTCATAACCAAGAGCTCAGACCCCATTAACTTAAAAACATGAATCATATCAGTTTCTCCTAATGCATTACTTTTACTTTTTTGTCAGAAATGAAGCTCATCTGGTATTTTATGCCACACACAACTTCAGGAGAATGCCTGAGAAGTGGGCATTGCACCCTTTCAGCATACTTGGTTAGCAATTAGAAAAATGCCAGGGACATAGGGACTATTTAAGAAATAGCCTCACTACGATACTTCCCCAAACATATGAGTGATATTGTGAACAATGTGAAAGAAGGTCACAGGGTGGTGGCAGAAGCTATGATGAGGTGCTTATTCCCTCCTCTAGGGTAAATATTGGGGGGTATAGTTTAAAGAAAGGGAGGGGGGAATGAGACTGCCCCTCTCTCTGAGAGGAAGCTTCCATAGACCGTCCTCTGCTGACTTGCAAAAAAGCTCAGATAACAACTAACTCCTCTAACAGTAAAGACTAGTTTGTTAATTTAAAGTTAGTTGATGTAGAGTTTTCAAAGCAATTGTTCTATTCTTCGTAATAGTGACTATGTCTGGAGTATATCCTATTTGTTAATCAACACCAAGCACACAGCACGTTAAATACATATCTCAGATTTTGTCTTAAGCCACAAACATTAAAAAGTAATTGCTATGTACTTATCATACACACTTATAAAGCAGCTACTCAGATTATCTCATGTAATCCTCATGATGATCCCATGTGTTGTAAATAGTGTCATTTATCCTAATTTTATAAATGTGGAAACTGGAGGCCAGAGCAGTTAAGTAACTTACCCCAAATCACCCAGACAAAAAGTGAGTTACAAATCTTGACTCTCTCAATCCATGCTCTTAATGACCCTATACAAAATAGCAAAAGCTAAGAGCTAAATCGTATTTAAAAAATCCATGCTAGAGACTAGGTCTCTGAAGTGCTTTTCCTAAAGACAAGCCACCAAATACGCATCTGAAGAACTCATAGGCCCAGTGCCAAATCCTGAAAGAGGAAGAATCAAGAGGATGTGCCAAATTATTCAAGGTACAGGGAGCTTTGTGAACAAATGCACAGGTGGAGAATACATGGTTCATTAAGGAACCCAGAACAGACCAGGATTCCTGAAGAAAGTAGACTAATTTCCTGACTCTACTTGCTTCTCTTGGCTTTTCTATTGGCAACTCTTCTGATCTGTGGCCACGTGCAACATACAGACACAAAGCAATCATGATCAGAATCCCAATGATATTCTCCACAGAAATAGAACAAAGAATAATAAAAATCTACTTAGACCTACAAAACAGTCCAAATAACACAAACAATACTGAGAAAAAAAACAAGAATAGAGATTTCATATTCCCCAACCTCAAGCTGCAAATTGATAGTCATCAAAGGTACTAGAATATAAAAATAGACACATAGCTCAATGGAATACAATTGAGAGTTCAATAAACCTATATATATATATACACACACAAACACACATATATATATATGTTTATAGAAAGCTAATATACAACAAAGGAGCCAAGAGATCACAATGGATAGTGTCTTCAATATATGAAGTTGAGAAAACTGAACAGCCATAAGCAAACGAATGAAACTAGACCAATATCTAACACTATACCCAAAATTAATTCAATATGGATCAAGGATTTGCATGTAGTATCTAAAACCATAAAATATATAGAAAATATAGGAAACACACTTCATGATATAACCTTTAGAAGAGACATCTTTGAGGATAGACCCCAAGCAGCAAGGAAAACAAAGGAGAATAAAAATAACCGGGACTAAGCCAAATTAAAAAGCTCTGTTTAGGGCCTCACTGGTGGCACAGTGGGTTGAGTGCAGCACTATGAAGCTATCCACAGCCTCTGCAGCGAGGGTTCCATTCCTGGCCAGCCAGGGAGATTCCCACATGGTGTGGCAGACCTCTCCTGTCATGCCTGCTACTCCCCTCAGCAGTGTATTTCGGTCATCTGCCTATTCTGCTCCCCTCTCTGTCTCTGGTGAATCCTCTCATCCTCCAGCGCCTCTGGCCAATACCCCAGCTCTTGTATAAAAAAATAAATTAGGGGCCTCCCCGGTGGCACAGCGGTTGAACACTGGGTTGCGAAGCTGCCTGCAGCCTCTGCAGCGCAGGTTCGATCCCTGGCCACCAGGTGAGGGTCCCACATGGCGCACAGACCTCTCCTGCAGCTCCCTCTGCTCCCCTCAGCAGTGTGCTTCCGTCCTTCTGCCTGTTCTGCTCTCTGCTCTGGCTCTGGTGAATTCTCTCACCCTTCCATGCTTCTGACTGTACCCAGTGCTTGTATAAATAAATAATCTTTAAAAAAAAAAATAAAATAAAATTAATTAATTAAAAAAAAAGCTTCTGTATAGGATAAGAGATAATGACCAAAACAAAGAGACACCCTTCTGTATGGGTAAAAATACTTGCACATGGTACATCTGACAAGGGACTGATATCAAAGACCTACAAAGAAAGAGTTTATAGCACTCAACAAAAAAACAAACCAAATAACCCAATCAAAAAATGGGTAGAAGAGCTATATAGGCACTTCTCCAGAGAAGACATGTACATGCCAACAGGTATATGAAAAAATGTTCATCATCATTAATCATCAGGGAAATGCAGATCAAAATCACAATGAGATACCACTTCACATCCATGAGAATGGCCAATATTCAAAAAACCAAAACCAACAAGTGCTGGCAAGTATGTGAAGAAAAATGAACACTTTTATACTGTTGGTAGGAATGTAGACTGGTCCAGCCCCTATGGAAAGCTGTGTGGAGGACCCTCAAATTACTAAAAATAGATCTGCCATACGATACAGCAATTCCAGTCATGGTATCTACCCAAAGAACACCAAAACAGTAATTCAAAAGGAAACCTGCACTCCTATATTATTGCAGCACTATTTAAAATAGCCAAGATAGGGAAACAACCTAAATGCCCCCAAACAGATGAATGGATCAAGAAGATGTGGTACGTATACACAATAAATACTACTCAGTGATCATATAGATTAAACGCATGCCATTCGTGGAAACATAGATGGAGCTGGGCGGGATTATGCTGAGTGAAATAAGTCAGAAGGAGGAAGATAAATACTGGTTTCACTTATTTATGGAATACAGAGAAACAAAATAAAAGGTCAGACAAAGACAAACCTTGAAAGCATAGATCTGAGACATTCAGGAGTGGAGGGGAAGGAAAAAGCAGAGGGGTGAAAACAGGAAGGGGAAGAATACACTGAACTCTAAGGCTACTGAAGGGGGATGTGATGAGGTGGCAATAAAGGGGAGAAGAGGGTATAGTGGAGGAGTATTGGAGCAGCATTGGTGGTGGGTGTAGTAAAATAATATGTATTTGCAGAGGTGTAAACATACACCCTAACAAATATACTGGTGATGTAAGTAACATAACCTCAATAAATACAACTGTAGAAAATTCTTTGTAATCCTGTCATTCTCCTAAGTGGGAATAAATAAAATAACCTCGTCAATTAAAATTAAAAAATAGTAAATTACAGTGATCACCTACATATTATCACTCAAACTTTACCATCTATAAAATGGGAGGTAAAAATATCTCATTGGATTGCTGCTTACATAAGAGTTTTTAATTAAATGTTTTGAAAATAGAAATATACTAAATACATGTTATGCTATTGTTCTCTATTTCCTGCTACAAACTGTCCTTTGGAAAGTTGAAGCTATACATAAAATTTTAGTATTCTTTTTGCAGAAAGTCTGAATGATAAAAGGTCTATGGTACTTGTCAGAATCATTTCATATTAGAAATTAACTTGTTTATTATTGTTATAAAATATAATTGTAAAGCAAAAGACAATAACAACAAAAAAGTTATATTTGAGTGGAGCAACCTGTCTTCTTCACCTAATTAAGTTACCTTACAAGGCAAGTCATGTCTTAAATTCCTCATTTCTAAAATGAGGGGTAAGAGGCAATGACCCCCAAGGTTCCTGTTGGTTCCCAAATTCTATGATCCAGCCAAAGTTCACCCTCTTACCCTAGCACTATGAACCAAGTCACAAGAAGGTCAACAGATACTGACTGAGGTGGTCTGTATATGACACTATACTTGATGCTGGGTGGGGAATGGAGTGGATATAAGACTCTTTCCTTGGAAATTTCTGGCTTAGTGGGAAAGACACTGATTGAAAAATAAGGATCACAATAAAATATGAGAAGTGCTATGATAGGGCAGAATGTCCCTAACAGGTTGAAATTGGAGGAAAAAATTCTCAGGGCATTCTTGTTAAAGATATAGACACCTGGGCCCTACCCAAATCTAGGAATCAAAATCTTCTCAAAAGGTCTTTTAACCAGTGATTTTCATTAGGCAAGTTTCCAAAACATGTTGATAAAGACTGAGGAGGACACTATGGGAACTCATACCTACCCAACACAACCAATAATTGGATAGTCTAAGATAAAGTACCTACTGGAGATCCATGTATAACAATGATTAAGAGTATGTGTTCTGGAATCACACTCTAAGGAAGACATCACAGCATCACCACAAAGAATAGAAATAATAATAAAGCCTTATTATTGTTTTGAGGATTAAATGAAGTAATATTTGCAATGTTAACATAAAAAGTGTAGTCCAGCTAAAAAAACTAGAAGGTGAGTCATGAACCCCAAGAGATTCACTATATATGGTATGCAAAGCTCCCTGTTCTCCAACTTGGAGAATGTAATAAATAATTGCAAAAAAAAAATAGTTCTTTTTCTTCTATAAAATGAAAATCAGGGAAAGGTTGTGCTGGAGAAAATAGAGATGATACTTATATTGATCCTAAAGGCTAGACATGATTTATAAAGAAAGGGAAAAAGGGTCTCCCTGGTGGCGCAAGGGGTTAAGATGCAATCTATGAATTCTCTCACCCCCCCATACCTTTGGCCTTTACCCCAGTTCTTGTGTGAATAAATAAATGTTTTTTTAAAGAAAGGGAAAAGTGATAAGAAAAACACAAAGAAAGCTGAAGACGTGGAGCTCACAGTTTTATAGGAATGTGTGACCTCTAGCACAGCCCTAGTTGTCAATAATTATCTATGCACTATTGGATGTGTTAGTTAATTATCATAGGCCTAAATTTATTCCCTGTGAGATTGTGGGGTTTTTGAATTATACATACATAATTAAATACATATATATTTCATTCATCCTCCAGTCCTCTTAAAGAAACTGCAATATACATCCTATCCACTAGATGGCAATATATGGCTTTATAAATGGCTGTGTTTCATGGAAACTTAAGATGCCTAAATCAAACAAGGGTGTATTTAAGGTTCTCCCAAAAACAGACAGAAGACATTAGCTAATTCTTTATATTGATGTCATTATTGATATTGATAACATAAAGAGAAGGAAGATGATTTTAATCCCTTTGTTTTAGGCCCACAGGTATTATAGTGCCATTGTCAGGGACCTCTAGTTTTAACCACCTCTAGTTTTAACCCTTTACTTCCCTTTTTTCATTGTTTAACAACGCAGTGAACAATCTTTATTAACTTTTTCATCATAAAGAGCCTTCATATCCTACCATACTCTTCCACTAAAAAAATAAATAAAAGGAAAAAGATATATTTCCTTATCAGCACGATACAATTTTTAAAAATGGTCATCTTTAATAGTAGGAGAAAATTATCCTTATTTTCCTTATTTTTAAAGTAATGAATAATAAAACAATTATAAAGAACAAAATAAAAATCATCTCCAACCTATAACAATGTTATTCTGTTTCTTCAAACTATTTTTGATAGGTAGAAAAAATTATAGATGCCTATTTTTAACTTTTTTTAAAGATAAAAAGTTTAAAACACTTCAATTTAAATATTTCTAATAATTATTAATAATAAATTACTATATTAATAATCTAGCATTCTACCCTTGCAAGTAAAAATTTACACAATGTATAAAATTTTCTTAACTGAAATGGCTGTTCTTTCCCAATAATATTTTTCTTCACAAAATTTAAAGAACTGAGGCCTCCCTGGTGGCACAAGGGGTCAAGTCTCAGCACTATGAAGCTATGGACAATCACTGCAGCATGAGTTTGCTCCCTGGCCAGGGAGCTACCCACATGGCGCAGCAGACCTCTCGTGCCTCTCCCGCTGCTCCCCTCAGCAGTGTATTTCAGTATATCTGCCTGTGCTGCTCCCCCACTCTGTCTCTGGTCAATCCTTTCACCCCCTCTGCACCCTAGCTCTTGTATGCATACATAAATAAATCTTTAAAAAAATTTTTTTTACAGATGTGATAATTAGAGAGGGATCTGTACAAAGCAAGGGAAGAAGACAATGGCACATGGCAGAACCTAACTAATGAACTGATGAAAATAGTATCTGAAAAACATGCCAGGAAGCAGACCTGAAAACAGTGAAAAGACCTCTTTGAAACAATGTCTCAAGGAAGGAAACAGGAGAAGCACTTCTGAAAACTAAGTGACCTGGAGAGAAAGCTAGGAAAGAAAAAGTAAAAAATAATGTAAAGACTAAAATTGAAAGTGAGTTAAATACAACAGGCAGATATAGGAGGAAGACATTCTGTATTTTTAAAGATACTATGCGATCACAATCAATGGAACAGAAATAAATCTTCCAATAAGTATTATAAGAAAATGTATAGGAAAATAAAGGGAAAGCTGAAACTTGAAGCCAAATGTAGACAATATGCCCCCATGAAAAACTGACACAAAACTATGAACATAAGATATTTCTTTATGGGGCCTCCCTGGTGGCACAAGAGGTTAATATGCAACCTATGAAGCTATTCACAGCCACTGCAGCACCAGTTTGATCCCCGGCCAGGGAGCTACCCACATGGCACAGCAGACCTCTCCTGGTTCGCCCGCTGCTCCCCTCAGCAGTGTATTTCAGTAGATCCGCCTGTTCCGCTCCCCACTCTGTCTCTGGTGAATACTGTCACCACCCTATACTCCACACCTCTGGCCTACACCCCAGCTCTTTTATGCATAAATAAATTTTAAAAATATATATATGGAAAAAGATATAAATAAAATAATTAGTAGACCATTAAACACACCTTAGGAGCCAGTCTATGCCATGATGTTATGTTATATATCACTAATGCAAGTATTGAGAAATGTTTTTAAAATGTAATGTTGAAGGATCTCTCTTCACATACAAAAACTATGTCATATATATTTTAAAAAATTGAATATGTAATTTATAGCATAACTGAATACAATGACTAATAGCTATCTTTTAGTAACATGTTATATTAATCAAAATCCATCCAGTAAGTGTAGTTCGCCATGGACATAAATGAGCTGACATTAAAGGGTCCTGGCAACAATCAAGAAGTAAACTCATCAAAGAGAGCCTTAGAATTAATTTTCTAGTTTGCCTTTTGCTACCTAATAAAAGTTTTGATTCTTTTTATATTATTATCTCATTCTGTACTAGAAAAGAAACTATATCGTGACTGCATAGTGAAAATGATACTCAAGGAAAAATAAATTGCTTTCAAGATATAATTAGCAACCATGTTCTTCCTCTGAGAACAATTTTTATTACATCTCTAAATCTAAGATCTATAAATGATATTTATTACCAGCATAAAAAGTCGCATAAAAAGTCATTTCTCAATCAAATTCAATGGCAGCTTTAGTCATGCATTAAAGCCAAAAGCTACAGACATATCAATAGTCACTTCCAGCCTATATTCCCTAAGCCTTGCCCACCACTGCCAGACTCAGCTTTGTTATGCATAAATCACAGGCTTCAAGGCAAGATGAGGTACCCACTGGAAGTCAGTAAGATTGAAGTGTCAGGTTCAGTCAAACATGATGAAAGAGAAGAAAAATTATGGAACTTGGTATAGGCAGAAACAAAGCAGAGTCAAGGAAAGGTTTCCCTAAGAATCTATAGATTCTATAGAGAAATATATGCTGAAAGCAAATTCATGGTTGCTTAGGACTGGGAGTGGAAGTGCAGATGAAGATGATAACTTCAGGTTATGGGGCATAGGGGTTTCTTTGGGGGGGTGATGAAAAGATCCAAAATTGATTGTGGTAATGAGTAAGGGAACCACCAAGGTCAGGACACAGCGCTGGTGTTAAGGCAGCAAGAGGCCAAGGCCAGGAGACAGCAGCTGCAAAGAAACAAAAATGTGAAACTGCCCCCTTGCAACCCCCACCCATCTTAAAAGAGAGAACACAGACTAATAACAAAACCCCAACAAATAAAAGCAGCCTCTGGAATCCCACAATGGCAACTCATTAGATTCCCCTCCTGGCAACAGGAGCTGTGCTGCTTTGCTGCTTTCACTTCAAATAGACTTGCTTCGCCTTGCTCCAAATGAACATTTGCTGTGCATATCCCATTGTCTTTTCTCCTTTTAATACAGCCATTGAATCACTGCCCCTTCTGTAGTCTGGAAAAGTCAAGAAGGGTGAAAGTGACACATTGCCCATTTTCAGTAATGGTTACTTATATAGTGAATCTCCCCCAAAACACTAAAATGTACATTTTTAATGGACAGATTATGTAGTATGTTAATCAAATCTCAAAGTGGTTTTAAAAAAAAGTTGTTGGGCCTCCCCGGTGGTGCAGCGGTTGAGCGCTGGGTTGCGAAGCTGCCTGCAGCCTCTGCAGCCGGTTCGATCCCCGGCTGCTCCCCGGCCACCGGAGGAGGGTCCCACATGGCGAGCAGACCTCTCCTGCCGCCCGCTGCTCCCCTCAGCAGTGTACTTCGGTCCATCTGCCTGCTCTGCTCCCCGCTCTGGCTCTGGTGAATTCTCTCACCCTCCCGCGCTTCTGACTGTACCCAGTGCATGTATAAACCAAACAAACAAACAAATAATAAATAAATAAATAAATAAGACATGCCTCTAGAAAATTAAAAAAAAAAAAAAAAAGTTGTTGTTGGACCTCCCCTGGTGGCACAGGCGGTTGAGCACAGTGCTGTGAGGCTGTCCACAGCCTCTGCAGCGCTGGTTCGATCCCGGCCGGCCAGCAAGGGTCCCACATGGCGTGGCAGACCTCTCCTGTCTCACCCGCTGCTCCCCTAGCAGTGTATTTTATCAGTCTGCCTGTTCTGTTCCCCGCTCTGTCTCTGGTGAATTATCTCACCCTCCCGCACATCTGGACTGTACCCCGGTTGTTGTATAAATAAATAAATTTTAAAAAAAAAGGGTTTTTTTTTTTTTTTTTTAAAAAAGAGAGAAGCCAGTTAAGAGATGCACCACCAAGTCCCAGGCTGATACTTTATGATAGCAGTTCTTAAGCCTGGCTGCGCATTAGAATCATCTGTTTAAAGGGTGAATCGTTTTTGAAAGTCTATTGCTCAGTTCCAGAAACCTCTAAGGTAAGGTTATAGTTTCTACAGTGTGGTCCTTAGAACAGCAACTTCAGTGAAACCTAGAAATTTCTAAGAAATACAAATTCTCTCCCCTTCCCACCCTCCACCTGCCTTTGTACCAGAAACTCCAAGGGCGTGGGACAGTAATCTGTATTTTAATAAGCCTTCCAAGTAATTCAGATGAATGCATCTATCATACAGGATTCCACAAAATAACAGCAGCAACAGATCCACTGGAGACAGGCTAGACATTCTGTATTCACCCAAACCCTTTGTTGTGAACATGGTATGGTATACCATTTCAACCTTTTTTATATTTCAGGCTATCCCCAAGCAATTCTTTTCATTGCGATTAAAGGAAACAAGATCTAACTTTTAGCTACATTGTTTCTAGACCTGCAAAGGTGTTGAAACAGATGTTTCAGATATTTTAGAATTTAACTGAAAGTGTTCCAATTTAAAAACCAAGTGTAGGGCCTCCCTGCTGGTGCAAGGGGTTAAGACACAACCCACAAAGCTATCCACAGCCACTGCAGCTCAAGTTGGATCCCCAGCCAGGGAGCTGCCCACATGGTGCAGCAGACCTCTCCTGTCTTGCTCGCTGCTCCCCTCAGCAGTGTATTTTAGTCCTTCTGCCTGTTCGGCTCCCGCTCTGTCTCTGGTGAATTTCTCACCCGCCCGTGCCTCTGGCCTGTACTCCAGTGCTTGTATAAATAAATAAATCTTAAAAAAAAAAAAAAAGAATAGTTTAAAAAATTTAAAAATAAAAACTATGATGTGACAGGATCTCTAGCTTTTTGGCACAGTAATTGGCAGTAAGAGATGAAGAAAAAGAATGATGAACTTCAAAATGTGGGGTTAAAGTAATCACACAAAATGAACTACAGTGACTCAATTCCTGGGTTCCCGACTCACAATAGCTCTCCTTAATACCAGTCTCAAAGATTCTAGAAAATGGCGATTCTTTAAAAAAAATAGACACAGTGGCATACAAATTGGTTGACAAAGGAATTCACTTCATTAGAGGCACTTGCAAGCAATCCAAAATGACAAGTATGGTGGAATGTATATGGAACTTTGAGTATATAAAAGTGGGCTCTGGGACCTCCCTGATGGCACAAAGGGTTAAATCTCAGCACTATGAAGCTATTTGCACCCACTGAAGCACCAGCTCATTCCCCAGCCAGGGAGCTAACCCACATGGCACAGTAGACCTCTCCTGTCTCACCTGCTGTTCCCCTCAGCAGTGAATTTCAGTCAATCCTCCTGTTCTGCTCTCTATTCTGTCTCTGGTGAATCCCCTCACACACACACACCCCCCACAACTCTGGCCTACACCCCAGATCTTGTATGCATAAATAATCTTTAAAAATATATATTTCCTGGCCCTAATTCATATCTCTGTTCCCTTTATCTTTCATAGCTGAATCTCCCTCTAACATTTAGTCCAGGAAATGTATCAGGCTTCTCACATATTTCTTTTGCTGTTCTCACATATTCCTTTTGCTGATACCGAAGTCCTGTACTCACTTCTACATCCAAGTGGACTTAAGCACCAAGACCCACCCCCCACCCCCCGCCCCATTCACATGCCTATTATAAATTCTAATTTAGGTATTAGTATGTCCTCTTCTTATCCCCCCCGAAGCCCTCCCTTGGTACCAGCATCTCTGGGAATAAAAGTGCAAATGCTAGTTTTTTTTAATATGTGCCATTCTCACTGGTGTAAGATGGTATCTCATTGTAGTTTTGATTTGCATTTCCCTGATTACAAGTGATGTTGAACATTTTTTCATATGCCTGTTGGCCATTTGCATTTCTTCTTCAGAGAAGTTTCTTTTTAGCTCTTCTGCCCATTTTTTGACTGAATTATTTTCTTTGTTTTTGTTGAGTTTCATCATTAAAAAAACTAGCAACAACAAATGTTGGCGAGGTTGTGGAGAAAAAGGAACTCTCCTGCACTGCTGGTGGGAGTGCAAACTGGTCCAACCACTATGGAGAGCTGTGTGGAGATTTCTTGACCTACTAAAGATAGAGCTTTCATATGATCCAGCAATTCCACTCCCAGATATTTACCCAAATGACACATAAACAGTAATTCCAAAGGGCACCTGCACGCCTATGTTTATAGCAGCACTGTTTACAATAGCTAAGCTTTGGAAACAACCCAAATGCCCAAAAATAGATGACTGGATCAAGAAGATGTGGTACATATACACAAGGGAATATTACTCAGCAATCAAAAAAGATAAACACATGCAGTTTGCAGCAACATGGATGGAGCTAGAAGGGATCATGCTCAGCGAAGAAAGTCAGAAAGAAAAAGAAAAATACCAGATGGTCTCACTCATAGCAGGAATTTAGAAAACCTAAATAAGAGACCAGGAAAAAACCTAATCAATACAAAGTAAAAATCAAAATCAACAAGCAACTATAAACCAAAGATACACTAAGGGGGTGGGGGGGAGGAGTGGGGAAAGGAAGGACTAGAGTCAAAATAAGGGGGGGGCAGTGCATTTGTATGGGGAATATAACCAAAATGAAAATGCATACATTGTGCAAAGATGAAAAAAGATATAAGAATTATATAAAATAAAATATTTAAATAAATAAAATAATAAACTGATCCAGAGAAAGAAAATAATTAAAATAATTAAAATAATAATATTTTACTCTTTAATAAAAAAAAGTGCAAATGTCCACTATCTCCCACCTGTGCTGAGTCACAGTGAATGCCTAGAGTTTTATCAGACGTTGCTGCTTATCTTAGGTATCCAACTCCTCACCCTTAAGAATGAATAGAGGGCTTCCCTGGTGGCACAAGGGGTTAAGCACTGCACTATGAAGCAATCCACAGCCTCTGAGCACAAGTTTGATCCCCAGCCACCAGCGAGCAACGCACAAGTCACAGCAGACCTCTCCTGACTCTCCCACTGCTTCCTTCAGCAGTGTATTTCAGTCTGTCTGCCTGTTGTGTTCCCCACTCTGTCTCTGAATTCTCTCATCTCCCACATCTCTGGCCTGTACCCCAGCTCTTGTATGCACAAATAATTTAAAAAATAAAAATAAAAAAAAGAATGAATAGAAGTTGTCCATTAGGAAAAATATTTGCATGTAAAGGATACTTCTAAACTGGCCATTTGTAGATTACAGTCAATTTGAAGGAAAAGTTGGAAATCTGACCCTCCACACAAACCCATGCCACCACACATTTTATTTTTAAAAACTAAACAAAGGTTAGTATGAAAAGAGAATAATGCTAAACTGATTGCAATATGTAAAGACTTAAAAGTAAAAATAGGCCTCCATGGTGGTGCAAGGGGTTAAGATGTAACCTATGAAGTTATGTGCAGCCACTGCAGCATGAGTTCAATCCCCGGCCAGGGAGCTACCCACACAGCACAGACCTCTCCTGACTCACCCGCTGCTCCCCTCAGCAGCAGTGTATTTCAGTCAGTCTGCCTGTTCTGTTGCCCACTCTGTCTCTGGTGAATCCTCTCACACAACCCCCTCCACACCTCTGGCCTATACCCCAGTTCTTGTATGCATAAATAAAAAAATAAATCTTTTTTAAAAATAAAAAAATAAAAACAACACCAATTCAAAAGATAGAAATGAAAGATTGAGATAATGAAGTCTTGATTATACTTCAAAAATTTTTTTGAATAGCACTATAATCAGAAATAACATAAAAATTAGAAGTACATGTCAAAGTCGTCTTTATGATCCTAAAAAATCTTCAGATGTACTTCATTATTTTCACATTACTGGCTTTTTTCATTAATTTCTTTCCTACCTCTACATGCACATGTATTTAGTATTTAGGTTGAACCACATGAAATAGCCAATATTTGACTATTTTTGACCTATAAAATTATAATTTCATACATATTACCTTAATAATAGACACTATTTAAATATTGCTTTATTTCTGTTATCTACATGTTCATGAAATGAAACACTGTCAAATAAACATAACCTATTTTAAAATATTTCTTAACAAAAAGGGAGGGAGCACAAGGGTGTGTGGTGGTAGACTATGGGTGCTTTGGTAGTGTGAGCACTATAGCAATAGTGCCTGAAAAGGGGATACTGCACTTCTATTAGGGAAGCAAGGCTGTAAACCAATAGTAACTCAATATAAAATAGTTACAAAAATAAATAAAATATTTCTCAAAACACACATACCATACACACATAAAATATATAAAGCACATAAGTACATAGTGCACAATGGAAGAACAGCTTTTAGAAATATCCTGCCTTCATTTGAAAATTATAATCAACACATTAAATATTCTTAATAATCCTGCATACTCAGTAATATCCCGAGGAATAAATATCAAGAATTCTCAGAGCCTAGTGAATAGCACTACAAAATTTGATTGTAAAATCATATTTGATGGTAATTCATTAATAATTACCACCAAATCTGACAATAATTTCATGCACTTCAAAGAATTGATATCTGAGAAGGGTAATTAATAAGGTAGTTAACCTTATTTTAAAAAAATCATATATAAGATTGCTTCTGTGTTGGAAAGGAATAGAGGCTGATTTTTTTGGTTTTTTTTGTGGAGGTAGATGGCAATGTCAGACAGACTCATGAGACATTAAGAACCAGCTCTTGGTGACAAGGTCATTCCATTCTTGATTCCTTATCCTCTCTTTTTATATATTTCAGTTTTCTTTGGGAGCAACCAAATCTTTGTCTAGCCTCTTATTTGTCCCTAATCCAATGAAATTATCAACCTAAAATGCTCCCTAGGAAACAATGACAAAGTATAAGTAAAAATTTTTTATTGTTTAAAAAAATTCTCCACAAGGGTTTAATAGTTCTCCCCATATGAAAATTGATATAGTCTTATAAATTAATGACATCTACATCACTAAAGAAAATATGACAATAGCCTATTAATAACCTATCATATTCTTCCTTAAAGTATGCCTTTGTTGTCCTTGGCAAGAAAATACCTTTTTGTCTTTATTACTTCAGAAAGAATTGCTTGTGAGCATTAATTCCTTTTTATAGTTTAACTTCTTTAGCATAATTTTAGCTCTTTCAGCATAATTTACCCATCAAACCCCCATCCTATACCTTCTCTTACAATTCTCCCTAATGGTGGGAGTAAGCAATTGCTTCAAACAGAAATAAGTACTAGGGGGAAACCCAGAGAGCAAAATTATAGAAAATGAGGTAACCCAAGCAAGAGCTTGATCACAAAATCTTCTTTTCTCCAAAATGGCAACAAACGGACTCCTCTCCTTTTAGGTCAAACTACCACCTATTCATCAAACTTCTTAAAGGCAAGGGCAATAAGAAAAATATTAAACTTCTAAGTCATAAAAAAATATGTGAATTTCAGTTTGGCGTAGACTTCTATAAACCAAGCCAATAGTATCAGTTTTTAAAACATGCAAACCCATAGAATCCATGATATCCTCTTTGCTAATAGAGTTAAATAGAGTTAGAATTCATGCTGATCAAAGACACCCCAATCCCCAAGGTAAACAGCTTAGGCTGAGACTCACAGTTCACGATGTCACCTTGAACCCGCAGAATGTGAGGAACCGGCATTGTGAGCACAATAAGATCAAAGTGCTCTGGGGAACCTGTTTCCTTGGAGACTTCCCACTTGTCATTTTTCAGGTTGATCTCGGTCACACATTGTCTGAAGCAGATTTCAGCACCTGTTTCAAATGCAAACTCATGTTCACATAGTCAGGATTTTCCATACAAGTGAAGGGGCAAAGTGTCATATACTGGATCCAGGCAGGTAAATAAAATGGTTTGTCATCTACAGCCTCTGGGATGCACTGTATTTACTTCCTTTCTCATTAATCAGGAATGCTTTTCACCTCAGGCACCGTTACATCACCCTATCAATGCCTGCTCTGGATTGGCAATGAGTGCATTGCATCTTTTACTCCTCAAGACACTGCAATAGGTAATATAATGCTCATTTTTCCAATGAAAGAACCAAAAATGAATAAAAGAAAAAAATGCAAAGACCTGGTTAATGAAACAACAATACATATGTTCACTCATAATTAAGGAAATGCAACCCAAAAGAGATTCCACTTTTACCCTTTTACATTGCTGGTAGGAATGCAAACTGGTCCAACCACTATGGAAAGCTGTATGGAGGATGCTCAAATTACTAAAAATGCATCTACCATATAATCCAGCAACTTTACTCTTAGTAATCTACCCAAAGGATGCAAAATCATTAATTCAAAAAGCAATCTTCACTCTTATGTTCAATTGCAGCACCATTTACAATAGCTAAGATAGGGAAACAATCTAAATTTTCAAAAACAGATGACTGTATCAGGAAGATGTGGTATATATATACAATGGAATACTACTCAGTAATCAAAAATGATAAACTTATGCCATGCACAGCAACATGTATGGAGCTGGTGGGATTATGCTCAGTGAAATAAGTTAGAGAAAAAAGAAAAATATTGGATGGTTTCACTTATAGGAAGTATATTGAGAAAGCAAACAGAGGGGTAGGGGGAAAAAAGAGACAAAACTAGCAGGCAAACTATAAATCTGAGACATACAGCAGGGGGGGGGGAGAAAGAGGAATCAAAACAGGGGAGGGAAGAGCACAGAGACTATGGTGATGGTTCATAGGTGACTTAGTGGTAGGAATTTTATGGAGATTACACCTGAGAGGAGAAAGTGCACATTGTACAAAAATAAACAATGATGTAATAGATAGAGACATATTTAATTTTATATATACACAAATATATATATTTAAATAATATATCTATATCTACAGAAATTTAATTTTAAAACAAAAACAAGAGATTCCATTTTTAACCTATCGCATTAGTAAAATCAAAAATTTCTGTAAAATCAAGATGTAGAAACAGACTTTCTCATTCATTATGACAGTAAGATATTCTTTAAGATGAATAGGTGTCACAACTTAATTAAAAACATATACCCCATTTACCACATCTATTCTTCTTGGCCTTCAGGTACCTTACAAAATTATATCAGGGTTAAACAATGCAGCAATGTTGGTATTGCCAAAACCAAAAACAATCCTTCACCATCAAACCACCTAAGTATTTACCAGAAAGTTAATAGCTAAATTATGGTACACAGCTGCTAAAAATAAATAGTACATCAAATTTTCTGATATAAATTACACAAAAGATATAAACCAAACAATGTGTAGAATAGTTTATGTAAAATAATCCCTTATGTAGTATTTTTTATTTTATTTATTTATTTATTTATTTATTTTTTTTTTAAAGAGGCATTTTTATTTATTTATTTATTTGGTTGGTTGGTTGGTTTATACATGCACTGGGTACAGTCAGAAGCGCGGGAGGGTGAGAGAATTCACCAGAGCCAGAGCGGGGAGCAGAGCAGGCAGAAGGACCGAAGTACACTGCTGAGGGGAGCAGCGGGCGGCAGGAGAGGTCTGCGCGCCATGTGGGACCCTCCTCTGGTGGCCGGGGAGCAGCCGGGGATAGAACCGGAGTCGCAGAGGTCGCGGGCAGCTTTGCAACCCAGCGCTCAACCGCTGCGCCACCGGGGAGGCCCTATTTATTTTTTTTAATAGAGGCATGTTTTTCTTTATTTGTTTGCTTGTTTGTTTGTTCTGTCCATACATGCACTGGGTACAGTCAGAAGCACGGGAGGGTGAGAGAATTCACCAGAGCCAGAGCGGGGAGCAGAGCAGGCAGAAGGACCTAAGTACACTGCCGAGGGGAGCAGCGGGCGGCAGGAGAGGTCTGCGCGCCACGCGGGACCCTCCTCCGGTGGCCGGGGAGCAGCCGGGGATCGAACCGGCGCCGCAGAGGCCGCAGGCAGCCTCGCAACCCAGCGCTCAACCGCTGCGCCACCGGGGAGGCCCCCTTATGTAGTATTTTTAAAAGAAAAGTATAAACACAAGTGTATAGATAAAAAGGAACAACCCTGTAGATCAATAGAAAGATCTATGAACATTTTTCTGGAATCATACACTGGAAATTTATCAGCAATTAGGGAAAGAAAACTAAGGTGGACCTCCCTGGTGGCACAGGGGTTAAATCTCAGCGCTATGACGCTATTGGCAGCCACTGCAGCATGAGTTTGATCCCAGACCAGGGAGCTAACCCACATGGCACAGCAGACCTCTTGCGTGTTGCCCGCTGCTCCCCTCAACAGTGTATTTCAGTCAATCCTCCTGTTCTGTTCCCCACTCTGTCTCTGGTGAATCCTCTCACCCCCCACACCTCTGGCCTACACCCCAGCTCTTGTATGCATAAATAGTTTTTTTTTTAAACTTAGCTTCTGGGTGATGAATAGAAAAATATCCGCCTTATTTTATAACTTTACAATACAATATTATGGGTATAACTTTTGTTTTTAAATGCTAATTTTTTAATTTTTTTTTTAAAGATTTATTTATTTATTTATACAAGCACTGGGTAGGTACAGTCAGAAGCGTGGGAGGGTGAGAGAATTCAACAGAGCCAGAGCGGGGAGCAGAACAGGCAGAGTGATGAAATACACTGCTGAGGGGAGCAGCAGGCAAGGAAGGAGGGGTCTGTCGCGCCATGTAGGACCCTCGCTGGCCGGCCAGGGCCAGGGATTGAACCAGTGCTGCAGAGGCTGCGGGTGGGGGGGGGGGGGCAGCTTTGCAGCCCAGGGCTCAACCACTGTGCCACCAGGGGAGGCCCTTTAAATGCTAATTTTAAAAGAGAAAATCTCAGTCCCACCTGATTCTTTCAAGTAATGCTTAATAATTGAAGAAATTCCTTGAGGTGCAATGAAGTTACAGTCTCCTTCTTTCATCACCATTCCTTCCACAGGCAAGGTCATAGGCTTCAAAATACCACAAGCTAAGAGTTCATCATAAAAACTGAAATAAATCAACATATATTAACAGAATTATATAATTAGCTTTAAAATATCACATTCTCTTCCAATAACTTTTAGAGATGTCAATCCTACATAATACTAGAAATCTTCCTATAATCAACTCAATGTTTTGTGTAAAATAAAGCTTATAAATCAGGTGAAGAACAGGAATGTTTGAGAATCCATACACCTTTTGCTGACATTAACTAAAGGCCTATTTTTCCATATATTTCAAAACTAAACTCTGAAGACAAAAGGTAAAGGATTCCACAGACCAACAAAGTACTTCATACTTACTGAACCCTTTACTATGTACCTTATTATATCTCATACAATCTTCACAACCTTATGAGTCAGGTATTACAGTTTTCCCCACTTTCTCAGGTTAACCTTACACTGCTAACACCATCGAAAATGATAATGACATAATAATTTCACTATATTATGAGGCAAAGTTTAACCCTGTTGAAAGTGTATCATTTTACACCATACAATCAGTGATACTGATTCCAATCCTTTCAACTAACTCACCTTTGGTGCTTTTTGGCATAATGAGAAGTACAGGTGATGTACTGAGCACCCAAGTCGACTGTACATTGTGGATTATGAGGGCTGCTGGCTGTAGTCATTCTTCCTCCTTGAATTAACCCACAGGAAAATGCCTTAATGCCTCAGAATTAAACTTTTATAATTAATGCTATTCATCCAAACAGATTACATAAGTATAAGAAAACTTTTTCTTAAGTTGAGGGTTTTGTCATTTAACACTGCCAGATAATAGTTAACAGAGATCATTTGTTCATTGATGGTGAGACATGAAGAGTCATGAACAATGCAGCAGGGTCCAGCACTGTGCCTGGGACACACGCTTACTAATCTAAATTAAAAAAAAAAAAATGAATGGATAAGATAAAACAAAATGTTGAATGAAATAGCACGTTGAATAAATCAACAAATGCTCTTTCACTCTTAAAAGTCAGGTTTCATTACAATAAGGACTCAGTAAACTTGATCTTCAGAAAACCTTGATATAGGGGCACTTTGAGATTCTCATAATCTGGAGAAAGTTGCAAAGGCCTCTCAGGTTGAGACAAAAATCCATTTATTAGTGACAGCAGTCGGCCCAAACAGTGTTAAGGTCTGCTTCCCAGACCACCCGGGCGCCTCCAGGCATTTTTGCCGCGCGCCCAGCGCTGCCTAGTCACCCCTTTGCAGGCCTCTTCCGGGTACGGGCTTCTCCCGTCACGTGACGAGGCGCGCCCCGCGCAGGCCGCAGCTGGGCCGAGCGGAGCCATGAGGCTGCATTTACTTCACAGACTTTAGCAGGAGGGGTCCACGCCGCCTCAGACGCCCCTCGCCGGGCCGACTCCGCTTCCCGCGCTTCCGCCGTTAGACCACCCACCTGAGTCCCCAGCCTCGTCCCACACGGAGAGGCGCAGACGACCGCCCGTCTCCCTCCTCAGCAGCGCGGCGCACACGCTCCCCGTCAGCCCGGCGCCCACGATCAGGACCCGCGCCATGGCCCGGTTTCGCCGCGAGGCTGCGGGCTGGAGTTTGTGGCGAGGCGGCCGACGCGGAGCCGCAGGTGCCGGCTCCGGGCTGCGGGCCTGCTGGTGCTGGCGGGAGCCGTCGCCTGAGCAGTCCCACCGGGCGGCCTGCAGGGGGCAGCGCGGAGGCGACCGGAGCCGAGCTCAGCCCTCAAGAACGTAAATCCTAGCGGTGGGAGAACTTGGGCTTGCCCCTGGGGATGAAGGCCCGGAGCCCCCCGCAAAGAGAAGCTGGCGCCGTCAGATAAAAAGCAAACGGGGCGACCTCTCCCCTGTTAAAGCCTGGAAATCGGGTCGATTACAATGTGAAAACCTGCCTTGCCAGAGGATTCTTTTTTATTACAGTGGAATTTTAGCCTGATTTAACCACCAGGGTAAATATCCAGAACAGTTGGGGACTTTGCTTTATAATATCCTAAGTTTGAAAGTGAGGGAGACCTGGAACAGAACAGCGATGCCAGAGCAAGCCTACTTCCAATACCCTAATGCTTCCTAAACCCATAATGGAAAATAATGGGGGGAATCAAAAGAGATTTTTCTTAAAATAGCCCTCAAACTTTGTGTAAATTGTGTGGCCTTTTTCAAGCCCGACTGATTTCTCCATCCTAGAAATAAACACAATAATGTATACGTTACAAATTTGTTAAGATAGAAATTATTTGATTTACCAGAAAATTTATATCGTTCATCTTGTCAGTAAGTATAGTTCCATGGTCAGAACATATTTCAAACACTCCAAGGGATATAAAGATGAACAAGGATTCATTTTCCTCTGGACTTTTTCTTGGAAATTCTTGATAAATAAACAAAAATCAATGAAACATCGAAACTACTAAAAAATAAAGTCATATAGAATTGCAGAAAAATTCTTATCTAGAAAACTCTAGAGCAACTAATCAGCTATCAGAACTAATAAGATAGTTGACAATGGTAGCCAGTTATAATGAAAACATTTCCAAATTGGAAATTTGACGCACAATTTTTACATGAAGTAAAATTTAAAATTTAAAATTTAGATATATGAAATATTAATCCATCAACAATTTGGCGCACAATTTTTACATGAAGTAAAATTGTTGATGGATTAATATTTCATATATCTAGTAAAAGAAAAGAACTAAAAGAAATTATAGATAAATATATATCGTCTATGAAGGCATTTGTAAGAATAAAAATAAAAAGAACTGAATATGAAATCATTTACATCTTGCATGAAATACCAAGACAAAATACAAATAATCAAGGAATTTTGGGAATAGTTACAAAAGATGAAAGTTTAATATTTCTACTATATAAAATCTTACATAGTTAAATGACAATTCAAAAGGATAATTTGCATTAGTTGAATAGAATTCTTAAATAGAAAGAAATAGAAAATTCCAATAAATACACAAAAATACAACTTTCTATTCAAACACATTAGAATGAGATGTTATTTTTTCTTTGTTGGGAATTTTAATGTTAAAGACCTACATTTGATAGGAATGCAACAAAACACACTTTAATGTATTACTGGTGGAAATGTAATGGACAAGTTTGCTGCAGTACAATTAATTATATAACATCGGAAACCTTAGAACTATGCCCTTTGAGGCATTCTAGGTCTCATTATTTTGGGATAAATACACATATATCCCAATGTTACTAAAAACATGGAAGTATATAATCTATAGAGGATTGACTAGACTTTACATACTTATATAAAGCTAATAAAAGAACATAACTTTCACTCTATATGGATGTACAGTAAACTACTCACTCTAGAATGTTGAAAAACAGACAACAAAACTATAGTGAAATCCCAAATTTTCCTAAACACACAAACACAAAGTATAAGAGAAATATGAGAGGAAACAGATGCACTTATATTTTTCTTTTAATTTCAAATATTTTATAAAGACCATGTGTTTGTAAACATTTATTTGTTCTAAACAAAGTAATCCTAATATGCTAGCCAAATAGGTCAATAAATCCCTGCCTTAAAGTTACTTTTAGTCTAAGAAATTTCTATGAAATTAGAAGATTAATGTGTTTCACAACCACATTTTAAATTAGCTGAACAGGGTATATTTAAGATCACAAATTTTAACAGTTATCTGTTGCCAACATTTTACATATGTAAATATAGTCACTAAATTCAAGTGAGTTTCCTTAAGGTTACATCGTTCTTTCAATGAAGAGGCCAGATCAAGTCCAATTTTACTATACTCATCATCTGTAGACAGTTAGCATTTTGAAAGGTAATCACTAGCAGACTCATTACTTAATCATCAATCATTAGTTTGTAACTAAATTATTACAATGGTTTTCTAACTATTCTTTCTACTCTAAGTCTCCTTTCTGCACTGAACTGCACTGAACTTCAACTTCAACTTGCCAGAGAGTTCTTTTTTTATTACAGCGGAACTTTCGCCTGATTTAACTACCAGGGTAAATATCCAGGACTGTTGGGAACTTTGCTTTATAATTTCCTAAGTTTGAAAGTGAGGGAGACCTGGAAGATAACAGCGATGCCAGAGCAAGCCTATTTCCAATCCCCTAATGCCTCCTAATCCCATAATGGAAAAAAAATTGGGGGGAATCAAAAAAACCTCTCGGTACATCTCAGTTTCACACAGAATCGAGTTAAACTGCTTGGCATAAAAAGTATTCGGTGATATTTACCCAACCTATGTTTACATTTTAACTTGGCAATCTTCATATATTGTGTGTCATAGCTAAATTGAATTATTTTCTGTTCCCTGAACACTCTTCAGATTTTCTTCTTATCTGTGGAAGTGATCTTTGCATATGTTGTTCTGTGAGTACAGAGCACACTTTATTGACTTGTGTTCCCAGTAGTTGTGAATTTGCATAGTTCTTTATTCTGTTTGCTTTTTCCCTATTATCAACAGTAAAAAGTTATCCAGAATTGGGCCTCCCTGGTGGCACAAGGGGTTAAGCACAGCACTGTGAAGCTGTTCTGTTCCCTGCTCTGTCTCTGGTGAATCCTCTCACTCCCTGCACCTCTGTCCTATACCCCAGCTTTTGTATGCATAAAAATAAGTCTTTAAAATAAATTTAAAAAAAAAGTTATCCAGAATTTGGGGTTATTATGACCAAGGAATAAAGATAGTCATAGTGGCTTGTGATTTCTCTTTTCCTTAGTCTGTATAAATAGCTACCCAGTGCCATTTCCCACCCCCAACCTCCAGAATAGGTTATATTGGATCGGATATAACTCTAGGCTAGTGGATCTATTGGACTGGCATGGTATAGCTAAGTCCTGTATTCTCTGGACCCTCAGGGCAGCCTCCCAGGTTGGGCACAAACTGTACCTACCAGGATGAGGAAAGAAGCTAACTCTATCCCCCTTGATGTCCAGACACCAGTCAGGCCAGAGGCAACAAAGTGCGCAGTGCCAAGTCTGAACTTCACTCTTGATATCCTGAGCAAGATTGCTGCTGGAAAGGAGGCAGATCTGAGTGGCCATTTTGGGAAACTTTAATAGTGGGGTCACTCTTTTTTCCTGGGAGGTGCTATGTAGGGTCACCACCCCTCTTGACAGACAGCTGGTGGTGGTGAGGGGGATCCCCTGATCTTAGCATGTCAGGTCTCTGCCATAACCTGCTGCCCTTATGGGGGCAGCACTTGGTAACACTTTGTCCCACTGGCCCCAGCTCCAGAGTGTGCAGGCCTCATCTCACCCTGCCAGCTCCTATGACAGCAACTCTACTTTGCATTATTGAGGTAAGTGGAACTTCTTCCTCTATGCTGTTGGTTAGAATAAATCAGGGTATTTTTTTTCCCTGCAACGGAGACCTTTCTGTTTTCACTTTTGGCAGTAGCAGGCAAGACCCAGAACTGGTGAGAGGTTCTGACCCAATGGCAGTTCTTAGACTCTGCCCAATAACAGATCCATGGTTGGCTGTATTTTCTGGGAAAGGCACGAATGACTAGATGGTCTAGAAAATGTAGGATTGCAAAATAACTGGGACAGCTCTCTGCTCTCATATTTACTGTTTCTACTCACATTGACTTTTCCCCTTAACTTTCTTTCCTATTCCTGATCTTTGCAAGGCTGTATCATCTGAATATTCAAGTTCACATTAAAAGTCACCACATGACCTAAAATAGTGACCCAGTAATTATCACATTAATTTGTTTCATTTTCTTCATATCAATCACTTTCAGACGTTGTTTTTTTTACTTGTTTATGGTTTACTTATTTTCATTTTTGTCTTTCTTCTCTTGGAATTTAAGCCCCAAGAGTGCGGAAACATTGTCATATTGAATACAGTATCACTGGCAACTAGAATCAAAGTTAGAATTCTCAGAGACTGAGGATTCACTGATTATTTGCCCATAAGGTATGGAAGTCCTTTGAGGATAATTCTTCAAGTAAAAGACTGAGTAGTAATTCAATTGGGTTATTTCAATATTCTTTCCCAGAGAGCACTTTTTTATATGATACAGTTTTAAAAATGAAAGTCTCATGTTCACTACTGGATCCCAGATTTTAGAAGGATCATTCAGAAACTGGTGCCATTCCCATGAAAAGTGACCAACGTGACAGCCTTGAAATTACCTTAACTGACCAGGTAAAGTGTGTAGAAATCTGTAGCCTAGACTTGGAGGGAACATAAAGGGGTCTTTAGATATCTTAAATACTTTTTAGCTATAGGGAAGGTTATTTGTACATAAGGGAGAAAAATAATTAGACATTTTCAGTAGATTCAAATCAATTGGTAAAAACTACAAAAAGGTAGATTTGGACTTAACTGAAAGAACATATTTGAGAAATTTGGAGCCTTAGACCTCTGTTCTCTTTTGTCAGGATTGCTTCTGCTCTTTGAGGTTTTTTGTGATTCAATATAAATTTCAGTGATTTTTTAAAAAATTTCTTTAAAGCATGTCATTGAAATTTTGACAGGGATTGTATTAAATCTGCATATTGCTTCATAAAATGACCATGTTAACAATGTTAATTCTTCCAAATCATGAATAGAGAATATCTTTCCATTTCTTTGTGTCATCTTTTATTTCCCTTAACAATTTCATCATAGACATCCTTCACCCTCCTGTGATAAGTTTATTCTTAGGTATTTAATTCTTTATGATACAACAGTAAATGGAATAGTTTTCCTGATTTCTTTGTTTTCCACTTCATTATTTGCATATGGGAACACAACAAATTATTGTGTATTGATTTTGTAGCAGACCACTTGACTGTACTGATTATTTCAATTAGTTTCTTAGTGCAATCTTTAGTGTTTTCTATGTATATTGTCATCTGCAAATAATGACCTTTATTATGTCAATGCATATTTCATTTATCCCCATTTTTGGAGGATTTTCATCATAAATAGTGATGAATCTTATCTAATACTTTCTATTAATATTATTAGTTTTTCCTCTTGCTAAGGTGGTGAATTAAATTGATCAATTTGTGGATATCCTTGAAATAATTCCCATTTGGTCATGATATATGGTCTTTTTAAGGTACTGCTAAATTTAGTTTGCTGAGATTTTGTTAAAGATTTTTGCATCTATGTTCATCAGGATATTAGTTTGTAGTTTTCTTTTCTGTGATGTCGTTGTCTACTTTTGGTATCAGAATTATGTACGCCTGACAAAATGAGTTTGAAAGAATTTCCTCTTCATCAAATTATAGGAAGAGTTTAAGAAGGATAGGTATCAGTTTGTCTTTGAAAGGACTTGGTTGTTTGTCTTTGTTAGAACTACTGAAACCATCTGGTTCTGGGCTTTGTTACTTGGGAAGTTGAATGCTATTTCAATTTCCTTGTTTGGTAAAGATCTATTTAGGTTTTCTATTTCTTCATGGTTCAGTCTTACAGGGTTGCATGCTTATAATAATTTGTCCATTTCTTCTGGGTTAGCCCATTTATTAGCATCCATATGTTCATTGTTTCTCTTATAATCCTCTGTATTTTTCGGATATCTGTTGTAACTTCTCTGTCATTTCTGATTCTATTTATTAAGAGTTTTCACCCCTTTTTTCCTTTGTGAGCTTAGCTAAAGGTTTGCCTATTTAATCAATTTTTGAAGAGCCAGCTTTTGATTTCATTGATCTTTTGAACTGTCTTTTTGGTTATTATATTTTTTATTTCCACTTAAATTTTTATTATTTTCTTCCTTCTTCTGACTTTTGGTTTTGTTTCTTCCTTTTTCTAGCTCCTTAAGGTGAAAAGTTAGATTATTATTTGAGTTTCTTATTTCTTGATTTGAGCCTATATTGCTGTGTGCTTCCATCTTAGTACAGCATTTACTGTATCCCAGAGGCTCCGGTAGCTCAAGTCTTTATTTTCACTCATGTCTAGGTATTTTTTAACTATATTATGTCACTTTTGAACTCTGTATGACTTGCAAATATTTTCTACCAATCTTTGACATCATTTTTGTTAAAAACATTGTTCAAGGTACAGATGTTGTTAATTTATTGATTTCTATCACATAGTTTCTATTTTTTATGTTATATTTAAGAAATATTTGTTAAGACAAAGTCACAATGGTTATCACTTATGTTTTCTTAAGGAATTTTTATGGTGGTATTAGGTTTTAAAATTATGTCTATGGTACATTTTTAGTTAATATTTTTATTTGGTACTGTAGATGGATGGATCAAAGTTCATGTTTTTTCATATGTATATCTAATTATTTCCAAACCTTTTGTTTTGGACTAAATTGCCTCTGCATCTTCATTGAGAATCAGTCGATCAGTTGATTTATTCTGAACACTATCCTCATCTGGTTACCGAATAAATCTTGTTAATGCCAGTACCACATTATACTTTTGTTTTATAATAAATAAGTCTTTGAGTCAGGTTTTGTAAGGATTCCAATAATGTTCTTTTTCAAAATTATATTTGACTCTTCTAGGTTCTTATCATTTCCACATCATATTTGAAAATAGGTTGTTAATTCTACAAAAATATCTTTTGGGACTTTGATTGGGGTCGTATTTCTCAAGTTTTCTATTTTTTAACTGATTTTCTGTGTGTGTGCTTTATCGATTGTATGTTAATATCTCCAGCTGTAATTGGAGATTTTTTTTTGATAACAAATCTTGTGCATGTAGCATTTTTTATTTTTTTAAATAATAAATTTTATTTTTATATTCCCCATACAATTGCAACCCCCCATTTTGACCCCAATCCCTCCCCTCCCACCCCCCACCCCCCAAAAAGTGTCTCTGGTTCATAGTTTTTTGTTGATTTTGATTTTCACTTTCTTATAGTTATTCATTTTCCTGGTCCCTTATTTAAGTTTTCTAGATTCCTGCTATGAGTGAGACCATTCGGTATTTTTCTTTTTCTTTCTGGCTTATTTCGCTGAGCATGATCCCTTCCAGCGCCATCCATGTTGCTGCAAATTGCATGTGTTTATCTTTTTTGAATGCTGAGTAATATTCCATGGTGTATATGTACCACATCTTCTTGATCCAGTCATCTATTTTTGGGCATTTGGGTTGTTTCCAAAGCTTAGCTATTGTAAACAGTGCTGCTATAAACATAGGGATGCAGGTGTTCTTTGGAATTGATGTTTCTGTGTCCTTTGGGTAAATACCTAGGAGTGGAATTGCTGGATCATATGGAAGCTCTATGTTTAGTAGGTCCAGAAATCTCCACACAGCTCTCCATAGTGGTTGGACCAGTTTGCACTCCCACCAGCAGTGCAGAAGAGTTTCTTTTTCTTCACACCCTCGCCAACATTTGTTGTTGCTAGTTTTTTTAATATGTTCCATTCTCACTGGTGTAAGATGGTATCTGATGGTAGTTTTGATTTGCATTTCCCTGATTACAGGTGATGTTGAACATTTTTTCATATGCCTGTTGGCCATTTGCATTTCCTCTTCAGAGAAGTTTCTTTTTAGCTCTTCTGCCCATTTTTGGACTGGATTATTTTCTTTGTTTGTGTTGAGTCTCATCAGCTCTTTGCAGATTTTTATGATAAGTCCTTTATCATTAGTGTTGTGTGCAAAAATGTTCTCCCAGTTGGTGGGGTTTCTCTTCATTTTTGTTATTGTCTCTTTTGCTGTGCAGAAGCGCTTTAATTTGATGTAGTCCCAGCTGTTTATCTTTGCCTTCACTATCACTGCTTTGGGTGATGTGTCTGTAAAGATGTCTTTGATGTGAATATCACGTAGTGTTTCGCCTATATTTCCTTCTATGTATTTTATGGTTTCAAGTCTTATGTCTAGTTCTTTAATCCATTTTGAGTTGAATTTTGTGTATGGTGTGAGGTAGTGGTCAAGCTTCATTCTTTTGCATGTAGCGACCCAGTTTTCCCAGCACCATTTATTGAATAAACTTTCTTTGCTCCAATGCATAGTCTTTGCTCCTTTGTCAAAGATTAGTTGACCATAAACCTGTGGGTTTATTTCTGGATTTTCTATTCGATTCCATTGGTCTGTGTGTCTGTTCTTGTTCCAATACCATGCAGTTTTGATGATTATGGCTTTGTAGTAGAGTTTGAAGTCTGGGAATGTGATGCCTCCATTGCCTTCTTTTTTTTTCAGGAGAGCTTTGGCTATTCGGGGTTTTTGGTGATTCCATATGAATTTCATCAATAATTGTTCTATTTCTTTGGAGAATGACATTGAAATTTTGATTGGAATAGCATTGAATCTGTATATTGCTTTTGGTAGGATGGGCATTTTAATAATGTTTATTCTTCCAATCCATGAGCAGGGGATGTCTTCCATTTCTTTGTGTCTTCTTCTATTTCTTTTAACAGTGTTTTATAGTTTTCTTTGTATAGGTCCTTTACCTCTTTTGTTAGATTTATTCCCAAATATTTGATTTTTTTTGTTTTGATAATAAAAGGGATTTTTTTTTTCATTTCTTCTTCTTCAGATTTATTGTTTGTGTATAGGAAGGCTACTGAATTTTGTGTGTTGATTTTGTATCCTGCCACTTTGCTGAACTGATTGATGAGTTGAATTAGTTTTTCTGTGGAGTTTTTGGGGTTCTCTATGTATATTATCATATCATCTGCAAATAGTGGTAGTTTGACTTCTTCTTTTCCTATTTGGATTCCTTGTATGTCTTTCTCTCGTCTTATTGCTCTGGCTAGGACTTCCAGTATTATATTGAAAAGCAGTGGTGAGAGTGGACATCCTTGTCTTGTTCCAGATCTTAATGGAATTGCTTTCAGCTTTTCACTATTGAGAATGATACTGGATGTTGGCTTGTCATAGATGGCCTTTATGATGTTGAGGTATGTTCCTTGTATCCCAAGAATTTCAAGGGCTTTTATCATGAATGGGTGTTGCACTTTGTCAAAAGCTTTCTCAGCATCTATTGATATTATATGGTTTTTATATTTCTTTTTGTTGATGTGTTGGATAACGTTGATTGATTTTCGGATGTTAAACCATCCTTGTGTCCCTGGAATGAATCCTACTTGGTCGTGGTGAATTATCTTATGGATACATTGTTGGATTCTGATAGCTAAAATTTTATTGAGGATTTTTGCATCAGTGTTCATTAGGGAGATTGGCCTGTAGTTTTCCTTTTTTGTGTTGTCCTTATTCGGTTTTGGTATTAGTGTAATGTTGGCTTCATAGAATGTGTTTGGTATTGTCCCTTCCTTCTCAATTTTTTGGAAGAGTTTGTGAAGAATAGGCACTAATTCGTCTCTGAATGTTTGGTAGAATTCATTTGTAAATCCATCAGGTCCTGGGCTTTTGTTTTGGGGGAGGTTTTTGATTACCATTTCAATTTCGCTAATTGTAATTGGTCTGTTTAGGTGTTCTATTTCTTCTTTATCTAGCTTTGGGTGATTGTAGAGTTGTAGGAATTTGTCCATCTCCTCTAGATTGTTAAACTTGTTTCCATGTAACTGTTCATAGTAGTTACTGATTATTCTTTTGATTTCTGCTGTGTCCGTTGTGATTTCTCCTCTTTCATTGATGATCCTGTTTATTTGTGCTTTCTCCCTTTTTTCCTTTGTGAGCCTGGCTAGGGGTTTGTCTATTTTATTGATTTTTTCAAAGAACCAGCTCTTGGTTTCATTGATCTTTTGGATTGTTTTTTTAGTTTCAATTTCATTTATTTCTGCTTTGGTTTTTATTATTTCTTTTCTTCTACTGGTTTTGGGGTTTTTTTGTTGTTCTTTTTCTAGATCTTTGAGCTTCGAGATTAGGTTGTTTCTTTGAGTTCTTTCTTGTTTCTTGATGTGAGCTTCTATTGCTATATATTTTCCTCTTTTTGCTGCTTTTGCTGCATCCCATACATTTAGGATATTGGTGTCCTCCTTGTCATTCAATTTGAAGAATTTTTTAATTTCTTCTTTGATCTCCTCATTAGTCCAGTGGTCTTCCAGTAGTGTGGTTTTTAATCTCCATGAGGTAGGAAAGTTCCTTGCCTTCTTTTTATGGTTTATTTCTAGTTTGATGCCTTCATGGTCAGAAGTGTAATTAGAGATTTATATATTCCCTCTTACAGCTCTATCACTTTTTGCTTATTGTGCTTTGAATCTCAGTTATTAGGTACATGAACATTTGTTAATAGATTGATAAACTCTTGTGAATTGACCACTATATTATTATGCAATGGTACTGTTTCTTCTTGTTATATTTTTTTCTTCTAAAATCTATGCTGCTTGATATTAATATAGATTTGATTGGTATTAGAATGCTGTATTATTTTTAATCTTTTTTTGTTTATTTATACATGCACTGGGTACAGTCAGAAGCGCGGGAGGGTGAGAGAATTCACCAGAGCCAGAGCGGGGATCAGATCAGACAGAAGGACCGAAGCACACTGCTGAGGGGAGCAGCGGGCGGCAGGAGAGGTCTGCGCGCCATGTGGGACCCTCCTCTGGTGGCTGGGGAGCAGCCGGGGATCGCACTGGCGCTGCAGAGGCCGTGGGCAGCTTCGCAACCCAGCGCTCAACCGCTGCGCCACTGGGGAGGCCCTATTTTTAATCTTTTTATTGGCCTGATGTTTTAGAATTTAGAGTACTCAGAACTCACATTTCTGTAAACGAAATAAAGTTTGGACCCTGAGAGGCCAGAAGAAAATTGTTATTCAAGCTTTCTAATCTTCCAGCTGTCTCCCTTCCTTTCCCTAATCCCAATGACCTTTAAAATACTTAAAATAAATGTTAATATGGTAGGACTATTATTCCATCATTTGTTCAGCTATCAATTAAATTGCAATAGCTGATCGAGCTCTCAGAATTGTACTAAGGAATACATAAAGGATTTTTCAAAGATGGTGTGTGGGCTATAAAATAGGTTAGTTGGAAAGTATGAACTTTGGAATGAAGCAGGCCTGAATCTGAATCACACCTGCCAATTTTATATTATCATCCTTGGATAATATTATCCTTAGACAATAGTCCCCACTTCAGAGTCATTTAAACATGCAAATGGGGGACTCCCCTGGTGGCGCAGCGGTTGAGCGCTGGGCTGCCAGGCTGCCCGCAGCCTCTGCAGCGCTGGTTCGTTCCCGGCCTCCAGCAAGGGTCCCACAAAAAACAGAAACAAAAACAAAAAAAAACATGCAAATGGTATTACTTTGGCAATTTTAATAGTGTTAAAATCTCCCTTTTATATATAGATCCCAAATGTGGTACTTTTTCATGGTGATATCCTTTATTCAAATTCTTGGAACTCATGGTACTTTTCAACATGGAAGATCTGTGAATCCTGAAGCAAATATGAATATTGTAAGTTTCTAGGAAGTAAGTGCTAAGCTGCAGAAATAACAGAAAATGCTAATGCTACTCTTCAATTTCAAATTTGATCTACAGTCAAATATATTTTCCTGTATTCATATATTTTGATATAGGTTAACTAATTTTCCCTAACTACTATTTTATAGCTCACAGTTTGCCCTTCAGTCTTATTCTATCTCTGTGATGAAAATATATATGACTAGAGCAGGTCTCAGATAAAGTTGTTTCAGTCAATGTCATTTTCTAACGCTGATGAAAAAGCTGATGACTTTTTTCATTGAATAAAACATTTTATTCTGCTTTAATTATATGTCATTTTGTTTAAAGTCACAGTCCAGGAACCTATGGATTACCTTAAGTATTAACTTGCTATATATCACACATTAATAGATTACTTATAAATTTTCTCTTCTATATGCTTATATATACAAATTTTAGATATAAGTTTAGCTATATGCATAGACAAGTAAGAATTTATGAAATACACATGTATTTTCATATTTAAAAAACATAGGTGAATAGATAAAGGTATAGTGATTAGTAGTAGCAGTAATAGATTAGTATTTGAGATAACTTCTTGAAGACTGAGGTCTTAATTTTTGTTTTCTTTATCCATGAATCTTAGTGTCTAAGAATGATGCTTAGTAGTATTAGTATGCAGAATGAAGGGTGTCCTAGTAACCCCAAACTTGCACACTCTAAAGAGATTCTGCCATCTGCCACATAAAGACAAAGCATACTATTAGCATGAAAGAACTTTAATACAATAGTGTGCATAGAGAGAGAAGAGAAGAAAGGGTAATAATTTTCTAATAAAACATCCAATGTTATTCATCCCCTTGTGGGTAAGTGCCCAGCCCAACAGTCTTGGCCTAAAGCAGGGCCACTGAGGCCTGAAAACTTGCCACAAGTTTAAGGCACCTGGCAGGAATCCATCGGAAAAGGGTAGAAGGGGCCAGATAAGTCTAGAATGAAAAACAAAATCAGAGTACAAATCAAGGTAAAGATTGTCATTGGTCTCTCACCCAAGTCTCTTCCAAGTGTAGAGACACTTGTTTTGATACAGGAGTTTCCTTCCATGTCCTCCAAGGACCTGGTGCCCATACAAAGCTGAGAAGCAAGCACAACTTTTTCACATGTCTCTGCTCCACATGCCTCCTCCAATTCTCCTCCATTGTCTCCTCTGTCTGTCCTCCAAGTGTTCTATATTTCCACCTGGCTACTCGGCTCTGCTCCTCCTCAGGTGGGGCAGGGAACCCAGAACCTCCCCCTTTCTTGGAGATTAGTCTCTAATAGCGAATTAGTAACAATAAAAAAAAAAAAAGCCCTGAGATTGAGGGAGAATACAAAATGTTCATTTTTACATAATACGTTAGAAATGGCAGGCAACTCAGCTTAATTGACTAGCAAACTTTCTCTAAAATATGTGTGTTTTTCTTTATGTAGAGTGAAATTATTTCCTACTGGGGCTACCCAGATGAAAAGTATGATGTCATAACTAAAGATGGCTATATCCTTGGCCTTTACAGAATTCCTTATGGGAAGACGAAAAGTTTTAACAATACAGGTAATATTCAACTTCATATAAATTGATTACTCCCTGGGTCTTGAAGTTCCTAGCTCTTACATTTCTTCTCAATGAGTGTAGAATAAGAAAAGGCTTTGGAAAGCAAGAGTTAACTTCTCATATACCTGCCCACATGCTCAAGAAGAGAATGATATTCCATTAGCTTCCTGTTCATGGAGTGGTATTAACGTGGCCTCCCTGGTGGTGTAAGGGGTTAAGCACAGCACTTTGAAGCTATAGCCTCTGCAGCACCAGTTCGATACACCCCCCCCATCCCCACAGGCTAGGAAGCTACCCACGTGGTGCAGCAGACCTCTCCTGACTCTCATACTGCTCCCCTCAGGAGTGTATTTCAGCCAGTCCACCTGTTCTGTTCCCCACTCTATCTGGTGAATCCTCTCACCCCCGCACCTCTGGCCTGTACCCAGTTCTTATATGCATAAATAAATACCTTTAAAAAAAATAAGTGTGGTGGAACATATGCTGTTCCTTCCAGGATTTCTCTGTGTATCACTTTGCTTAGCCATGTCAATTGTCTAGAATTTCTGAAACACAATAACATCATTCCATGGGCTTGAAGAATTTGTGACTAGGCTTGTCATCTTAGCTGTGCCAGTTACCATAAACTGATTATGTAACTGATTATTTTTGCTTATTTGTCTAATTGCTCACAAAATGTCAGGTTTTTTTTTCTTTTCTCCTTAGATTTTTTTCCCTGAAAAGAATATTTCTCATAAGATTCTCTCACAAGTTCTTACTTTGAACATTAAAGCACATTCAGAGAAGAAACATGAATTTGAAACAACCTCAATGAATATAATTTCAGATCCTTACAAAGGTCATATCTACTAGGTAGAAAATGTTAACATAGATTTTAAATCATTATAGTAATGATTCCTCAGGGCATGACCTGATTTTTCAAATACTGTAATAAAAGATTTCAAGATAATTTTGAAATACAAGTGACTTAGAGTTCTCTAGAAGCAGACCTGAGATAAGAATTTATTGTCGACTGCTAGCTGGAAAAAATAAAGTGGAAATCAAGATAGGGAGGGAAAGGATCGAAGGAAGGATGGGACTCAACTAGAGTCTAGCTCATAAATCCATGAATCACACAACACTCATAAATCCATGAATCACACCTTGAAGGTAGGGAACTAGCTTTTTGGATCGTAATTATCATCACTTATTCATTGACTGAACACTAATCTTTGAAAGTGGAATAATCTCATGGAAGAGGCAATTCCCATTTGGTTGGAGGTAATTTTATAGAGAAAGAGGCAATAATGAACTCTCTTGGAAAACAGCTGGAAATATACTTAGTAAAGGAAATCTGGGTGGGGCACACCAAAATAATCCAATAGACTGTGCCCTTTGTACTACTCAAACCCCTTATTTTTCACATTAGATTTATTTCAATCAGGTACAACTTTTTCAGGATTCTGGTAGGTCAGAATTTCCTCCAATTGCTGGAATACATGGGGAAACTTAGGAGAAGAAGGTTAGTTTGTGTAAATTACTACATATGCTATTGCAGCTGCTCCATGTCATAACTGATACTTAAAATTTCTCTACCATCCATTGTAGATCCCCTCCTTCTAACTTAGCTCCTTGTGTTGTAAGCCTCAGCCTTAAGAGCTACTATCATTCAACCCTCGTTTTTCATCCCTAAGAGCTACTATAGCTGTGGCAGGTCATAGATACTGTTTCTTGTACATTTAAAATTAAAACAGGGCATCAAAGAAACAAAAAATGTTCCAGGATATCACATGAATACCAACTATATTAAATATAATTTTTAAATCTCTGTCTTCATTATGTGTCAGTAGCCCTATCTTTGTATGATGATCTGGGTCAGTTATTCCTGCCAGTATAATAATGAATTTCTTTGTTTCCCAGTCTTCCAACATGAGGAGCCCAAAGTGACAAGTCAACTTTAAGTTGATGGGGATGCTTACTGTGTGCCCTGGTAGAAGCATTTTCTCTTTATAAACAAGTGCCTTTAGATCTATGGAAACTAAAATTGTGAGAATGGAAAGTATAAATCCCTCAATGAGTTACTGGGAGTGATAGTAGAAACACACTTAATCCTATCTCCCTTTTCTTTCTAATTTAGCTCCGTGTTAGAAAGGAGCTTGCATTCTAGAATTATAACCAATAGGATGACTCAACTAATAGATGTCAGCCAGATACTATTTTTAACCATCCCAGTGCTTGTGCAATGGACTCAAAAAAGGAGGCTGAGACATAGGCCTTCTTGTTAGAAAGGAGCCTGCATTCTAGCACTATATTATGCTCTTTTGTTTAACGTGTGTAAACAAATTCAAAGGAAAACATTTGTATTTCCAAGATATCATTTTCCAGATGACATTATCACCAAGGCTTCAAGTTGTTATTTCACTGCTCTCTATAATCAAATTATTTCATCCTGCATTTTTTTGATGTAATTATGTGATAGAACATGGATAATAAGGCCCTATACCAATGGATGCACCTTCTTTGATATGAAGTGGATCCCTTAATTTAACACCATGCTATGAGGAAGACAATGGTGGTACTCTGAAAACTCTTGAGTAGAGGTGCTGGCTGTGGTCCTGTGGGAAGGAAAAGTAAATCTTAGCAGAAACGAATCAATCAATCCTACTCATAAGGAATTGTTACCCTTTTTAGGGAAAGAAGTTCTAATATATCTAACTTGTCTCCAAGTGCCTGGTTTGGTTTACTTGAGGGGTGGTACCATGTGAGAACTCTTACTGGAGTAGAAAAAGCTGCCTTGGTGAGGGAGGCCCATGTCTCGGCCCCCTTTTTTGAGTCCATGATACTTCTAGTATTCTATATATGCCAAAATGGCAACAGAAGTTCTGCATTTCCCAGCTTTTAAATTCTGCTGGTAAATGGAATATCCCCCAAGCCCTCCAAAGGCACATTTGTCAGTTTGTGGATATTCTGGTTTTATTTAATAGGGTTAGCATGCCTATATGTAAATGCTTTTATCAGTTTCTACACAATGTGATTATAATTCTGGACTTTTCTAATCTTCCAAGAAATAAACAGCTGAATGTCAGAACTGACCTCTGAAACTATTGCCAGTGTGTTGAATTCTTTGTCATAGGAATGTGATTTTATATGAATGGGTTTTCTCTTATCCAGGTCTATATATGTGTGCACATGTCCCCTTTAATCCAAAAGCTTCAGGATCCATTCCAGAGACATGCACTCCCAGTTCTGTTGCATACGTATTACCAGATTTTGTAGCTCCTGTAGGATATAATCTCTCCTTTTCCCTAAGCAGATCCAATATTCTTCAGTAAGTCATGCTAGAATTTAACCATAGTCACTGAGTATCCAGGAAAGGATTGGGGTGAATCTTGTGGCAGGGAAGTCCTGATCTGCAAGGTATCTCTGACAGAGAGTTATTATCTTCTAACAAAGAAGAGAGTGGGTCATGTTTTTATTTCCAGTGAGTTTAGGGAAATCTAGCTTTCAAGTTTATGAAGTTTTTCTACCAAGATATCCTTATCTCAAGTCTCAGGGTCCTACAGCCTTATCAAGACTCATATGATATGAGATCTTCCTTACACAGAGAATTCAAACTACCTGAAATTTAAAGATTTATTTATTTTTGCTTAGAAGAACTGGGGTGTAGGCCAGAGGTACAGGGGTAACGGGTGAGAATATTCACCAGAGATAGAGTGGCAAGCAGAACAGGCAGATCTACCAAAATACACCCTGAGGAGAGCAGCAGGCAAGACAGGAAAGGTCTGCTGTGCCACATGTGTTAGCTCCCTGGCCAGGGATGGAACTCAGGCCCTCAAAGTGGGAGCACTAACACTTAATTCGTAGACCACCAGGGAGGCCTAAATTTGACCATTCTTACAATTGAATCCCAGCCATAACTTTTACCTCAGTTTGCCCTCTAACTCTAGGAAATGAGGGTGTTTAGAGGCCTTCAAAGAGGTCTTATGATTTTTCATTTTGCTTTCATTGATGGTTGATTGCTCTGAGCCCTGTTATCTTCTCTCTTCAAAACACCGTCAAACACTCAGCAATAGCTACCCAGTTCCTTAGATCTCATAATTATATTTCCCCTGTGCCTTTTAACTGTCAGACACATTGTACAAGCCAGAACAGTAATTTCCTTTATTGTCACAGGAATATTTTAGTCATTGAAATGCTACAACATACTAGGCTCTTTCAGTATTCTACTTACCATCTACAGCCAGCCAGCCAGCAAGTAATGCATCTTCATCATCCCATCCTTAATTGTCAGCTTCCTTGACCACTTTTAGTAGTAACTCTTAGATCAGTTCTGTAGAAGCAGAGCCTGTAACAGGGATTTACTGAGAGAACCTCAGGAAAAAGGTAATGGAGAAAGCAGGAGAGCAGAGAAAGGAGTAGAGCAAGGAGGTGGTCTGCACTGGAGTCTATCTTCAACCCTACCTTTGTGCTAGTTGGTTCAGGTATAAGTTGTCTCCTTCCCCAGTGTGGAGCTCCCATTTGGCCAAGATTACCAAGTGCTTTCTCCTGAGACCTGTGTATAGTTGGCAGCTAACACAACATCTGGAGATTAGGATCATCAGCCTAATTATAATAGTAGGATCTATGCAGAACACCAGTAGAATCACTGTTGTAGAGGATAATGTGTGACTGGCAATTCAGGGCTTAAAGTCACTTATAAACATAGCTTACATTATCCAAAAGTTATTATCCTTACATTATAACTCAAAAACTTTGGAAGTATACATAAGGACTCTGGGAACTCTGTTAGGTGACTAAAACAGTGGTTCTAATGATAATACTGATAATAAATGTCAGTGAAAAATGTCATTGTAAAATTATCTAATGAAATAAAAGCTGGGAAAATCCTATAATGTTTCGTGTAGTATGTTGTTTAAAATTCATGAATGTCCAAATCACATTGCCTATCTGAATATTCCAAATCTTTAAAAGTTTATGTAATTATTTTTAAAGATTTATTTATTTATGCACACAATAACTGGGGTGTAGGCCAGAGGTATGTGGGGTGAGAGGATTCACCAGAGACAGAGTGGAGAGCAGAAAGGTGGACTGACTGAAATACACTGCTGAGGGGAGTAGGTGGCAAGTCAGGAGAGGTCTGCTGTGCCATGTGGGACATCTCCATGACTGGGGATCGAACTCATGCCATGTGGTTGCTGATAGCTTCATAGTGCTGAGACTTAACCTCTTGACCACCAGTAAGGCCCAAAAGTTTATATATTTAAATGAGACTTGACCAAATTGTCCACTTGGTCATTTGAAAGAAGTCCATTAGTGAACTGCATTAAACAATTCTGACATCAGTGGGGTTAAACATTAGTAACTCAACCTATGTATACAGTTTTTTAAATAAACCTTTAAATTGGCATATAGCGAAAGACTGAAATTCAGATGAGATTTTCACGTAGACAATACAAGATTTAAATAGTGATTATCTGTATTTTTTCCCAGCTCAGAGGTTTGTTGTATACTTGCAACATGGCTTGTTTACATCTGCCAGCAGCTGGATTTCCAATCTACCTAACAACAGTCTGGGCTTCCTTCTGGCAGATGCTGGTTATGATGTGTGGATAGGGAACAGCAGAGGGACTACCTGGTCCAGGAAACACATATACCTAGAAACAAATTCCAAAGAATTCTGGGCATTCAGGTACAAATAAAGCCATATAATGTTTCATTTTATTTTATAAATGTATTGAACACTTTTTTTGTTTTGTTTTGATAATACTCAAAAGAGGGTTGAAATAGCCTTTATTCATTTACTATCTTCAAATGTTAATATAATATCAGTATAAAATAAATTTTTATTTCCCCTTTTCTTTTCAGTTTTGATGAAATGGCTAAATATGACCTTCCAGCCTTCATTGATTTCATTATAAACCGAACTGGACAAAAAGAGATTTTTTATGTAGGACATTCACAGGGCACTACTATTGGTATGCTAAGAGAGATCACTATTAATATTCTTTAATTACTTTTTTAAAGATTGTAGATTTATTTATTAAGCTATAGGTAAGTTTATAGACTTACAAATGAAACAAAATAGAACTGTGATATAAGCATAGGCTAGCAATGCCCAGGAGCTAACACCCTGCTGACATTCCCAAGTCTTCTTTAGTCACAACAAATTGGTTATACAAGCAAAGTTGCCTGTCATTTTGTTTGTTTCCGATGTATCAAAGTTGGATATATACATTAAGATCAAAGTGAGATCATAACTATTATTTGTTCTGCAAATAGAACTTTAATAAATTTTTAAAAATATAGCCCAGTGTTTTGTGACCAAGAGACTTGAAAAGACTGTGTTTTTGTATTTAGGACACATTAAATTTAATAAATGCACAAAGATGAGAAAAGCCTTTCCATTTCTGAAAATGACTAGAAAAGGCCATGATCATGTAGTGGTTAGTACTCTGCACTGTGTGAAAATGACAAGGAAAGAACTTTCATCTCACAACACTACCTAATGTATAACAACTCTAATTTCAGAAAAAAAAATCCCTAAGACCCAATATAATTCTCTTACACAGTATTATAGACCTATTTCCTTGCATTATTTCTACTTTGAAGGTAAAAAAATCCATTTTATAATAGAAGCCCATATTAAATGTATAGAGTATAGAGTATTATTTTCTAGGCTGAAGAAATAAAAAGGTGGGATTTTCTCATAGGAATAATCCACTTCCTACTAGAAAAAGTATGTTGGATAACAATCTAATCACATTTTTTATGGATATTTTTTCTGATCTTTATTAACTGTGAGTGTGACTTTGAGTCCAGGTTCTCATTAGCCATTCAATTATCAGGAGTCAGGAATTCCTAACACTTATTAAATAAGGAAAAAATGGATGACATGCAAGAGTTTATCAGCCTATAATATGTTATATGATATATATTTCTTTGGTTACTTGACTTGTCAGAACTCAGGGGGATAAAAACAATCAATAAAAATGAGAAGATATGATGGCTTGATGTCAAAAAAGGAAAAACTACCATTTGTTATATTAATGACTCTAATCTACTAAAAATATATAAACTAATATTTAGTTTCCTAAGTAAAAGAAGGCAAAGAAGTTTTAAAATATATTCATAGTAAATATTAAATCAATTTGAGTATATTGAATCTCTCACCTCATTACCAGATATACAAATATTTGATATTGCTTCTTATTTTTAAACCATGATGTTATAAAGCTAATTTATTGCTATATTATCATCATTTATAGTCTATAGATTTATTTTTAATCTTAATAATCGGCATTATGTTGTTATCAATATGCATATCTCATCCTGGGTAATCAATAAATGTTCGATAAGTGAATTAAGAAATAAGTACAGTAATTGTTCAGAATCTATTGAACATACTCTTATTAGCCATGGTGTCATCTCTTATATGCTGGTAATTGCTTAAAAATAGTTAATTCTTTTCTTTCTATCTTTCTTTCAGCTTTTATAACATTTTCCACCATGCCAAAGATAGCTGAAAGAATCAAAATATTTTTTGCCTTAGCACCAGTTTTTTCCATTAAATACTTAAAAAGCCCTTTAGTTAAAATGGCATACAAGTTGCAGTCAGTGTTCAAGGTATGTTATTCCATTATTCTGTGTGGTTGATAACCCAAAACAACAATGATTCTAAGCCTCAGAAAGTATTAATACTTACTAGAAGGAAAGGTAGAAAGGGGGTGGTAAATCAGGTAAATGCATTTAATTGTATGGTTAAAAATGGAGTTGAACTTATAGTGGTGAACATAAAGTATGATTTATAATGATGCATACCTAAAAACCTATATAACATTACGGTGCAATGCTACTTCAATACAACTTTTTTTTTTTTCTTTCTCAGCCAAATAAAGTTTATTTCCTTTGTTCTCAAAACCCAGTCTTAAGACTATTATACATCCTTAGTCCTGGGCCTTACAGAATCACTTTCATGTCCAGAGAGGTTTCCCTGGAGCTATCTCCTTGCTTTTTCACTAATCAATAAATGCTGGCAGGTCAATACAACTTTTAAAAAAAAAAAGATTTATTTATGCATACAAGAGCTGGGGTATAGACCAGAGGTGTTGGGGGGGGGGAGGTGAGAGGATTCACCAGAGACAGAGTGGGGAGCAGAACAGGCAGATTGATGAAATATACTACTGAGGAGAGCAGAGAGTGGGGCAGGAGAAGTCTGCTGTGCCGTGTGGGTTAGCTCCCTGACCGGGGATTGAACTCATGCTGCAGTGGCTGGAGGTAGCTTCATAATGCTGAGACTTAACCCTTGTGCCATCAAGGAGCCCCAATACAGCATGTTTTAATTACGAAAAAGGTCTTGACTATGTTTGCACAGCCACATGTATGAACTGAATTTTTGGTTTCGATTATACTGGATCCTTTGTTTCTAGGAATAGGATTTTACTATGATACTTTTGGATTCCTCATTGGTAAGGGAAAATCTAGCATTTGAATCATATCTATCTTCTCCTTGCAAGATTTATCCTTAATTTAAATGTTTTAAACTGTAAGTTAATGCGTTTGATTGAAAACAGAAAATTTACCACATCATTTGTTGATTCTTTGGGCCTTCCAAATATGGATAAAGTAAATTTATTTTACAGGCTTTTACCGGCAACAAAGACTTTTTATCTAATACTTCATCTAAAAGATTCATTGGTTCAAAGTTGTGTCCACTAAAGATTTTTGGTGTTCTATGCCGTGAATTCTTGTTTATGATATATGGATATGACACAAAGAACTTAAATATGGTAAGAACAAGTTGGATTTTATATCCATTTTCAAAGATTTAAAAAGCAACTTTTAATAGTGTTTATTTTATGCTTGTGTATCATTTTATGGTTCATCTATGTATACTACTAGAAAGATTTTTAATCTTTCTGACTTTATTACTATATCAATATTGTGATGGTGATTACCTTGCTGAGATTTTGCTTCCTCCTTTATCTTGCTATCTATGAAGAACAGAGAGCAATTGCTGTGCTGGATATCTTTGTTAGCCTGTGCCATTGGGTATTAATTTCCTGAACTTTCTTGTATTTAGCTTTTCTTCCATTTTCTTGTTTCCCACAACTCCCTGCCTTCCCTGTTGATCCTTTTATAATTAGAACTAATGCCTGCCAAATATCTTCCATGCTTTTGACATTTATCAAAATTGCTCGAATGGAAAAACATCTTGGTGTTCAACCTGCTGCTACTGACATCATTTGGATTGATTGTATATAAATTCTATTAAAGATATAGGCATTTATTCTAAAAAGTTTTTCAGCACATTAAATTAATTCAAATTTGGCAAAACCTACTGTGACATTTGGACTAGTAGTTGGTTCCTGGGACTTTTAAGAACTTCTCAGTAACTACTAATGATTTTTGACTATTTACCATTCTCTTTTTCTCATATTATTCTACCATCTAGTATTAAATGTCTATCATGTGATGACTGGAAAAATAAATACAATACTTTTTTGTTTCATTCTTTCAGTCTATATTTTGGAAAGTATATTTGACCATCACTGTATTTTCTGTGGGTATCCCTCCTGGGACAAAAGTTGACAATGTCATAGGTTATAACATGATTATTTTCTATGTTCTCTGGGATTCTGAGCAGTTCGAACTGGAAAATTTTCACAGTGTGTATGAGAATAGTAAGTGTGATTGGTGGCATAGTTTAGTTTGATTCAATACTCTTGAGCCTTTTATATCAGTGGGAAGGCAGAGTTTGCCATGGAATTGTGTCTTATAGCCAGTATGAAAAAAAAAAAAAAAGAGAGAACCTTGTAGTTTGTAAAGATTCAATAAGTGGAATCAATTCCATTTAACCTGGGCATGGGGAACTGAATAAGAGATCTGAAAGCAAGTTTTTTTTTAAAGATTTATTTATTTGTTCATACAAAAACTGAGGTACAGGCCAGAGGTGTGGGGGGTTAGAGGATTCACTGGAGACAGAGCAGGGAACAGAATAGGTAGACTGACTGAAATACACTGATTGAGGGGAGCAGTGGGCTAGTCAGGAGAGGTCTGTTGTGCCATGTGAGTTGCTCCCTGGCTGGCTGGGGATGGAACTCATGCTGCAGAGGCTGTGGACAGCTTCACCAGGCTGTGCTGAACCTCTTGTGCCACCAGGGATGCCCTGAAAGCAAATTTTAATGTCAGGAAGAATCGGAGATGAAAATTTTCACCAATGTAAATTGGAAAACATATTACCAAAGAACCCAAAATTTTGACTGTGTCCAAGTCTTAAGATTCTTTGATGAAGGTTTACAAAAATGGTTTACTTACAAAGAGAAATGTGCCTGAAATAAGTACTAGTATCAAGGATATGTGATTATGATTTGAGTTCCTTTAGAGGATGGATTCCTTCCTTCCTTTCTGATAAAGTTGAAGTAGAAACTCTGATAATCATTTCCTATTACTCATGGACATGCATGAAAGCTACTTATAATCTTCTTTGTCCAGAAGAATTAATTGAACAAGGTATATTGAATTGAGTAAGACTCTGACCCTCATTAGAGTAAAGAGTATTGCCCCTAATGTAAGGAACATCTGGAATATGGCATGCAGGATAAATATTACATGGGAACTTATTTCAAGCACAGATAGAGTTATAATTAGAGGAGCCAAAGAATACCTAGAAGTTTTATAGTTTTGAGTTTTACATTGCAAAATGAGTTTGAGTTTAGTTTGTGAAGGTGTCAGATGTCTGGATTTGTTTATTTATTTGTTTATTTACTTATTTATTCAGTCCATGGGTGTCCAGTTATTCAAGCACAAATTAATAAAGAGATTATAATTTCTCTATTGCATTGCCTTCGCTCCTTTGTCAAAGATAAGTTCACTATATTTATAGAGACCTATTTCTGGGCTCTCTTATTTGCATCATAGACCTATTTGTCTTGTCTTTTGCCAGTGTAAAAGTGTCTTGATCACTTTACTTTTTCAGTGAGTCCTGAAGTTGTGTGCTGTCATTCCTTCAACTTTGTTTTTTCCCTTCAATATTGTGTTGGCTAGTCTCAGTTTTTAACCTCTCCATATAAATCGCACAACTTGTTTGTTGATAAACTTAAAATAAGTTGCTAAGTTTTGATAAGAATTATAGCAACACTGCCTTCATTGACTGAGGCTCCCAAGCATTAGATAGGTAATGCAAACCTAAAGTACAAATGGACACAAAGGCTGTGCTACTTCTGATTCAGTTTCACTTTGGGTAGTATATTTAGAACATAGCATCCAGTTATAACAGAGAAGATTTCTTTTTAAGTCTTCTAACTGCCTTTTTCATGCCTTGGGGTGAGTTTTGCTTTCCTCAAATAGCTAAATTCTCAAAAAGAAACTTTATTTTATGGGATTAGCAAATAACCTTAAGGAAAAGTGGTTTTAGTAATTCACTTTTTACTACTGATTCCTGTTTTTTTTTTTTCTCTTCCATTTATCCTGGTAATTTCTTTTTATCTTGCATTCTATAGTATTTTCAAAAGATGTGAGTGTGTGGGTGTCTTTTAATAGTTTCCAGTACAGGGTGATGGACCCCATAATTTAGAAATCCAATAATAGCTTCTGACTTATGTGAAAATTGTACATTTAATACATACATTTATGTAAATAAAATTTGATTATTTTATTAGTTATTGAAAAGTAACTACATTTTCTTGAAATTATTTAGCTCAATAAATATAAAATATTATGATTGTACTAGTAAACATCAAAGATCTGGTTGAACAAAGCAATTATTTTTAACCCTCAGAGTCGCTTGGATGTATATATGTCACAAAACCCAGCAGGAACATCTGTTCAAAATATACTTCACTGGAGTCAGGTATAACTTTTAAAGTCATTTTCTTTTTTTTTTCTTTTTTAAAAATATTCATTTATTTATTTATACAAGCACTGGGTACAGTCAGAAGCGCGGGAGGGTGAGAGAATTCACCAGAGCCAGAGTGAAGAGCGGAGAGCAGAACAGGCAAAGTGATGAAGTACACTGCTGAGGGGAGCAGCGGGTGGCAGGAGAGGTCTGTGCTCCATGTGGGACCCTCACCCGGCGGTCGGGGATCGAACCGGCGCTGCAGAGGCTGCAGGCAGCTTCGCAACCCAGAGCTCAACCGCTGCGCCACCGGGGAGGCCCTAAAGTCATTTTCAAATGACTTTATACCTCATCATTCTACAGTCCTGCTATTGCCATAGAATGATAATTTTAGAAGGATTAAATGAAATTGTTACCTATTTGTGTAATTCTGTATAGTTTACTATGTGTATTACTATCATAATCTATTAGATGCTAAAATGAAACCACTGATCACAGCAACAAAAACCTTGCTTCATCTCTTAACACTTGCAAATTTAACACTACCATTTGTTTTCGGTCCATTTAGTAGAATCTGATTATGTTCATTTCCCCTCCTGATTATGTTTTTATCAAAAGGAGTTTCAAATTCTCTGTCTACCCATCTTCTCTTCTACCTTAAACCTCATTACAGATTAGAGCTATAAACCTTCTAAGAGCTGGAGCTCTGACAGCAGCAGGGGAGGTGTCCTCCCAGAGAGGACACACACAGGCAGTGCCTGTGCTTCAGGTCACAGGAGATGAAAGAGCAGTCAAGTCTTAGAATTGTCAAGTGATTTTTCCAGGTGTAGAGCTACAAAATGCAATATTTACAACTCAGACCTTAACTTTTCAATCTTCATGTGCTGGAGTGTTGTATTATATCACAGAAAAGGCAAAAGGGCATGAATTTAAGGGCCCAAAGTGTATGTTTCACCCACATGTCTCTTCCATGTATCTATCTCTTCCACGTGTCTCTACAACTATCTCTACCAGGTGTCTCCTTCAAGAACCTGGTTGCCAGTTGAAACCTAAAAAAGCAAGAAAGATAGAGCCTGCATGTGTTCAGCCAAGTTGGGCTGCTTAACTATACACCTAGTTCCCAGTGACCCTCCCATTCAGGAAGTCAGATGCCCCCGCCAGGAGTTGTAGTCTTCAGCACCTAAACTTTCTTGGGTGAGTAGATGGGGGTGTAGTCCTCCATCTGACATAAAAATATCAGGATAAAGTTCATTCAGGATGTCATTCATAGCTAGAGTTCACTATTTACTTGCACATTAGATTAATTAACAAGGGGGAATTAAAGTTGCTAATGAGATGACCTGAAAGTAAGAAGATTATTCTGTATTGTTGAGATGAACCAATGTCTTTAAAGCTAGCAGAACTGGTAATGTCAAAAAGATAACGGTGATAGAAGCAAGATCAGAGTGTCGCAAATTGAGGACTCAAATCCACTGTTGTTAGTTTTAAAGATGGAGGAAGGACCCTTGAACAAAGGAATGTAGTTGGTTTCTAGAAGCTGGGAGGGACAAGAAAGCAGATTGTTCATTTGAGCCTCCAGGAAGGAGTATAGCCCTGCAGGCACCTTGATTTTTAACTCATTGAGACCCATTTTGGACTTGGAAACTCCTTAATTCTAAGATAATACATTTTGTGCTTTAAGTCACTAAATTGGTGGTAATTTGTTATGGCAGTCATAGGAAACTTAATATATCTTAACATGCCATTCAGGGGACTGCATGATTTAATTCCAAACCATCTCAATTTCATGGGTCAGTAAGCCATGGAATAGTCTTGAGCAGGGATGTAAAGAAAATACCTTCATATTTGCTGAGTAGAGAGGGGAAAGAGTAGAAGGAGAAAAATAAATAGTTTTTAAAAACATTTAAAAACATTCAAGAAAAATTTTTAATTTTATTTTATTTTTAAATTTAAATTTTATTTTTATATTCCCCATACAATTGCAACCACCTTATTTTGACTCCAATTCCTCCTTTCCCCGCCCCCCACCTCCCCATAGAGTGTCTCTGTTTCATAGTTGTTTGTTGATTTTGATTTTTACTTTCTTACAGTTATTCTTTTCCCTGGTCTCTTATTTAAGTTTTCTAGATTCCTGCTATGAGTGAGACAATCCGGTATTTTTCTTTTTCTTTCTGGCTTATTTCACTGAGCATGATCCCTTCCAGCGCCATCCATGTTGCTGCAAATTGCATGTGTTTATCTTTTTTTGAATGCTGAGTAATACACAGAAACATCAATTCCAAAGAGCTCCTGCACCCCTATGTTTATAGCAGCACTATTTACAATAGCTAAGCTTTGGAAACAACCCAAATGCCCAAAAATAGATGACTGGATCAAGGAGATGTGGTACATTCAAGAAAATTTTGACCTTTGAACTAGCAAAGAACACACAGATAAGTCCAGCTTATGAAAAACTGTGAGTACATCTCTCACTCAGTTTACATACCACTAAAGAATCCATGGCCATTTAATATTTTACTTCTTCCCACATCCCATGAAAAATAGAAAATATTGGAGAATCGGTCTTCCTGACCAATTTGACCTTGAAAATATGACCCATTTGTTTCTCTTTCTATGCTTTTTTTGTCATACCATAACCCAGCATAAGACTGGAAGGTTCTAATGAATCTGAACTTTACTTGATGACTTAGCACTAGAGAAGTTAGATTTAGACTCACACATGATTTTTCAATGCACAGTTATTACATTTGAAGGAAAAATAAATAATCTGTATTGATCCCTTTATAGGCATTACTATCTTCTCTTCTGTATTTAAAGTCTCGTTAAAGAGAAAGAGTTAAGTACTTTTTTCTCTCTTTTTTTTAGCCTCCACCAAACAATCCATCCCCATACCCCATCCACCTCCTTCCCCAAACTCCTCCACCATTTCCCTTATTCCCTCTGGTAACTATCTTCTTTTTCTGAGTCTAGATTTTTATTTCTTCATTGCTTGCATGTAATTGTTCTTTGAATATTTATATTCTTCAGATGAGTGAAGCCATCCAAATAATCACCTCAAGTTCCATCCATTTTGTGCCAAATGGCACCATTTCATCTTTCTTCACAGCTGTGTAATATTCCATTGAATATATGTTCCACAGTTTTTCTATCCATTCATCTGTTGACGGGCACTTGGGTTCCATGATTTGGCAATTGTAAATAGTGCTACTGCATACATAGGTGCAGATAGATCATTTCATGTTAAATTTTTCATGTTATTTGGATATATCCTTAATATTGGTGTTATTGAGTCACATGGGACTTCCATTTAAGAAAGAGAAAGTGATGTGTTCACAAAGCACAAGAAACAGACAGCTGAAACAATTACTAATTTTAACTCATTTTATGCTACTTAATATATATTATATATATAATATATATATATTATTCTTGTCTGTTTTTAAAATCAAAGCCTTACATTAGGTCAAACATTTCTATGTTAAAATGGAATGCAAGATTTAAGATTAATCCTATATGCTCATTAATTTTTTGAAGCTGTAAAGGTTATTTTTTAATGATCAATTATGTGTTCATGTAACATGTATTGATGAATATTTGCTAACAGCAGAAAATCATATTTGTCAGTGCAGCTTTACAATGGCCTTGAGAGACATTTGCTGTATTTAATTTTTAACTAGAAAATATTTTAATGCATATATATAGTGTAAATAATAATATTTTTAAAGATTTATTTATTTATACAAGAACTTGGATATAGGCCAGAGGCATGGGAGGGTGAGAAGATTCACCAGAGACAGAGCAGGGAACAGAACAGGCAGACTGACTGAAATACATTACTGAGGGGAGCAGTAGACAAGACAGGAGAGGTCTGCCACGCCATGTGGGTATCCCCCTGGCCTGCTGGGAATTGAACCCATACTGCAGAGACTGCAGCCAGCTTCACAGCGCTATGCTCAACCCGCTGCACCACTGGGGAGGCCTGATAATATTTTAAAATAGAAATGACATGAACTTCAGTTTGAAATAAGTTCATATATAGTAGCACAAATTCATGATCCAGTGACTTCTGAGGTGTTCAAATTTGGCGCAATGCATTTTGATGGTACATGTTTTTAATTATGGTTTTTTAAATGGCAAAATATATTTTGAAAAATAATGTTAAAATCAAATTTTTTGTGGACTTGCTGAGGAAACTGGTTTGAAAATTTAAACTGATAGCTGAATTGGCAACATAGTAAATTATTTTTAGATTGACTGGCTTTTATATTTGAATCATATTGATTAATAAACATGCAATCATCATAGCATTCTTGAAATTTTTGTTATTGAATAACTGACTGACTTCTGCAATACATGGAGTAAAATTTTAGACAAATATTTTGCCTACAGAGTACTCTCTAAATAATAGCTTGAATCATAGTCTGGGTCAAGAGTATATACACTTAGAGTTGTTTGTTAGGGTGGTAAGGAGTTATTTTTAGGTGTTTCTATGAGTATCTTATAAATACACAAAATGTATGCATTTGTACATTGTTTAAATGTATTAGGAACTTCTAAAATGTATTCTTTGTTTTGAAGGACACTTTCTCTTTTCAGAAATTATGAGAAATTAGACTTTGACACAGTCAGTGACTGCATAAATAAGTCCTGTTTAGTAAATCCTGCACTTTCAGTAAGGGATTTCAAAGACTTTTGCAAACCTAATCGTGCTGACAAAAAGAATAAGATAGAATCAAATTAGGGCCTCCCTGGTGGTGCAGACAGCTGAGTGCCGCACTGTGAAGCTGTCTGCAGCCTCTGCAGTGCATGTTCTATCCCGGCCAGCCAGTGAGAATCCCACATGGCAAAGCAGACCTCTCCTGTCTTGCCCGCTGCTCCCCTCAGCAGTGTATTTCATCAGTCTGCCTGTTCTGTTTCCCGCTCTGTAGCTGGTGAATCCTCTCACCCTCCCACGCATCTGGCTTGTACCCCAGTTCTTGTATAAAAATAAATAAATCTTTTAAAAAAATAGAATCAAATTAATTCACATTTTCCTTTTCACAATTGTTCTAATTACTCATAATATGGGACTATGTTTGTTATTCAATAAATATTTAGGGGTTATTTGTTCTAATCAGTCATTCTGATACAAAGACAAAAATATCCAAAAGCATGAAGGAAAAATAGAAATCACGCCATAGTATTTTGCTGTGTATCTATTGCTTTTCTTATTTATTCTATATATATTCTATATATTCTTATTTATTATATATATGTATATATATTTCTTTTAAAAAATGATGTATTTATTTATGCATGCAAGAACTGGAATGTAAGCCAGAGTTGTGAGGGAGAAGGGGGGGATGTGTGTGAGAGGATTCACCAGAGACAGAGTGGGCAGCAGAACAGTCAGATCTACTGAGATAACTGCTGACAGGAGCAGCAGGAGAGACAGGAAAGGTCTGCTAGGCTATGTGGGTTAGCTCCCTGGCCAGCCTGCCGTATGCAACCAGGAAAGGCCTATGTTCCTTTATCTTACCCTATCAAAAGGAGATGAGGAACAAAGAAACCCACCTAGACTTCTCCCAGCAGACCCAGGACAAGGAGTGCATGTGTGCCATGTATACTTAGCAGCACTGTGACGGGCAAAGGAGTACCGTCTTACTTTTTTTTTTTTTTTTCAGCTTTTTACTTCTAGGCAACTGAAAGCTTTTGACTGGGGAAGTCCTGCTCAGAACTTGGCTCATTTTCATCAGGTAAATAATTAGGTATAAACTATAAGTTATTTTCTTAGTAGGTTCAGATGATTTTGCTATAGACTAAGGCTCATCTTTAAAGCCTGAGAAACAGTAACCACCAGAAGAAGGACTACAATGAAGATCATGTTGACTAGGATCCTTATTGTCACAACCGACCAAATGGCTTTTCCCTGTTACCTATTTTTAACAACAGTTATCTTGGATAAGGCTAGAAAAATTGTCAGGCAGTAGAATAATTCATCATTGTTCAAGAGGAAAAATATTATAATATGCATGGCTCCATGCTTTCTTAAATAAGAAATAAATGTATAATATAGTGTGTTGTCCTAAAAATATTATTGTATTTGGGGAAGTATGACAAATATACAGCAATTAGGATAAAATAGAAGATTTTTTTTTTTTCAAGTAGAAGTTAATTGTGGTAAAAATTGTATGAGATAATGACAAAAGTCTTGAAGGAATAGAACCCAGCTGACGTCTACCTTGAAGTTCATGCTTTTCCACCATATTTTTCAGTATTAGCTAAACCCCTGCCATATGTGATTCACTCTTATAAAAGTCTGAAGTAAAATACAAAAATCAAATCCAATAAAATCAAATTTGATCTTAACTGTAATATTTATCATTTATTGATAATCATACTGATAGTTACACAGCCACAGGAAATTTTGGTTAAAATTTAATGCTTTATAAACAAAACTACCATTATTTCTATGAAATGTCTGCATACTCTGATTTAGAGCAAACTGTCTAGTTTTGATTTATAAATGATTTACTTCTAAGAAAAAACTGTAATAGTTATTTTTTCATACTCTGCTTCCATAGCAATAATTTTTGAGATTTAGCTTCTTTTAAATAGTACTTGGCAACAGCCCTGCTGCCCGCCTGTGACCTGTGACCATGCAGGTGCTTCTCTTCACTGACCTCCCTTTGCAAAGCAGCAGAGGCAGCACTCCCCCCAAGGCTGCTACTGTGACTATGCAGAAATCTCTCTCTTTTTTTTAATTTTTCTAGAGGCATGTCTTATTTATTTATTTATTTGGTTGGTTGGTTTATACATGCACTGGGTACAGTCAGAAGTGCGTGAGGGTGAGAGAATTCACCAGAGCCAGAGCGGGGAGCAGAGCAGGCAGAAGGACCGAAGTACACTGCTGAGGGGAGCAGCGGGCGGCAGGAGAGGTCTGCGCGCCATGTGGGACCCTCCTCTGGTGGCCGGGGAGCAGCCGGGGATCGAACTGGTGCCGCAGAGGCCGCGGGCAGCTTCGCAACCCAGCGCTCAACCGCTGCACCACCGGGGAGGCCCTATGCAGAAATCTCTTTTAGCAAACCTGTCCCTTTCTCAGGCAGCTTTTTCTGCCTGCTTGTGTCTGTGCAAATATTCTTTACCTTTTCCTCCTCTTAATAATAAACCTGCCCCTTTGGATATAAAATAACTAAATAGTACTTAATCTTTAAAGAATTGGTGAATAATATTATCTCTGTATCATTCCCCATGAAAACTGTTATTTTCACCTTTTATATTTAGACAGAATCTCCAGTGTACAATGTGTCAAATATGAATGTATCAACTGCTACTTGGAATGGTAACAATGACTACTTGGCTGATCCTGAAGATGTTAGAGTTTTACTTTCTGAAATCACAAGGCACATTTACCACAAAACCATTTCTTACTACAATCATCTAGACTTTTTGTTTGGATTAGATGTATATGATAAAGTTTATCGTGAAATCATTGATATTATGCAAAACAATCTATAAAGAACCGTGACAATCTGTGTTGGAGGATCTATACAATTTTATTTAAACCGAGTGGTTTTTTCTTACTTTCTTATCAAAATAAAGTCTGAACATTTTTCCCTATTTTTCTTCATTGCCCCTAGGCTTTTCATTCATTAAATCAGTAGGATTTACTTTATCAGGAAATGGAAGATTATAACTCAACCTTTCTAAAGAAGTTTGTTGAGTTTCTAAATAAAATATAAATAACAAAAAATATAAACGACAATCTTAAATATTGTCAATTCTAAGATATAACTTTTTGAGATCGGTGGTTTTTTTTCCTTCAAAGAATGATGAATATGTTATGAAAAAAGTTGGAAGAATATTTGCTGATGTGAAAAACTAATTTTTCTCTATGCTAAATGAAGAGTAAAAACACTTTCTGAGCTATGTGAGAGAATTTGGGGGAGAAGAAAAAGAACTTGTTTACATACGTATTATTGCTTCCCACAGGCCCACTCATGGTCAGTCCCAGAATTAGGAAGAGCACGGAAACCATGGAGAAATTGTGCCTCATTTTTTTTAAAAGATTTATTTATGCATATAAAAACTGGGGTACAGGCCAGAGGTGCAGGGAGTGAGAGGACTCCAGAGACAGGGTGGGGAGCATAATAGGCAGACTGACTGAAATATACTGCTGAGGGGAGCAGCAGGTGAGACAGGCGAGGTCCACTGTGCCATGTGGGTAGCTCCCTGGTTGGCCAGGGATGGGGATTGAACTCATGCTGCAGAGGCTACGGACAGCTTCATGGTGCTGTGCTTAACCCCTTGTGCCACCAGGGAGGCCATGCCTTATTTTTGATGAGTAGCCTGGAGAGATTGCAGCTGCCTTTTCACCTTATGTGTGGGAAGAGTAGCAATAGTTGAGATGTACTCCTAGGTGAATAAATCTGATGGTACCACTGTACCCCATTAAAGCCAAGAATCCCCCACCTTTTGTTGCAATTGTTCTTCCAAAGACTGCCCACCCAGCCCTCTTCCCAGGTGTACTTCCATTCAGTTTCTAATAAACTTTGTCTTGTTTTGCCTAGATGTTGCTTTGAATTCTTTCATGGTCATGGTCAAGGAAGAACTCCAAAAGCTGAAGCATAAACCACATGTTACAAAGAAATCTTAAGGACTTTTTCCATTAAAATATTAATATTTTAAAACCTTAAAGAAATTATTCCCTTAATAATTAACTTTAAACATTGCAAAAAAATTATAGTAATAACATTACTCACATTCTCCCCAAATTTCCAAATTAACATAGTAAATAGAGTTGGGTGCTACAAAATACAACTAATTAAATATGTAACTTACCAAAAGTTTCCACTGATTTCTACTTACTTATTGATTTGTTAGCTCTGATTAGTATTCTACTCCAGTTGAATTTTTCCATTAGATTTCAGGTTCTTAAGATGAAATAATGTCTGCTAATATTTCTTCGCAGAGTCACATTATAATGTATTTGTCATTTAACTTAGCAGGATTCATTCTTCAAAGGTTTTTGCATTACACACATTTAGTACTTTTCAAGAACTTTGAATGTATTTTTCGTGTTTTAGAGTTGTCAAGTTTCTTTTACTAATATAGTGTTCCACAGGTGGGAACAGGAGTTTTGGGGTGATGGATAGAGTTAGTTAAATTAGTTACAGACTGAATGGTGTCCTATCAGCCACAATCAGAAAGCCATACTCTGAACCAGGAGGTCATTTTCACAGAGGAAGTTTTGTATTAGAAAGTGGTGCCATGTCTGGAGTATAGAAGCCAGTATTCAGAAAATGTTGCCTCCTTGAGTGGCAAGGAAAAAAGAGCATATAGGAAAGAAGGTAATATAGGAACTTCAATAGAGGTGAGAGTTTCCTCACTCAGAATTCTCAAAGGCTGCTGGGCAGTCTAAGGGTAGTCAATAATAAGACTATTGACAGTTATTTCTGGAATAACTGTTCTTTTTGGCCTTGTCAATTAAATGGCTCTCTGGTGTTGTTAGACACTAATATCAGCATCCTTGAAAGGAACAGACATATTTCATTGAACACTAGCTATCCATCATCATGGCCCTGAAAAATGCAGTACAGTGGCTTCTAGGGCAGGGTCATATTCCTGATTCAGGCCTGACCAGATAGTAAAAAATATCAAGAGATAGAAAATAAGTACCTTGAATCAGTAAAGAAACAACCCAACTTTCCATGGCGGATCTGCCTTTCTACATTATAATAAAGCATCTGTGGATTAGTATCTAGAAATGTTACTTGTGAAAATATGAATCAGAGAGTGAAAAGGAGGATATGTCTCATCAATGCAGTATCTTCCCCTGTATTTGTTGATGAAAACTTAAATCCTTGACATAGGAAGCACCTACACTAGGAATTGTCCGAGATCACTGCAGGCTAAATTTTAATAAAAAATTAATATAAAACAAACATTCAGTTAAAATAAAAAAATAGAAATATCATCGGTGTTTTTATGTTCATTTTACTGAAAAATAGGTAAAATAGAATGTCTGATTCAAATATGTTATTTTGAAATCCAAGTATCTTTTCTCCTGTCTGAAGCCTTTCAATCACCAATGAAACAGAATATTGGCTAACAGATTAGGAAAATGAAGACTTGGGTCAGAAAGCTCATAATTTCAGTGTATTAAGATTTTTGAAAGCCCAGCTAGCTCATTTTATATATTAATTGACCTAAAATGAATTTATGCATTAAAAATTCTCTTTTATGAAACTGGTGCATAAAGGCAGTCCCTTCCTTGACTTTTCAGGAGATAGATAAGAGCTGTTATTCTCTCAGTAGGTGAGAACATTCTACCAAAGCCTTATCTACCCACTGAGTTTATTAGGCCTGGGCAGGAGTAAAAATTAAGGATTAGGTAATATTTTTTTAAGATTTATTTATTTATTTATTTATTTATACAAGCACTGGGTATAGTGAGAAGCGCAGGAGGGTGAGAGAATTCACCAGAGCGGGGAGCAGAACAGGCAGACTGACGAAGTATACTGCTGAGGGGAGCAGCGGGTGGTGCTGCATCGCAGCCCAGCGCTCAACTGCTGCGCCACCGGGGAGGCCCTAGGTAATATTTTCAAGCTCTCTTAGAATTCCCTGTGTGAGGTCAGGAATGGACATGGTGCAGGTTTTCTATGATCCAGCAGACCAGGTAAAGAAGGAGTCCTAGAGAGTCCTCAGTGGGTTTTATGCAGGTCTTTTATTGGGATTCACCAGGTACACAGCAGTCAGGGGTACTGGGGGGCCGGGAGGCTGGCAGTCCTTCCAGCCCCCAGCAAGTCTTCACTCTATCTGGGATCTCTGGCGTTCTCTGCTTCTCTCTCGGCTGCTTCTTTCGGCTTCTGCTGCTTCTCGGCTTCTTCTGTTGGCATCCCTGTGACGCCGCCCTTAAAAAGCACAATCTTAGCCCAGGTGAATCCCATCTACCTCTGCCCACACCCTACTCCAGGTGCCCGCCATCAGGCATGCTATCTTGATGGCGGGAGGGCAGAAAAGCCTGACATTTTTTCCTTACCCTACAGTCCACCCCCTCAGGGTTTGCTGCCATATAGACTATATATATATACAATTTTCTTAGCAAACAAACAATGCAGCCATGGCCCACAAAAGCAAATACATCACAATATAACAACAGAACACAAATAAGTCCAGGCAGGGCCCCAACCTAGTGCAAAAAACAATTATTGGTAACAGCAGATGAGCCACCAAATCTGCTACCAAAGGCACTGCTCATACGAGGGAGGGGAACCACTCATGGCATCTACTGTATCACACCAGGAGCCGTCAGTCTTCCTGACCATCTCTGGCTGTAGTCTCCGCTATAAGCCACACACTGCATCCACCCCCAGGATGCACTCACTTTGGGACTGGCGTTTCTATTCTGTTGGGGGTAATCACCAACCCTCAGGGTTTCTGTCTGCAGTCGCTCCAACACTCGGCTTTCATAGCCACCCATGCGACTCGCAGACCCCTGCACTCAAGCCAACCCACTGCACAAGCACATGGGTCGGGGATCCAAACTCTACATTTGGCTTGGGCTCCACCCCAGGCCACGTTCCCCACCCGTCCCCCAAGGACGGGTTCCTCAGCAACTCACCCTCACTCGACAATGAGCAGGGCATCACCCACAGGTGATTTTACGAGACTCACAGGTCTTCAGCATACTCAGGCTGCTTAACAGCCGCTGAGGGCTTCTCAACTTAGCATCAGCACCAGCTTTTGCCTTCTCAGTTGGCTTTTCTCCTCCAACATAGGCATACATAGGCTGCTTTTGGCCATCATGGCTCACTGGCCACCCCCAGATTCCCAAAAAAAAAAAAAAAAAAAAATAACTTGCCAAGATCCTCTGCCTTCTGGCAGGATTGTCAGTTCAAGTTCATCAGTCTGAGTTCATCAGTCCAAGTCCATTAGGCCAAGTCCATTGGCCTCTCCCTGAATCAGCACTGGTGAGCTCCGAATCGTGGTCCTCTCCTCCCCGACGATTCTGCTGCCTCAGGGGTCATTGGCTGGTCCTTTTGGGTGTCATTTGCTGGTCTTCTCGGGCGTCTCCCCCTCCAGGCGTGGTCTTATTGCGTAGCTCCACCCTCTGTGCCACCATGGCATCTCCAGTGCTGTCACAGGCAAACACAGTCTGTTACTCCTTAGTCCCTCCAGGTCTTCGGAGGACTCCATACCCGTCTGCATGGATCATCTTGCCGACTTACGCCAATTGTAGGGTCAGGAATGGACACGGTGCAGGTTTTCTATGATCCAGCAGACTAGGTAAAGAAGGAGTCCACTGAGAGTCCTCAGTGGGTTTTATGCAGGTCTTTTATTGGGATTCACCCGGTACACAACAGGCAGGGGTGCTGGGGGGTTGGGAGACTGGCAGTCTTCCCAGCCCCCAGCAAGTCTTCACTCTATCTGGGCTCTCCGGCCTTCTCTGCTTCTCTCTCGGCTGCTTCTTTCGGCTTCTGCTGCTTCTCGGCTTCTTCTATTGGTGTCCCTGTGACGCCGCCCTTAAAAGCCCCGTCTCAGCCCAGGTGAATCCCATCTACCTATGCCCACACCCTACTCCAGGTGCCCGCCATCAGGCATGCTTTCAGGACCTCAAAGATCCATCACCTATCCTGATGGCAGGAGGGCAGAAAAGCCTGACATTTTTCCTTACCCTATACCATGTCACTCTTACAAGATGTGAGGAAGCTTATAAGTTGACTTCTATTCAAATAGGATTTAAGGAACTTATGTACTGTGAAGTAGAGAAATGTCCTAAATTTTCACCACATGACCTGGGCCAAGTTACATATTTTTTTTAGCTAATTTCCTCTCAAAATGATACCACTTTTCTATTTGTTATAAGGCAATCTCACGGGAAGCAGGGGTGATCCAGTTTGTGAGTCCTCACCCTTGTGTCTAAGAACTTGAGTCAACCCAAAAGTAGACATGTAGAAATTTTTAAAAAATGATCTCTCTTGCTCTCTCAAGGGCATGAGTAGAGGAAGAGAGAGACTGTTTGGCATATTCCTACCTGCAAGGCCACTTGAGCTGAGAGGACAGGTTGCAAGTTTAAATTGGAAAAGCAAGAAAGCACATGTGTTCCATTTTAAGCCCAGCAAGGACGATTAACTCTGCCCCTACTTCCCAGTGACCACTCGTTCAGGAAGTCAGTTTTAATCTCAGCAACTGACATCACCTCCCTGTGGCAATGGGAATAGAGTCCATTCAGGACATCATGCGCTGGCTCAGAGTTTGCTTCTCATTGTTCCTCTGACATATTTGCCTCACAAAATAGCCATGCAGACCAATTAAAATATATAGGTGACTAATTTGTAAAACACTATCTAAACATGTAGCATATAGCTATGTAAACAAAATCAGCTATAAAATGCTAATCAAAATTCTAAAAGTCTCTGTTTGAGGGGAACAAACTGTAAAGTCCTATAATTCTGGTAATTTTCTATAGTAAAATAGTGTCTCCAACTCTAGTAGACAGGAAGGCACAGGGCAGGATCTCTATGATTCGAGAAGATGGGTGGAGTCCTGGAGACTTTGGTGACTTTTTCAGGCTTTTATTGAGTTTACCAAGTACACAGCAGGCAGGGGTGCCAGGGGCAGGGGGTTGGGGGGCACCAGGAGGCTGGCAGGCCTCCCAGCCCCCAGAGAATCTTCACTCTTTCTGGGCTCTCCTATGTTCTCTTGTCTTGTTCTCTCTCTTCTGTTTTGTTTTACTCTCTCACTTGTCCTCTTTCTGGTAGATCTGTTCCCTGTGACACCACCCTTATAAGCCCAATCTCAGCCCAGGTGTACCCACCTACATATGCCCACACCCTATGCCAGGTGTCTGCCATCAGGCATGCATTCAGGACTGCAGGCATCCATCATCAACACTAATAGTGGGAGGGTAGAAAAGCCTGACAATCATTTATCTAACCAACTCAACAGGTTTGTCGCCTGTACAAGCCTAAATAAACCAAACCCAAGTTTTGTCAGAGAAAGGGAAGTTTATTATCTGCAAATAATGGAGACAAAGAATGTGAATGAATTCCTTCACAGACTGCTTCCTGGGGTACCAGCTGGGAAGACCTCTAAGATAAGTGAAATGGCCAGGCTTTTACTCTGCTAGCTTCTGTGTCTATCACCTGTGGCCTTGAATGCAGGAGGCAGTTGGGAGCGTGGGCTTGGGGCATGCATGCCTAATTGTGGACACCTGGAGTATGGTGTGGGCATGTGTAAGTGTGCACACCTGAGCCTAGAGGCTGAGGCAGCGTCACACAAATGGCAGCGGAGAATGGCTATGAGATGATGAGCAATGGCTACCAGAAGAGACCACGAAACAATGCCAGAGACAGCCCAAAAGGAGAGTACAGATTTGCTGGGGACTGGAAGACCTGCCAGCCTCCTGGCACTCCCCTCCCCCACACACACTGCCCTGCCTTGCCAGCCTGTGGCTTGCCCCACAACAATTGGTGTGCAAAGATCATTAAAGCCCAAAAAAGCCACTGAGGGCTCCAGAACTCTTCTTAAACATCTGCCCAAATCAATAGAGAACCTGCCCTGTGCTTGCAGGCACTACAGAGCCTTTATGAAAGACTGGTGCAAAGGAGACAAAAGAGGCCTGGTGGTTGAATACTGAAGTTACTGGGTATTGCTGGCCATCTCTGGCCATCTTCCAGCCATCTGAGTGATTGAGGATAAGGATAGAAAAATTGGAAAGGAGGTGCCACTGTTACGGAAAAACTGTTTTGCTAGACTGGAAAGTACCAAATGTCACTCTAAGGACAAGTGGGTACAGATTTATTATTATTACACTAGTGGAAGCCAGATAGGAGAGGTTTCTCTCCTTGAAAGATCTGGGCCCTGAACATACACAAAAGTTTTCTTTCATACTCAGTTTAACATGGGGTGGGTTACAATTTGAAGTTCAGACAGAAGATAAGAAAAAAGGGGAGTTTTACTTAAGGGAAGGGGGGAAAGGGCCAGCAGAAGATAAGAGTTCACTTTGCCCATCCCTCCTCCTCTAGGAATGCAGCCTTGTCAGCAAGAGGGGAACTTGCAAATGATAAGAAGGTAAATTTGCTAATTGCGCAAGGTGGGAATGGTTGTCTGACAGGGCCCTTTGACTGAATCAGTTGTTTCATTACCTTCCTCTTCTCTATTAATTTCAACATCACTTTGGGCATTTTTCATTTCACCACAAGACTAGAAACCTGGCTTCCACAATGCCAGGAGCTGGAGGTGGGGGTAGAAGTGATTAAATAGTCGTTAAACCAGGCATAGGAACTAAAAAATCCTAAGGCACCGAGGAACAGATGCAAGGAAAGTGTCAGACTCTTGTTAGTGTCTTAGGGCTCAGCCAGAAGGTAAAGATATGGAGACTGAGGACCATTGTAGATTCTCTGGTCCCTTTCAAAAAATTTTTTTTAAGATTTATTTATGCATACAAGAGCTGGGATGCAGGCCGCAGATGTGGAGGAGAGGAGTAAGAGGATTCACCAAAGACAGGGTGGGCAGAGTGGGGAGCTGAACAGGGCATGTGGGTAGCTCCCTGGCCGGGGATGGAACTCATGCTGCAGTGGCTGTGGGTAGCTTCATAGTGCTGCTTCTTAACCTGCTGTGCAACCAGGGAGGCTTCCCTTTCAAATTGTAGGTAGTTATCCAAAATCAACAGTGAAAGGTCCATGCAGGGGGCAGGAATGAGGAAGCCCACATAGAAAAAAATCAGACAATAAACCTTTTCCCGCCCTACAAACCTATTCCCACTGTGCAAACCCAGTTTCCCACCTGACCTCTCTTCACCCTATGAAAGCCTTCCCCCCCCTGGCAATTGGCGAGACTTCACCAACCCAGTGCAGGGGGTGAGGGGGTGTGGGGGTGGTCTGTGAACCTGGCCCATGGGTGCAATAAAGTTTCCTGCCTTTGTGTGAATACCCCTGCAATCTGCCAAAGATCAGGATGGTGGTCTTTGAGACATGAGTCTGTTGTCTTCCTCAGTTTCTCAACAAATTAAACTACTTTCCTTCTCTTCAAACTCTGTTTCCTCTTACTGGCTGAGGGAAACTGAGGCGGGCACTCGGTATTAGAAACTTTTGAAAGGGTGGATTAAAGCACCAACCTGGTAAAAGTGTGGCAGTGTGGTCCTCAGGAAAAGGGGAGGTTCTGTGCCCCTCTCCCTGCCCTGTAACAAAATCACTATGAACATGAGGAAGTGTTCTTCAAGCTTGGGTTACTGGAATGTAAGCCTCTATCCTCTTATGAGTAACTATCAAACCAAAGTTAGAGTTAAACAGTAACAGTTTTTTTTTTTTTTCAGCTCAGACACTTTCCATCGGGTACCATGTATATGTATTTTAGAAATAGCCCAAATACAAGGAAATAAACACCATGATAAATAAATAATTGCCCTTGCAAAATTTTGTTAGTCTTCAAGAATATTTCAAACTAATATACACCTCAGTGGTGAAAATTGGGCTTTAATAAAGCCACACAAACATACAAAGGTTTAGTTGATGATTTTTCTTCAGACTGGGACAAATGTTTATGAGCAAAATGTGATGAAAAGTTAAATTGTCTACTGATGTTTCTTTGGGGTTTCCTATTTTGGGAGGTTTAGAGAAAACTTGATACTCCAATGCTTAGGTATGACCACCTCAAGCAAGTGGTTTACTTAGTTTCATTTTAATAACATAAGCCATCTCAAGATGCAAACAAATTCAAGTTCATGACTTCAGAAGTCTTGCGCAGAACATAAAACACCATAAACAGGTAAATTCTTTAACTAATTGACTGAATCATGTATTTTTTAAGGATGCAGAAATTTCTCACTAACTATCTACATCAAATTATTTCACATTTTGTTGGTATAACCATTTTACTTTCTGTATAGACATTGGTATAGAGTTCAGCTACTATAATTTTCAACAAAGTAGCCAGGCCCTTAAATAGACTTCTCAGGCATTGCAAGAAGACAACACATTCTGATTTACTAAAGAAATGTTTTGTGTTTTCAGAGATGAGCAATTGTGTCTTAAAAACATTAGTTTATTACATTATTTAGTGCTGTCTTTATTTTTTTTTTAAGATTTATTTATTTATTTATACAAGAACTGGGGTACAGGCCAGATGCGTGGGAGGGTGAGAGGATTCACCAGAGACAGAGTGGGGAACAGAACAGGCAGACTAACTGAAATACACTGCTGAGGGGAGCAGTGGGTGAGACAGGAGAGGTCTGCTGCACCATGTGGCTGCGCATAGCTTCTTAGTGCAGTGCTTAACCCCTTGCGCCACCAGGGAGGCCCTTTAGTGCTGTCTTTAGAGTGGATTGCCAGCTATATCTAGGAATCACCTATCAGAGCTGATAAAGCTCAAAGAGAGTGAAGAAATGCCCAGGGGAGAGAAAGGTAGACCCCACCCCAACCTAGACAAGGCTGGTAAAGCCCTAGAAGAACAAGAAGCACCCAGAGGGGGACAATCAGTTGACCAGTTTTTGGACAACAAGACAATTCTCCTAAACAGGAGAAGTAATACTCTGCACTTCCCTCTCCCTTCCTCCCTCCCCAAATGCTGAATCCCTCCCTAGGCAAGGGCAGAGCTGGTTGACACCAGGGCAACTCAGCCTAAATCTTTCCCCTTGCCCCACCTGCTCTGGGGCTGATACTGTTAGGGGGAAAGGGTGTCCTGACACAATTACATCCAGAGCACAGCTGAAGGGGGAGTGACTTAGAAACGGCTGCTTGGACCAATAAATGGAACCCCCAAAAGCTCCTGCACAGAACACCCTAGAAAGTGATGGAGTGAATAGTTTCTGCACCCCATTTAAGGGCAGAGGCCCCACAATTCCCTCTCCGTTGTTCTTACCCAGGACTCTAACCTCCCAGGGACCTCTCCTGGATGTCCTTTTATTCTGTCTCAAAATAAACTTTGCTTTTGCTTCTGCTGAAGACATGGCTGTGAATTCTTTTCACACCATAAACTAGGACCCCACAAACAATATAAGGGTTTTAGTGAAATAAATCCTCAATCCTGCCATTTGTGTGATATTTAGGACTCATCAGAAATATCAGCAAATTGTTTTTTTTGGCCATAAATTCGATCTATTAATCAAATCTCAAGGATTCTGAATAACTCCATTTGTCCACTTCTCACACTGTCACTTTCTTGTCCAAGTCAGCTCATATGTGGCCTCAGTTGTGATAGATGTAATTTTAGCATTTTATATTTATTTTCAAGTCATGAATATGATTCTACTTTTGGTTGTTTCACCCATTTAAAAAAAAATCTTACACTATGCAAACTGGGAGCAGTGGCCAGATTTGACCCATACTCTTAGTTTGCCACCTCTTTTCTAGACCCAGATTTCTGGTTAATGTAAAAATAATTGTTATGGTTAACTTTTGAAATATGCGAGTCTTCCCTAAAGACTTCCTTCCATAAGGTTCATTTTTTTTAAAGATTTATTTACTTATGCATGCAAGAACCGGGGTACAGGCCAGAGGTGTAGGAGTTGAGAGGATTCATCAGAGACAGAGTGGGGAACAGAACAGGCAGACTGACTGAAATACACTGCTGAGGAGAGCAGCAGGTGAGTCAGGAGAGGTGTGCTGCACCATGTGGGTAGCTCCCTGGCCGGGGACTGAACTTATGCTACAAAGGCTGCAGACAGCTTCATAGGTTGCGTTTTAACCCCTTGTGCCTCCAGGGAGGCCCCCATAAGGTTCTATAGGAGTTTCTACTAGTGTTCACAGGGAGGAGAAAGGAGAAAGAAAGGGGAGAAGGAAAGGAAAGAAGGCACTAGAACACAAGGAAAGGGTAATTACAGACAGGGGAATTGAGGATTGCTGAGAAAAGATCTGAGTACAGATTTTCACCTCTTGCCAAATTGAATTTGTACTTTATTCCCTCTTCTTATATTGAAGTCCCTTCAGGATAATTCAAAATCTTTTTTGAAGTTATCAAGAATGTAATAAATATCTCCTTTGGCATTAAACTTACGAAGAACAAACAAATATTAAATTCGGTACATATACACAATGGAATATTGCTCAGCAATCAAAAAAGATAAACACATGCAGTTTGCAGCAACATGGATGGAGCTAGAAGGGATCATGCTCAGTGAAATAAGTCAGAAAGAAAAAGAAAAATACCGGATGGTCTCACTCATAGCAGGAATTTAGAAAACCTAAATAAGAGACCAGGAAAAAGACTAATCAATACAAAGTAAAGATCAAAATCAACAAGCAACTATAAAGCAGAGACACACTATGGTGGGGGTGGGGGGAAGGGGTGGGGAAAGAAAGGACTAGAGTCAAAATAAAGGGGGGGGGTGCAATTGTATGGGGAATATAACCAAAATGAAAATGCATACATTGTGCAAAGATGAAAAAAGATGTAAGAATTATATAAAATAAAATATTTAAATAAAAAAAGAAAAAAAAAGAAATACACTGTAAGACATCCAAAAAAATGTTCAAACATAATATATACAATATAATGTATTAGTAAATACAATATAGTGTGTTAAGAATTATTAAAAATAAATTCAAAGAAAATGAAAGCACAAAAGAAGAAATGACTAGTTGTGCTTGCAGAGAACCAACCTTGGTTTATCCTTATTATTTCTCTGGATATATGAAAATTCGATCTTTTCACTTCCTCCAAAGCAAAATTTCAAATTACATTGTTAACCAACTAATTCAACATCCATAGACTCTTGAACACTCCTTCAATTAATTAAGCTTCTCTGGCTTGAAAATCTGAGTTAGTGCTTATGATATCAAAGAAGACTCATGGGTTGTTACATTAGGTCACAGCAAGAAGCAAATCGATAGAGTTTAGAGAGGGGTCTCTCATTCACTTTGCCTTGGGAAATTTTCTAGGTGTCATGGGTGGAGAGTGAACTATTTAGATATCTGCTAGGTTTATATCCCCATGCAATTACCAAAGATGCCTGGGTTTCTAAAATAATGCCCCACAATTTTTTTTTAAAGATTTATTTAATTATACATACAAGAACTGGGGTACAAGCCAGAGGTGTGGGAGGTGAGAGGATTTACCAGAGACACAGCAGGGAACAGAACAGGCAGACTGACTGAAATACACTGATGAGGGGAGCAGCAGGTGAGACAGGGGAGGTCTGCTGCATCATGTGGGTATCTCCCTGGCCGGCCTGGGATTGAAGCTGCACTGCAAAGGCTGCGAACATCTTCACAGCGCCCTGCTCAACCCCCTGTGCCACCAGAGAGACCCAATGCCAAAAAATTCTTAACAGGTGACTCCAAAGGAAAAAATGTCCTGAGCCCCTCCCCCAACATATTTCTGCTCAAAATCAGGAAAAAAATTTTTTTAATGTATAAAATTTATAACTGAAGTTAAAACAGATTCCATTCATGTTTGCTTTTGAATAATATTCAAGTACATATCAGAAACACATGTTTAAGTACTAAAAACTTCATTTTGATTATATAACAAATGATCCATTAATATTCAGTGAGTGGAATGATCCTTTTGAGAATGATGACTATTACAGACTGAATTTTGTAACCCCCCATTTATGCATTGAATTCTGAACCTTCAGTACATCAGAATGTGATTCTGTTTGGAAATAGATCTTTAAAGGGGAAATTAAGTTAAACGAGATCATTAGGTTGGGCTCTAATCTAACATGACTGGTATGTTTGGAAGAAGAGCAAATTTGGGCACAGGAGGATACAGAGCAAAGATGTTGGGGTGACACAGAGAAAATATCACAGTCTTCAATGCAAGGAGAAGGGCCTCAAGAAACCAACCCTAATGATATCACAGTATAGAACTCTCAGACTCCAGATCTGTGAGGATATTAATTTCTACTGCTTTAATCACCCATTCTGCGATGCTTTGTAATGACAATAGAAAACTAATAGTGACTTTTCAAATGGATGCTCCAAAAAATGCAGGTAGCCCATAAGATGGGCTATGTATAATTTAAAGCCCTGCTCCTAGTGCTTCCAATCAGTGACTGCATAGTCTTAATAAATGAATTAAGCTAAGCTGGTTTTCTCATTTACAAATTTAAGATGATATATATACTATCTCATAGACTGACTCTGAAGATTATACATAATAATACAAATAGAGGTACATAAAACATATAGAAAGTTCTATAAACTAATGGAATTTTTAAATCTGTTCTATCTACTCTGGGTATCATATGCCTCAACCTGAAGACAGCTTTATTCTAATGCTTCATATTCTTAGATATTAACAGCAGCAGCAGATTCTGCTATAAATTCAGGTGGATCAACTCAAATACACTGCTGTGGGGAGCAGCGGGAAAGACAGGCGAGGTCTGCTGGGCCACGTGTAGTAGGTCCCTGGCTGGGGATTGAGCTCATGCTGCAGTGGCTGGCATAGCATGATAGTGCTGATCTTCAACCCCTGCACCACTAGGGAGGCCATGATTTCATTTTCTTTTGTGAACACTTGAATAGCTTCAGCTAAGATCTGGCTCACTTTGGCCCAGAATGTAAATGAGAAGACCCATAGGGTTTTTATTTGTTTTATTTTTCAGAGGGTCTCGTGTGGCAATGTTTTGATGTTGGCTGGTGGTCTTGTGCCAATGTAAGTTATTTCATGACCAACTTATCAATTCACAGTAGACTTTTTGAGCCAGCAAGCATCCTGGTAACTTTTAAATGCTTGACCTGTGTCCATCAAATTTGTGGCTTGGCTTCCAAGATTCCCTTAGAGCTATTACCATGTGACCATATTCCCACAAGGTTTTTTTTTTTTTTTTAAAATAAATTTTATTTTTATATTCCCCCATACAATTGCAAACGCCCCATTCTGACCCCAATCCTTCCCCTCCCGCCCCCACCCCCCAAAAAGTGTCTCTGGTTCATAGTTTTTTGTTGATTTTGATTTTCACTTTCTTATATTCATTTTCCTGGTCCCTTATTTAAGTTTTCTAGATTCCTGCTATGAGTGAGACCATCCGGTATTTTTCTTTTTCTTTTTGGCTTATTTCGCTGAGCATGATCCCTTCCAGCGCCATCCATGTTGCTGCAAATTGCATGTGTTTATCTTTTTTGAATGCTGAGTAATATTCCATGGTATATATGTACCACATCTTCTTGATCCAGTCATCTATTTTTGGGCATTTGGGTTGTTTCCAAAGCTTAGCTATGGAAACAGTGCTGCTATAAACATAGGGGTGCAGGTGCTCTTTGGAATTGATGTTTCTGTGTCCTTTGGGTAAATACCTAGGAGTGGAATTGCTGGATCATATGGAAGCTCTATGTTTAGTAGGTCCAGAAATCTCCACACAGCTCTCCATAGTGGTTGGACCAGTTTGCACTCCCACCAACAGTGCAGAAGAGTTCCTTTTTCTCCACACCCTCGCCAACATTTGTTGTTGCTAGTTTTTTTAATATGTGCCATTCTCACTGGTGTGAGATGGTATCTCATGGTAGTTTTGATTTGCATTTCCCTGATTACAAGTGATGTTGAACATTTTTTCATATGTCTGTTGGCCATTTGTATTTCCTCTTCAGAGAAGTTTCTTTTTAGCTCTGCTGCCCATTTTTTGACTGGATTATTTTCTTTGTTGTTGCTGAGTCTCATCAGCTCTTTGCAGATTTTTGTGATCAGTCCTTTATCATTAGTGTTGGGTGCAAAAATGTTCTCCCAGTTGGTGGGGTTTCTCTTTGTTTTTGTTATTGTCTCTTTTGCTGTGCAGAAGCTCTTTAATTTGATGTAGTCCCAGCTGTTTATCTTTGCCTTCACTATCACTGCTTTGGGTGATGTGTCTGTAAAGATGTCTTTGATGTGCAAATCCCGTAGTGTTTCGCCTATATTTCCTTCTATGTATTTTATGGTTTCAGGTCTTATGTCTAGTTCTTTAATCCATTTTGAGTTTATTTTTGTGTATGGTGTGAGGTAGTGGTCTAGCTTCATTCTTTTGCATGTAGCGGCCCAGTTTTCCCAGCACAAACTTTCTTTGCTCCAATGCATAGTCTTTGCTCCTTTGTCAAAGATTAGTTGACCATAAATCTGTGGGTTTATTTCTGGATTTTCTATTCGATTCCATTGGTCTGTATGTCTGTTCTTGTTCCAATACCATGCGGTTTTGATGATTATGGCTTTGTAGTATAGTTTGAAGTCTGGGAGTGTGATGCCTCCATTTCCTTCTTTTTTTTTCAGTAGAGCTTTGGCTATTCAGGGTTTTTGGTGATTCCATATGAATTTCATCAATAATTGTTCTATTTCTTTGAAGAATGCCATTGAGATTTTGATTGGAATAGCATTGAATCTGTATATTGCTTTTGGTAGGATGGCCATTTTAATAATGTTTATTCTTCCAATCCATGAGCAGGGGATGTCTTCCATTTCTTTGTGTCTTCTTCTATTTCTTTTAACAGTGTTTTATAGTTTTCTTTGTATAGGTCCTTTACCTCTTTTGTTAGATTTATTCCCAAATATTTGATTTTTTTTTGTTTCGATAATAAAAGGGATGTTTTTTTTGATTTCTTCTTCTTCAGATTTATTGTTTGTGTATAGGAAGGCTACTGACTTTTGCGTGTTGATTTTGTATCCTGCCACTTTACTGAATTGATTGATGAGTTGAATTAGTTTTTCTGTGGAGATTTTGGGGTTCTCTATGTATATTATCATATCATCTGCAAATAGTGATAGTTTGACTTCTTCTTTTCCTATTTGGATTCCTTGTATGTCTTTCTCTTGTCTTATTGCTCTGGCTAGGACTTCCAGTATTATATTGAAAAGCAGTGGTGAGAGTGGACATCCTTGTCTTGTTCCAGATCTTAATGGAATTGCTTTCAGCTTTTCACCATTGAGAACGATACTGGCTGTTGGCTTGTCATAGATGGCCTTTATGATGTTGAGGTATGTTCCTTGTATCCCAAGAATTTCAAGGGCTTTTATCATGAATGGGTGTTGCACTTTGTCGAAAGCTTTCTCAGCATCTATTGATATTATCATATGGTTTTTATATTTCTTTTTGTTGATGTGTTGGATAACGTTGATTGATTTTCGGATGTTAAACCATCCTTGTGCCCCTGGAATGAATCCAACTTGGTCGTGGTGAATTATCTTATGGATACATTGTTGGATTCTGATAGCTAAAATTTTATTGAGGATTTTTGCATCAGTGTTCATTAGGGAGATTGGCCTGTAGTTTTCCTTTTTTGTGTTGTCCTTATTCGGTTTTGGTATTAGTGTAATGTTGGCTTCATAGAACGTGTTTGGTATTGTCCCTTCCTTCTCAATTTTTTGGAAGAGTTTGTGAAGGATAGGCACTAATTCGTCTCTGAATGTTTGGTAGAATTCATTTGTAAATCCATCAGGTCCTGGGCTTTTGTTTTTGGGGAGGTTTTTGATTACCATTTCAATTTCGCTGCTTGTAATTGGTCTGTTTAGGTGTTCTATTTCTTCTTTATCTAGCTTTGGGTGATTGTAGAGTTGTAGGAATTTGTCCATCTCCTCTAGATTGTTGAACTTGTTTCCATATAACTGTTCATAGTAGTTACTGATTATTCTTTTGATTTCTGCTGTGTCCGTTGTGATTTCTCCTCTTTCATTGATGATCCTGTGTATTTGTGCTTTCTCCCTTTTTTCCTTTGTGAGCCTGGCTAGGGGTTTGTCTATTTTATTTATTTTTTCAAAGAACCAGCTCTTGGTTTCATTGATCTTTTGGATTTTTTTTTAGTTTCAATTTCATTTATTTCTGCTTTGGTTTTTATTATTTCTTTTCTTCTACTGGTTTTGGGGTTTTTTTTGTTGTTCTTTTTCTAGATCTTTGAGCTTCGAGATTAGGTTGTTTCTTTGAGTTCTTTCTTGTTTTTTGATGTGAGCTTCTATTGCTATATATTTTCCTCTTATTACTGCTTTTGCTGCATCCCATACATTTAGGATATTGGCGTCCTCCTTGTCATTCAATTCAAAGAATTTTTTAATTTCTTCTTTGATCTCCTCGTTAGTCCAGTGGTCTTCCAGTAGTGTGGTTTTTAATCTCCATGAGGTAGGAAAGTTCCTTGCCTTCCTTTTATGGTTTATTTCTAGTTTGATGCCTTCATGGTCAGAAAAGATGGTTGGTATGATTTCAATCTTTGTGTATCTGTTGATGTTTGTCTTGTGCCCCAGTATGTGATCGATCCTGGAGAATGATCCGTGTGTGCTTGAGAAAAATGTGTACTCCGTTTTTTGGGGGTTTAGTGTTCTTTAGATGTCTGTTAAGCCCAAATGCTCTAGGTCCTTATTTAGAGCTTTAGTTTCTTATTTTTTGTCTTGTTGATCTATCCATTGTTGATAGTGGTGTGTTGAAGTCTCCCACTACGTATGTGTTTTCTCTGATGTCTGTTTTCAGAGAGGACAACAGTTGTCTGATATATTTTGGTGCTCCTTCGTTTGGTGAGTATATGTTAATGAGTGTTATTTCTTCTTGAAGTATTGTCCCCTTGATCATAATGTAGTGACCATTGGGGTCTCTTTTAATTTTTTTGAGTTTGAAGTCTGTTTTATCTGATATAAGTATAGCTGTTCCTGCTTTCTTTTTTGGCCCATTTGCTTGTAGGATTGTTTTCCATCCTTTGACTTTGAGCCTATTTTTATCTTTTGTAGCTAAATGTGTTTCCTGGAGACAGCAAAAGGTTGGGTTTTGTTTCTTAATCCAGGCTGCAACTCTGTGTCTTTTTATTGAAGAGTTTAGTCCATTTACATTTAGAGTTAATATTGATATGTTAGCATCTGTATTTGCCATTATGTTTGTCTTTCCTTTGATTTTATTTATTTATTCTTTTAATAACTTTTTTTTTTTTTTTGGTCTTCTTTTGTTGTTATTCGTCCCTCTGAGGTTCTGGCTTTAGGATTCCTTGTAGTATTTTTTGGAGTGGGGGTTTAGTCGTAATGAAATTCCGGAGTTTCTCTTTGTCTGGGAAGGTCCATATTCTTTCTTCATAGAGGAAAGAGAGCTTTGCGGGATAGAGTATTCTTGGTTGGCATCTGTTTTCTTGGAGTCTGTTGACTATGTCCCTCCACTCTCTCCTTGCCCGTAGTGTTTCTTCAGAGAAGTCTGATGTCAGCCTGATTGGTTTTCCTTTGAATGTTATCTGTTTCTTCCCTCTTGTCAGCTTCATTATTTTTTCCTTGTCCTGGATTCTTGGGAGCTTTACTATTATGTGTCTTGCTGTGTTTTTCCTTTCGTCGTGGAAGTTTGGTGTTCTTCTTGCTTCTTGTATATCAATTTTCAGCTCCTTCTTCGTATTTGGGAAGTTCTCTTCAATTATCTCCTGGAATATTTTCTCTGTTCCTACATCTCTCTCCTCTCCTTCTGGAATTCCTATAACTCTTATATTTCCTTTCCTCATGGAGTCAGATAGTTCCCGAAGTCTTTCTTCATTCTTTTTCCTTCGTACTTCTCTTTCCTTTTCTGTTTTGGTTCTTTTTATTTCTGTGTCTTCAAGAGAACTTATTCGTTCTTCCATTTCATCTATTCTGCTTTCATTGCTTTTCCAAGAGTTCTTTAGTTCCTCCATTAATTCTTTGATCTCCTGCATTTCTTTTACTTCCCTCTTTAGGGACTCAATTTCCTTCTTCTGATCTATCACTTTTTTAATCATGGCAATTTTAAATTCTCTTTCTGGAAGGCTCAGAAGTTCTTCCAAGTTGCTGTCGTTGCAATCTGGGGAGTGGTTTTCTTTTTGTGGTGTACTTCTTTCCTGAGGAGTTGTTAGGTTGCGTGTGGTTCTTCTACTCCCTACTGTCTGTTTTCTAATTTGTTGTATGCGTTGGGACACTGTGTTGCTCGGACTGACTGGCATCTTGGGTGAACTTCTCCGCTCCCCTCTGGCTCTTCCAGGAGCCATCTCTGTCTTCTGGGGGAGCTTTCAGCTGGTTTTAGGCAGTTTTTACTGAAGAAATGTCCCTGTTCTAAAATGGCGAAGCGGGATGCAGTCCCTGCGCCTCCGGTTTCAGGCACACTCTTCTGCGCACCCGGTCTGCCCCGGACATGGGTGCCTGCTCCCTCTGTGGGCTCAGACTGCTGGTCGGAAGGGGCCTGGCGTGGGCTAACTTCCCGGCTGGCCACTGGGTCCTCCAAAAGCCTTCTGCCCTTTTCAAGCAGTCTTAAGAAATTTCCTGTTCTATGGGGTGTTACTTTTTTTTCCTGGTCGCTAGGTGGCGCCAGAGATCTCTCCTATTGTGTTTGGGGGGCTGTTTTTCGCCTCCCCCCACCCAGTGGGACAGGGAACAGAGCGGAATGGTAGGGTACACCTCAACAGCTTTGGGGTGCTGTGTCTGCCTTGTGCCCCACCGTCGTGGAGAACCCACGCCCCGAATTTTCGTGCCCCGGGTCTCAGTTCAAAGCCCTCAGTTCCAGGACGCGGGCTGTAGCCCAGTTCAGTGGCGCGGGAATGGCGCCTTTTGCACCGCTCCCGTGCCTGGGTGCCTGGTTCCTGCTTACTCAGGGAGGGACCTTCACCTCAGTGAGGACCTCCGCGCGTCTCCCCGCAAGCCTAGGTCGTCTCCCAAGCCTAGGTCGCAGGCGCGGGGACCTGGGCAGCTGCGATCCGGGTCGGTCTGCACTTGCTTTTCAAGCGCGCTGAGCGCGCCGCTTTTCCGCGCCATCTTACCGGCAGCCCGGGCTGTGTGCGCGTCTCCCGGGGTCTTTGTTCTTCTCTAATGGCGCCTGGAGCCGTTCGCTCACCGCCGCGGCGAATCCTGCAGGGTTCGCCTCAGCTCCCGTTCACGGGGTGTGGTGGCTGCAATAGTTCCTTTCCACTCACAGTCCCGCTTGCTGCGTAGTTTGTTCTTGTTGGCCGTTTTGGTTTGTTGTCTTCCTCCTCTCTGCTGGTCGGAGAGTGCCGCCTCTGTGGGCGGGGGAGGGGAGCAGGATTCTGCGCTTCCCTCCCTTCTAGTCCTCTTTTATGGCCACTTTCTTCTTTGGGTAGTTTGCTGGAGTCACCCGTTTATCTTCCGTGTCCCAGTTCTCACTGGGACCTGCCGCTTTTCCTCCCTATTAACTTTTTTTAATGGGAGATCTTACTCGCAGCTTCTCCTCGCCGCCATGTTGCTCCGCCCCCTCAACCTCCCACAAGGTTTTTATGCCAATATGATAGAACTGCAAACCTTAAGTCAGCAGGCTAACTGGGCCTATGCCTGCATCTGACCCAGGGATTATCCTTCTTATCACAAATGACATAAAAGACAGAGGAAACTGAAAACAAAGACCTTGTTGGGAAGGAAAAGATATGTGCCCTTATATTAAAAACTAGTGCCTCAAGAGTTTTACTGCCAATCTGCATTTAGAAAGAATAATAAAGCTTCTCACCACTGCTTCCCCAGACTCTGCAGGGAAAGACCCTGATACTGTGGCAAGAATCTTCGTTGTGCCAACTGTTTGTTGAATGTCTCACATTTCTCTCCACTACAGTCATCCCAGGAACACAACTTCCAATCAAGCATCTCCTGCCTGGTTTCCAGAATGAAGGGGAAATTTCAGAGAATTTCACACTCATTCTCTTTAGTTAGCTTCTGACTGACCTACCAATAAATTGACACAGATGATGAGCAAGGAAAAAAGAAATTTAATGACATGCGCATGGAGGCTCACAGAATGGGTATTCTGTGACCTGGTTAGTACTAGGAAGTTATATCAGTTTTAGAAATGGTGTGATCATTTGGGAGGAAAAGTCAGGACAAAGAAACTTTGTAATTTAAAAAAGAACGTTGCAGGTTTTTTTTTTTTTTTAATCTATGCAAACAGATATGGAAAGGAGTCTAAGGTGAAAGAACTGTCTCACCTCCAGGTGCAGGGAGAGAGTTCAGTTTTTAGAGAAAAGCATAATTGGAGAAAGAATCATTCATGGTACTGTAGTTTTCAATTTCCTTCAATTCAGAATAATCAGTATGCCACTTTGGCACATCCTGAAAGACCTGGCTTGATCCCCATACTCTGAATTAAGCCTCATATTTGGGAATTTGGCTTATTATTTTTCTCTATATATGACTTTTTAATTACTGATTGACAAACTTGTTTATAATTCAGCATATTTGTAATGACTGCTAAGATGACATGTGACGTGCTAATCCCTCTTTTTCTCCTTTTTGAGATGAATAGGTAAATTGGCATCCTATGTATTGATTATATTGAAATTTTTTTTTTTTTTTTTTTTTTTTTTTGGTGAGACCCTCGCCGGCGGCCCGGGAATGAACCGGCGCTGCAGAGTCTGCGGAGCTGCCAGCACTCAACTGCTGCGCCACCAGGGGAGGCTGTATTGATTATATTGATATGACATATTGAATAGTTTATTTTCACCTATATTAACTGCAGTTGAATGAAACTTTTTACATATGATTATTAAATTAATAGACTACCAATACATTTCTGTAAATTATAATCCTCTTAAAACAAATTTTACCAGATTGTTGAAATCTTTCTGGCAAGGCCCACAGTAGTTCCTTAGAGAAGCTGGCTCAGGTCATCTTACAGAAGCATTATAGTGGAAAATATTCAGTTTTGTAGACAGATTCCTAGTCTGGGGTCTAATTGCTTTCCACATATTTCTGGGAAAGAATTCTTTTAGCATTGACATGTTCATCTATAAAATGGGGGCTATAATGCTACCTTATTTGTAGGGCGATCATGAGAATTAAATTTTCTTTAAATGATAGCTGTAATCATTGTACTAATCCAGTATTTACTAGATACTTAATATGTTGCTGAGAATTTACTTCACTATCTTAATGAATTTTCATAATAACTTCAACACATGCACTGTTACTGGCCCTATTTTTTCAAGAGAAAACCGTCTATCTCAGAGAAGGTAATTCACTTGCATGTGTTAAATTTGAACATGTGACCCGCCATAGAGTGAGCCCTCTGTAAATGTTAATTGTAGCTGTCATCCTAGAGCTTGTCACCAGGCATTTTGAGAATACTTATTCTTCCCCCTGAAAATCTTTGAGCTCAGGTATATTGTTGGGTTTTGTATCCCCAAACTCAATCTGCAGGTTAGGTATTCTTTTTTTACAATGGCAACTAATTTAATAGAGGCCATAGATGGTTTAAAATTATGGGTTCCTCTGGTTTGAATGTTAAAATACAGCTGTATGGTCTTATGGGTTCTTATGTTTTTCCTAAAATAATATGAAGAAGTGGTTTAGTTAAAAATTCATTTTTAAGCGACACCATTCAGTCTAAGCCATCTGAGATAACTTTCAATAGAAGTACATAGAGGTCTAGCTCACTTTTTTTCTTTTAAACAGTGCGGATGGCATTCTGTTGCATGGTCGCATAATAATTGATAAAAATGTGGTTTGTACTGATAGGTATTGCAGTCATCATTCCCATTCTTTCCTGTTACAAGCAATGCTGTAATTAACACCTGTGTATGTACATTTTAGCTATGTTAATGATTGAGTGTATTTGTATATAAATTTCTAAATGTGGAGTGAAAAGCTTATGTATTTTAGATTTTCATAAAGATTGCCAGGTATTTGTTGAAAAACCTTGCAAAAATTTATACTCCCACAGACAGCAATAATTTTCATTCAACTTTCTCATCATTATGAATTGTCAAACATTACTTGGTAGGTAGAAACTTATTATAATTCTTATTTACATTTCACAAATTATGATATTTGCATGTTTTTAAACTTAAGGATAAACTACTTTTATTCTATTAAAAACTTTTCCACAGGACATAAATTCCTACTCGTTTGCTGGTCTAAAATATCTAATTAGATATTTTAAAAATTTATCTTTCATTATAGGAATTCCAGATATCTTATGGAGGTTAGCATTTGTTTTTCACTTTTAAAAAATGTCTCAAAAAAACCTAACAATATAGATAGAGCAGTTGTAAGAAGGAATGTTCATTTAAATAATTGTGCCCAACTAAGCTTACTTGAAATTATTATAAATGAACTAAGAAGAAGATTGTTGTTCTTTTTAGCTGTAAATTCTTGAGTGTGTTTAATTTGACATTTTTAATTTGAATTCTTTTCAAAACATGTTACTGGCTATCATTTTTCAACACTTGTGAAAAAATATCATTGAATACAATGTCAGTTTTATATTTATAATATTGAATTTTTAATGTCTCAGCAAAAATTTATGAGATCAAAATCTTTCCTGAAATGATATTGATTAAATGCTTTATTTATGATAGCATTTGAGTAAGTGGTGGCAGTTTTTAATTTCACAAAATTACCTCAAATCAACAATATTTTTAATTTTTTTGTTGGTTATATTCTTTTTATTTTTTTTTTATTTTTATATTCCCCATACAATTGCAACCCCCTTATTTTGACCCCAATCCCTCCTTTCCATGCCCCCCCATAGTGTGTCTCTGGTTCATAGTTTTTTGTTGATTTTGATTTTTTCTTTCTTATAGTATTCTTTTTCCTGGCCCCTTATTTAGGTTTTCTAGATTCCTGCTATGAGTGAGACCATCCGGTATTTTTCTTTTTCTTTCTGGCTTATTTCTCTGAGCATGATCCCTTCTAGCTCCATCCATGTTGCTGCAAATTGCATGTGTTTATCTTTTTTGAATGCTGAGTAATATTCCATTGTGTATATGTACCACATCTTCTTGATCCAGTCATCTATTCTGGGGCATTTGGGTTGTTTACAAAGCTTAGCTATTGTAAATAGTGCTGCTATAAACATAGGGGTGCAGGTGCTCTTTGGAATTAATGTTTGTGTCCTTTGGGTAAATACCTAGGAGTGGAATTGCTGGATCATATGGAAACTCCATCTTTAGCAGATTGAGGAACCTCCACACAGCTCTCCATAGTGGTTGGACCAGTTTGCACTCCCACCAGCAGTGCAGGAGAGTTCCTTTTTCTCCACATCCTCGCCAACATTTGTTGTTGCTAGTTTTTTTAATATGTGCCATTCTCACTGGTGTAAGATGGTATCTCATTGTAGTTTTGCAAATCAACAATATTTATGAAAGGCTATTATAAACAATAGTAAACATATTGTGACAAATTGAATGCACATTATATTGATAGGAGCCCTAGAAAAGTCAGAAGCCCACACAATGCCCCACTACTCCCTGACTTTGGACTCTCAAAATAGGTTGAGTCTTTTTTTTTTCTTTTTTCTTTTCCCTAAGATTTATTTATTTATTTTATACAAGAACCGGGTTATAGGCCAGATGAGCGAGAGGGTGAGAGGATTCACCGAAGACAGAGTGGGGAACTGAACAGGCAGACTAACGAAATACACTGCTGAGGGGAGCAGTGGGCGTGGCAGAAGAGGTCTGTAGCGCCATGTGGGACCCTCGCCGGTGGCCAGGGATTGAACTGTTGCTGCAGAGGCTGCAGGCAGCTTTGCAGCCCAGCACTCAACCACTGCACCACCAGGGGAGGCCCAGGTTGAATGTCTTAAACATAAGTCATAAGAATATATTATCCCAGATACCTAGAAGATATTCTTTCAGATCAATTGAGTTCATTCAATATGACTTGAAAACTGAGTGGGATTGGGGTCAGAATGGGGGGATTGCAATTGTATGGGGAATATAAAAATAAAACTAAAAAAAAAAAAAAAAACTGAGTGGGAAATGTTCCTAAACAAAAAGAATCAAATGGAGGGAAACCATGTTAAGCAGTAAAATGCAGGGGCTGACAGTTAGTGGCCCAACAGAAAGTAATCAAATTTAAACATTTGTCCCCTTCCTGTGAAGGGAACATTAGCACAAAATATGATATTTGGAAGTATAGTAGGTTAACCATAGCATGGGTTATTTTTCTGGTACAGGTGGCACCAAAAATGCGGTTGCTATGAACAGTGGTAAGTTTGATATCTGCCCTTGGAACTGCACATAGTTACATTGGAGAAGAACATGCTGAGGACCCTGAAAGGACTCTGAATATTGTAAGCTGGAGCAGGCCATGCTACTCATGCTGTCTAACAAGGTCCATGCATGAGAGAAAACGCCTGAAAAGTCAGGAAACTTATGCTGTCTGACAAGGTCTGGGCCTGAGGAAAGTTTCTGTAAAGTCAGAAAACTCCACAGCTGGCTCCTGTGACTTCCTTTCATTTGTTTATGGCAGTTATTGAAACCATGGAAATTTTCTATAAGCTTCAAAATAACACAATGAGTGTTAGCATTAGTGCCAGTAATGCGCACTTAAGTGGTTTGAGAAAAGTACTTTCTAACATGATTAATGATGAAATGATTCCCAATAATTCTCCACGTCCTCCAATTTGTAATTCAGTTACCACGAGTACCACTGAGTTCTTTAACGAACCACGCTTGATAGAACTAATGGAACTGAGCCTGTTAAAGTCCCCACTAGAGAAGATTCTGAGGCACCCCAGAGATGAAGTTGCTTGAGAAAAACGCACCACATACTGTTCCCATGATACCAGGACACCTTGGTTCTATATAGAAAATAGGAAGCTGCCCTCAATCTTAGGATGCCTGCTTAGCCTTGTTCTAGTTACCTAGCTTGACACCATAAATCACGTTGCGTGTAGCACTTGTTTCTATTTTCTGAATAACATACATCACCTAGGGAAATAATGTAACCAAGTTAATGTAACCAAGTAACCAAGTTAATGTAACCAAGTGACCAAGTTAATCATAGACTGGGAAAATTAAAAAAAGGAGTATGCACTGTTAATGATCATTAATAATTTCTGAAACAATTTAAAAGTAAAATCACATGATCCCATGATGTAATGATCAAATAACAATTTCTGATGTATAAATAAAGACCCACTGAGACCCTCAGCAGGAGATGTCTGCAACCTGATCAAGTGTCAGTGTCTCCTCACAACCTCATGTATCTCATCTCCCCCCTCCCTTTATCCCTGCACTTCGCTGATGCCATCTGGTCCTTGTGGGGACCCTGACATGACATTTTGCTGGAGCTGGCCTCCAGCAGTAAGCTACAGGGTGGGAGAGAGCTACCTCTAAAACTAAGAAATATTACCATGATGCCAAGATTTAGAATCACGGTAGACTTAGACTTTTACAGAACCAATTAAAAATGATTAGCAATATTTACTTACTAGATGAATTTTGAAAGTCAACTAAATTCTAAATTTTTGATTTTTCCTTCACCAGAGTGAGATCATTTCCTATTGGGGATACCCAGGTGAAGAATATGATGTTGTGACTGAAGATGGCTATATCCTTGGGGTCTACAGAATTCCTTACTGGAAGAACAATTCAGAGAACAGAAGTCGAGCCTTCATTCCTTTATTTTTCTTCTTTCTTTTTCCTCTCTCATATTCCTTCCATTACTCCCTTCAACCCCTTCTTACTCTTTTCCTTCACTTTTCCCTCCTTTCATTTCTTCCGAAGGATTTAATGAATCTTGCTTACTCTGGGAAATGGAACAATGAAGAAGCCATATCCCACTCTTCAGGGACATAAGCAAAAAGTCATTGTGATAGATGAATAGACAAATGATTAGAATAATATAAGTCCAATGCCAAATGACAGAACACAAGATATTAAACTGGAAGCCCCAACAAAGTCACCTAACTCAGTTAAGCAAAGTCAAGGAAAACTCGTTCTCAGAAATGATAATTGAGGTGAGTGCTAGAGGATTAGAAATTTTAACACAAGATGTGTGTACAAAAGGGAAAATGTGGAGGTGATCCCAGGCTTATTTCCTAAGCAGATATGGTCATATTTTGCTAATAATATCAAAGTTTATCTTTTTCTTATTGCATGAGAAAGGGGGGAGTACAAAAAGAATAAAATTAAATGCTCCCCATCATTTTATCATTCAGAGCCCATCTACCTTGCTGAATTTCCTTAGAATATATTTTTCTAATAGTTTTTTGAGCAATAATTGGCATGCGATAAACTGCACATTTAACATTTACAATTTAATACATTTCTTATCATCTGAGAAACCATCACCATTACTACAATAAGCTACGCGAACATATCCAACACAATCAAGCACCTGCATTTAAATTCCCCCAAAATTGCTTATATTTCTATCTATGTGTTATCTTAGAATGATGAATGTGTTGATTAGATATTTAAACAGTTTTTTTCTTTTTTAGGCCTGAGACCTGTTGTGTATTTGCAGCATGGTTTGCTCACACAGGCCTCAAACTGGATCTCCAACCTGCCCAACAACAGCCTGGGCTTCATCCTGGCAGATGTGGGTTATGATGTGTGGATGGGGAACAGCAGGGGGAACACCTGGTCCAGGAGACCTGTCACTACTTCAGATTCAGTTGAATTCTGGGCTTTCAGGAAAAGGAAAAGACAATTAAAATAAATGTTGAGTATAATAAAAAATGTGTATTCACACATGGGTAGACCCATCCATCCCCATATCAACATATTACATGCCAAGTAAATAGAAGGAAAATTTTTTTCTGAACCTTTTCTTGGTTATTTCTGTACACCTCATTTTATTTTATTATTATTTTTTAATCAATTAATTAATTAATTATTTTGTGGGACCCTCGCCGGCTGCCAGGGATGAACCAGCGCTGCAGAGGCTGCGGGCAGCCTCGCAGCCCAGCGCTCAACCGCTGCACCACCAGGAGGCCCACACCTCATTTTAAAAGTAAGTTTTCATCTAAGCTTTCTATGACCTCAATACTTTTTATTAGGAGGCTCCTTGAATCTTCTTTTCCAATGAAATGAGCAAAATGGTAGAAGCAGAAAAATTTCTCTGCTAAGCAATTTCTGAAAGAAACATTCTTATGGGTTTAAGAGGATGGATGTTAAAACCCAGTTATGGGTTCAAGAACAGCACTTGACTCAACAACAGTGAGCTCAGGTTGGGCAGCAGTATAAAATAAAGTCACCATGGAGAGATTGTCCAGTGTTTTCTATCACTTGCCCTCTTGTGCCATGCTTCTGGAATGGAAATGGAGAGGAAAGACCAGAGATACTGACAAGAGTCAGGTCAGGCAGAGCTGAGTAGGCCCTGGTGTAGGCCCTAGTGCAAGCCTTGGTGCTAATTCTAAGTGTAAGCAGAAGTCACTGAACATTTTTCAACAAAGCATTTTCATAATGCCATTTTAATTTTCAATATATCACACTGACTGATTTATGAAGAATAAAATTCAAAAAATCTGACATCGAGTTTCAGGGAAAGAAGCAATCCTCACCCACGTATATTAGCTTGATTGGATTAAATCGTAGCTGAATGTGGTTCTTTAGAAATGATGTCAGCTGTTTACAAGAAACCCCCAAAGCACCTGACACTAATAGTCTATAAAAAGCATGCTTACAAAATTTAGCTTTCAATTCTCAAAGGGAGCCTTAGGTATAAATATGTTTGATCTTCAATGATATTGTAGCAAGGACATGTATCAGAATATTTTTTCTTTTTCCCTGCAGCTTTGATGAAATGGCTAAGTATGATCTTCCAGCCACAATTAAGTTCATTTTAAGGAAGACTGGGCAAAAGAAGCTAGACTATATTGGGCATTCCCAGGGCACCACTATTGGTAAGTGAAATCAGTTGAAGTGGTGGTTTTGCTTGTATAGACAACTTCACAATTGGTATGCAGATATGTTGCTCATCATGCTACTTTCCATCAGTAAGTAATGGGATTCATAAAATAGTCCTATGATATAGATAGAAATTATTAGATAGAAATTATTATTTCTAATGTAAACACGTGAAACAAATGGAAATAGATAACTTGTAAGAGGTAGACAAGTATAACAAATAGGGTAGCTCAGATACCAGCTCTAGCAAACTGAATCTCACACCTCATATGCTGAGAGGTTACACCACACAGTCTCTGGATTGAATGCATCCCAGTCCTCAACCATATTTATGGAGCCCCACCATGTATCCTGACAATACAGCAATAAGTAACATAAAATAACACCTCAGTCTATGCACTACATATTCCCTAGCAGAAGACATGGAAAATATGATTAAACATTAAACTATAGATGTGGGTTAAATAAGGCTAATCTTATGAGAGAATACATCAATAAAGAATATTAGGTAACATAGAAATGTACCCAGGAATTTTACATAAGGAAAACCACCAAACACTCTTGACTATAGTCATGAAGGAGATCAGGGAATGACCTGTGTGTGACCTAGAGGACTGATGTTCCAGAAAGAGGTGAAAGTACATGCAAAGGATGGAAGGCTGGAGCACAACTAGCATGTTCAAGAAACAACCATGAGGTGATTGATTTTGTGGAGCCACACAGAGAAGTGAGTGAGAATTGAGATGGGGAAGGAGTGGAGGACAACAGGTTGTTCAGAGCTTTCCTCTATTGTAGGAATTTTGTTTTTCACTTCATGTGAAAATGGAAGTCAAAGAAGACTTCTGAATAGAGCAGTTACATGATGATCTGATCTCATACAGACAGGATCAGGAGTTACATGATTCCATGAATGCAATCCTTCTAATTGCTGAAGGAGAACAAGATTAGGAGCAGAGAAACTAGTCAGAGAATTCTTACAATAAATAAGCCATTCAAGAAATGATAGTGACCGATGAAGGGGTTGGGTAGCTGTGGAGATGATACAGGGTGGCACTCAGTTTCTCAACATCTATATTCTAAGCTTATTCTTGAAATCTGTGTCCCGAGTGTCTGGATGATGGAAAAACATTAAAAATATGAAAAATATGAGGAATATAGTGAGATGAGCCAACATGGTAGGAGAGAGCAGGACCTCAGTTTGTGATCTGCTAAGTGTTAGGTACAACTGGAGAGTCCAGTGAAGTATCAAGCTGTCAATTATAGATATAAATCTGGAGTTCAGGGGAAAGTATTGTGCTGAAAATAGAAAAGGTAATTCATCAGCACATGAAATAAGATGCCAAATGGGTGAGTTCAGACAGAAAAAATGACCTGTCCATTGGATAAACCCTGGGTCTCCCGTTTTTCCCTCCAAATTTTGTTTATTAAGGGAAAGTTCATTTAAATCATTGTATTTGTTTTAGGGATTATATGTTCAAACTTCTACAAATGTATTTTTCCATATCATGCCCACAACCAAAACCCCAACATTGCTCCACCATGTTCCATAGGGCCCAGTCCCTCTTCTAATCCCACTCTGCCACTTTCCCTTTCTGGAGCAATCATGTAAATCATGGATAGAGTGGTGACAGTGGTGCATAATGGAAGTCAGGAATGTCTCTGTTGTAGAAGTCAAAAAGAGAAGATTTTTTTTTTTAAGATTTATTTATTTATACAAGCACTGTGTACAGTCAGAAATGCGAGAGGGTGAGAGAATTCACTAGAGCCAGAGCGGGGAACAGAACAGGCAGACTGACAAAATACACTGCTGAGGGGAGCAGCAGGTGCTGCAGGAGAGGTCTGTCGCGCCATGTGGGATCCTTGCCAGTGGCCGGTGATCAAACAGCCCAGCGCTCAACCACTGCACCACCAGGGGTGGCCCAAAAAAAGAGAAGATGTTTTAAGGAGAATGTGGTCAATTTTAGAGGGAGCTATTGCTAAATCATGTGAAATGATGTCTACAAACTGACCTTTAGAGCTGGCAGCCCATAATTCATAAAGAACCATTAGAACAGCAATGTTGTTGGCGTATCTGGGTTATGCAAAAGCATAACCTGGTGAGTTCAGGAGAACATGAGAGAAAGCTACAAAAAGAGGAAATACGGAAGAAGCAGAAAGAGGACATGAGGGATCATGTTGGAGAAGTAATGGTGTGATTTGATGCTGATCCTCATTCAACTAATGATCTTACCTCCTGCTCTAATTTAAGCAATCAGAATATCCGTATTTGGACACAATGCAGAGCAGTGTATGAAACTGGTAGAATGGGAGTGGGACTTTGTGAAAATTCTCTTTCTACTGTTTGTTTGTTCTAAAGCATGTATATCACCTGTAGAATTTCAGATAAAGTAAAGGTCAGTGAGGAAGAACTTGTACTTTTGCAATAGTTCTTGGGAAAGAAATGAGAGTACTTAGAATACTTTTTAGAGACACTCTTTAAAGGGCAAACACAGCAGCACCAGGAAGAGGGAGAAGCTGAGCAATGATTCAGTCCCCACAAGGCCTCAGTCAACTCTGGATATGATGGCTGTTCAGAGTCTTCCTATGTGGATTGATTGTCCAAAGTTTTACCCATTTGTTGAGGAATCACTGTCCTTAGCCTGCTCCAGGTAAAGCACGACTTCTGGTTATGATGAAAAGGAAAATCTGAAAGGACTTACAAATTTTCCTACAGCTAGGGTTGAAGAAATACTTTGAATTCAATTCTTAGTGTTGAATAAATGAATTTAAGGGGATGTATACTTCAACACAGCTCTAATTGCACATAGTCAACAATCAACTCAAAGTCTTTTGTTAGAATGCATGAAATTTTTAATGTTATCAAAATGTATTCCTTTAAATTCCCAAACTATACAATTTTACACAGAAATCTGCATCAATGTAGGACACACTCGCCTGACTGTTAAAACCGAACATTTTGATAACCCAGGATTATAAATCGCTGCTCTGAAAAACAATATTACAACATCCTTAGGATTCATTTGGGTGAATCAGGACTATTTGTCCTGATAGCAAATAATACAAATCTACCACTCTTTGGAGTTATTAAATTTTTAATATTTCCATCCTCTTTCTCATTAGTGAATAATTTGCCATTGTTGTTAACCAACTCATACGTTTCTGGAAGTCATTTCTAACTTACAATTTACATATTCCAGTCCTCTCTGTGTTATAGTTAGAATTGTGTGTGGAAGTGGCTTATTTTATTTTAGGCAGGCACCTAAACAGTCATCTTGATTATGCATGGATCTCTTGATTCTGAATCTGGCACCTTTTGCCTTAATAATAAACAATGTCCTTGCAAAGACTATTCATCCTCAAATTGAATCAAGTTTTATATTAAATAGACGAGGTAGTAGTCCATATCTGAAGTTTCTTATATAAAGGTCATTTTTTTTAAGATTTATTTATTTATTTATACAAGCACTGGGTACAGTAAGAAGTGCAAGAGGGTGAGAGAATTCACCAGAGCCAGAATGGGAAACAGAACAGGCAGACTGACGAAGTACATTGCTGAGGGGAGCAGTGGGCACGGCAGGAGAGGTCTGCCATGTGGGACCCTCGCCCGGTGGCTGGGGATCGAACCGACGCTGCAGAGGCTGCGGGCAGCTTCGCAGCCCAGCGCTCAACCGCTGAGCCACCAGGGGAGGCCCTATGAAGGTCATTCTTAAGATTGTCAGGCTATCACTGTTCCCAGTAGGGAGAGATTTTCCTATTGTGCAACTACATAGAATTAGAATTATTGACTTTTTTTAAAAGATTTATTTATTTATTTATTTATTTATTTATTTATTTATTTATTTATTTATACAAGCACTGGGTACAGTCAGAAGCGCGGGAGGGTGAGAGAATTCACCAGAGCCAGAGCGGGGAGCAGAGCAGGCAGAAGGACCGAAGTACACTGCTGAGGGGAGCAGGAGGTGGCAGGAGAGGTCTGCGCGCCATGTGGGACCCTCCTCCGGTGGCCAGGGAGCAGCCGGGGATAGAACCAGTGCTGCAGAGGCTGTGGGCAGCTTCGTAACCCAGCGCTTAACCGCTGCGCCACTGGGGAGGCCCAAATTATTGACTTTTGATCACATGCCAATCTAGTAATAGTAGGTCATAAAGCCAGCTAATTACAGACAGGGACTAAAAATATTTATTTTCATCCATTTGAATTACCTAGGCTACTCATTTTTCAAGTATTTTCCATACGCAAAGTACCCTAGGAAAGCACTACATAATTTGTATCTTTTATTCAAAACCTACCTAATGAAGCCATCATGATTATCCCTATATTTCAGAGGAAAGTTTTAGAGCTTGAGTGAATTGGCCAAGTCCCAAAACTAATAAACCACAGAGTTAAGATTCAAAACCCATTTGGTTAGAATTCAAACTTGTGCTTTTAGTATTTCTACTTCTCTATCCTACTCATATTAAATACTAATTAATTATCTCACTGTGATGAAATTATGGAGTATCAATGAGACTCTTTTTGTCATCAATTGATTATCCTAAACCTGGCCTGTTTTCTAAAGTCAGATCAAAAAGTTTTTAATAATTTTTAAAGTCTACCTCATGTCCCCTTAGAGAATCTATGAAAATAAATGTACTAAAATCTGATCACTTTGAGCAAACTGAGGTGGTCAGTTTCTCAGGTTGTTTCAGACGGGAGCTTTAGTAAGACAAAATTAAAACACACACGTACACACACACACACACACACATGCCTTCTTCACAGTTCCTTGTACTTCTGTTTCACCTTTGATTGCCTTTTCTCCAATTCCTACACCAGCTAAAATTATCAAAACCTTTTTTACGCATTAGCTCCAGTTGCCACTATCAGTTATACAGAAGCCCCATCATGAAGTTTGGACTTACTCCTTCGATTGTAATAAAGGTATGTGATTCTCCTGAACTGAATCTAACATATCAAATTGTGCATGGATTTTCAAGTGATGTAAAGAAAACAAAAACATCTTGTGGACACTAATTTTCCATTAATAATGCAAACGTGCTGGTTTCCGGGGCCTCCAGGTGTGCATGGACCATATCTGAATCCCCTGCAGTTCTACTTATGTCCTTGTTCTCCATTAGTTTACGTGGGTCTCAATGGATCAGCGGTGTCCAGGGCATTTTTGCTCTTCTTGGATGTTTCATTTAACCGGCCCCCAACACAGCATCTCAGAGCTGTGATTCTACCCATGGAGCAAGGACTGCAAAGAACAACAAAACAAAATAATAAGACAAAAAACTTAAATCACATGAGCCAAGAACTAGGAAAAGGAAGGGCAGGAAAGGGCAAAGGGTGCGGGTGAAAGGGTAGAAAGGATGGTAATAACAGTTGAGTGAGGCATGGACTTTGAGGCCTGACACTGCTCTGCTCATTAAATTTGCTTAGGTTTTTAAGCCTTTTCCTAAGAGCCCTTCCTTTTTAAATGGGAATTTCTTAATGTAGTAGCACCTGCTTAAGCAAGTCATGAATAATAAACACCTTGTGCAACAGGTAAGCATAGTAGGAAATTAATAATTTTACTTTTTCCTTTAGGAGAATAGTTTAACTTGATGCTGTAAAACTACCTTTGTAAAACTTTTATACAAAATGTAAAATTTTGAGATGTCTGAGGATATTTACTGACTGCACTGATTCAGAACATGTTCATTTCCGGCTGTTCTCAGATTTCTCATAGGCAGTGCAGAGATGGTTTAAGAAAAGAAATGAACATTAGACCTCTACTCAAAGACTTGGGTTCTAGCTATAATTCTGTTCTAATTAGCCCAAGATCCTGCCTATTTATTAACTTCACAATTTCTTATGTATTGAAGATAACGTAATACCTATTTTCCTTAGAAGAGTTGGGCCAATGTCCTTCAGTTACTGAGCTACCTAGCCTTATTGCCCTTTTAAAGGCTCTGATGGAAATAGGTCTAAGAACCACCATTTCTCCTCTGATCCCTTCATGACTTATTTTAGAACTCATGCATCCTGGAAATTATGGCATTTGTCATTTTTTTAAAGAATCCAATCCATAATTCTTGATTTCCCAGTAAGACTGTAATTCTTTGTGTCCTATAGTCCTGCTCAGTCACCAGTACTTTTCTCTCTCTTTTTTTTTTTTAACATTTATTTATTTATTTATACAAGCATTGGGTACAGTCAGAAGTTCAGGAAGGTGAGAGAATTCACCAGAGCCAGATCGGGGAACAGAACAGGTAGACCGACAAAATACACTGCTGAGGGGAGAAGCAGGCGTGGCGGGAGAGGTCTGCGCCCCATGTGGGAGCCTCACCGGCGGCCGGGGATCGAACCGGTGCTGCAGAGGTTGTGGGCAGCTTCGCAGCCCAGTGCTCAACCGCTGCACCACCAGGGGAGGCCCACCAGTACATTTCTCTATGCAACAATAAAGAAGCAATGTTAATATCTACCCTGTCCATAAGTTTATTGAGGAAATTAAATGAGGGAATGTATTTGAAATTCCTAAAACAACGTACAGAAACATGAAAATATCATCACCCTTGTCACAACTATACACAAAGATTGATAAATGTCTGTCTTTTGGTGAAGTTTAATTGTTGCCACCCTCTAAAGACCTTTTTATTTTTCAGGTCTTATATGGTAACAAAATGTTCTTGCCACACCTCAATTTTGATATGATACATTTATTTCTACTGAAATGTGCTCCTGAGATACAACAGATCTCCTCTGCCGCAATGCTTTATTTCTCTTTTGTGAATTTAACAGAAATAACCTGAGTATGCTTAGTATGTATGGAAATTCCTGTCTGAATATTTTGAGAAACATTTTTGATTACTTTCCCCATTACCATATGTAAATGGTACTTTGTAAGAACTTGTAGTAATTTCAGAATTGTATACATGATATGAAGATAAGCCTAGGCGAATCACAAATAATTGTTTCCAGTTTTCTCTTCTGCTCCCTTCATCATCCCATTGCCCCCTAAAATAAACAGTAAAAAGTTAACAACTCACTACCTATTTCTGACCACCAAAATAATAGGTATAATCTTTAAATCCTCCAGGGGAAGCACTGAACCCACATTTTGGCAGGCTTCTCTATAGGAACAGAATATCTAGGCAGTGAGTAAATGTTCTGGTAACGATGTTTAATGGTGATTGCCACTCCTGTAAATTTTGTAAAACCTATTTTCAAGCAACTCGGTAGGTAAGACCTTGTTCACACTTTTTATCGACTCTTTCAATTAGTTTGCTTTAAGTTGGGGGTTTCAAAACTATGTGACAAAATACAGCGTTATGAAGTAGTTCTACTACATGGATTTAGGGGAAGAGCTTAAATTCAAATCCCATATCTGGAGCTGATTTAAATAAAGTGTTCTGTGTTGGTTTCCTTATCTACCCAATGGGTTATTGTGAAGATTAAATGAGATAATCTATGTGAAGTACATAGAAAATAGCACCAAGGAGAACTCTCATATTATATCATAAGTTTTGCTGCTAGTACTGTCATACATTAACAATTATCCTTACTCACATTCTCAGCTTAGTTATATATCTAGAACATCTGAGAAAATTAATTGATAAGAAGGTTTAGTCTTGCCAATGACTATGTACTTACTAAACAGTATTTTCCAGGCATTACTAAGTGTCATGGTTACTGCAGTGAAAACACATAAGGCTCCAGACCTCTAAAGTCAATGATGTTCAGGCCTCCTCAGTGTTGGTGACCCTCTCTAAGGGTATTATAAGATTCATATGAACAGAGGAAACTCTCCTTACCCAACTTTGGATAGTAAAATTCGTTTCTCTTTGAGGGAAATCCAGTTCCATCTCTGTGGTTCTGGAGATGTTCATCATTGCACATATGAGGAGGAGAGTAGTCTATTAATCTCACAGTAAGAATGGGCAGTTCAGATAGCTTATTCTATCAATGAAAGCTTTAATAAGAAAAATTACAGTAAAATAGAGACTCAAGGAACAAAGGAAATTAGAGATTTTATACTCTGCATGAAAATTATGTGGAGAGATACTACAGCTCCCTTTGAAGAGGGTCATTTTGACTCTCTATATATACCTGCTATACCCAGTCTATGCAATATGAGAAAGGAGTTTCAGCATGTGGTCTGGGATCTAACATGGAGGGATTAAGGCATGATAGTAGGTTATTTCTGTAATATTCTATATGTAAAATGACTATCATATAGATGATAAATATCTATCATAATGCATAAGCACACACACAGATAGTTAAATATATGCTTGTAAAATATACCCAAAAGACATACAGTGGGTAGGTTATATAAGCAATGCATAAATTCTGTGTGTCCACACATTTCAGTCACTGTAATTTGGCTCTGGTACTAGGTAGAGAAGAATGAAGACTTGGAGTTTATAGACCTAGACTGATGTCTCTGGTTCCTCCCTATTACTGCTCATAGTTTCCTTAAACCCTTTGAGACCCAATTCCTATTTGACATAATGGAGATGATGTGTTCTACTCATTGTGTGGCCACAAATTAAACAGGTAATCTGTGCAGTTTCACTTTGCAAGTTCTAAAGTGATGTACAATTCCATTGCTCATCTTCTCAGTAAACGCTTCCCTTAAACACTTCAACTACATGAGAAAAACTTAAATCTGTGCTCTTTTTGAGAAACTGAGCATACATTTGTGTGTTGCATGTGTATGTGTGTGTGTGTGTGTGTGTATACGTGTGTTTTTGTTTTTGCTTTCTAGAGTTGCATCAATGTGTATGAAACACAGAATCCAGCAGAAACTTCTGCTTAAAACTTCCTGCTCTCTGGGCCTTCCCTGGTGGCGCAGCGGTTGAGCGCTGGGCTGTGAAGCTGCCTGCAGCCTCTGCAGCACAGGTTTGATCCCCAGCCACCGGAAAAGGGTCCCACATGGCACGCAGACCTCTCCTGCCATGCCTGATGCTCCCCTCAGCAGTGTACTTCGTCAGTCTGCCTGTTCTGTTCCCAGCTCTGTCTCTGGTGAATTCTCTCACCCGCTTGCGCTTCTGATGTACCCAGTGCTTGTATAAATAAATAAATAAATATTAAAAAAAAAAACAGAAAAAAAAAAACTTCCTGCTCTGGGGCCAAGTATCATTTCTCTATTACTCTTAAAACTGGATTTTGTGTGCCTAAACTCTCTCTGCTTTACCTGAGGCAAATTCTTAAGATATTTTGTCAAATGCTTCTGAAATATGAATACAACTAAAAATTTTATTTCCTATAAATGAAAATCTTATGAAAGCCGGAAGGTTGAGTTGCAAAGTATTGAATGACTTTCATGAATTGATATGCAAGGAACATTATTTGAAGCAAAAGTTCACTTACACTTGCATTATTACCTTGTTCTGGATGGCTGATAATTTTTATAATAGTTTAATTTGAAAGTAAACTACTTGGCAATTTTTGTTTTAGTTTTATTTATTTATTCATTCATTCATTCATTCATTCATACAAGAACTGAGGTACAAGCCAGAGGTGTAGGGGGTGACAGGATTCACCAGAGCCAGAATAGGGAGCAGAACAGACAGACTGAGTGAAATACCCTGCTGGAGGAAGCAGCGGGCAAGTCAGGAGAGGTCTGCTGCTCTATGTGGATAGCTCCCTGGTAGGAGATCGAACCTGTGCTGCAGGGGTTGCGGATAGCTTCCTAAGTTTCATCTTAACCTCTTGTGCCACCAGGGAGGCCCCTACTTGGAAATTTTGAATTGTATTTTTCACATAGGGACGAATCTTATTTCTTTGTGTTCTGAATTTGTGTACATCAGGATATTCCCAATGGGAAATTTCAAGCTTATGACTGGGAGGATCTATTTCAGAACATAATACACTATATAATCAGGTAACCTTCAAAAAGTTGAAATCATTCACCTTTCAAAAGGCAAGGATAGGGCCTCCCAAGTGGCGCAGCGGTTGAGCGCCGGGTTGTCAAGCTGCCCACAGCCTCTGCAGTGCCAGTTCCATCCCCGGCCTCTGGCTGCTGGGCTAGGGTTGCACATGGGGCGCCAACCTCTCCTGCGGCCCGCTGCTCCCCTGCTCAGCAGTGTACTTCAACTGTCTGCCTGTTCTACTCCCTCCTCTGGCTCTGGTGAATTCTCTCACCCTCCCGCACTTCTGACTGTACCCAGTGCTTGTATAAATAAATAAATAAATAAATCTTTAAAAAAAAAAAAGGCAAGGATAGAAAAGTATAAAGATAGAAATCCTATAGACACGCATATATTTTCCAAAGGAGTATTGATGCCATCCTACTCTTTAGGATATGAAGAAGTAGACAATTAATTCCTTCAAATCCACTCAGCATGTCAAACATTGCCCTGTCCCCATTCTCCCACTGTGCTCTGTGTCTGTGCTATTCATGCTGCCCTCTAGCCTTCACAGTACATCACTCCTTACCCTATCAGACAGACCTGCCCTGTGTTCCAGAAACATTCATCTATCCTTTTCAAGTGCCAATAGTTCTTGTGAGGAAATAGAGTTGGAATTGTTGGTTTTCTTAAACAATATACTCTGTCCTTTGCTGACAGTGACAAGTGATTGTAATGGTTCTATTGGAGCACATTCCCAGATATGAGAGAAGAATGGCTTGTTTGCAGTCAAGGCTGAAATGATTTTTGGCAGATAGGGGCCGTGTTGTAGAGGCAGACAGGTTGAGCCTCTCTCACTTGTTGTAGCACAAAGAACATAGGCTGTAGAGTCCATCCTAACCAGGGTGAATATGAGATTAGACAATAATATCCTCAGCTGTCCAGTCTCTGGGAATTAATGATGATAAATAGGAGCATTTCTAGAAAATCTTATTACAGGTTAAACTGTCACATAGATATCCATGGGTAATTTTGCACAAGTACTGCGTAATTTAGGTCATGTTCTTTCCATCCTTCCTCATCCCATTCACAATTTTTCCTTCCAAATTGTAGCTGAACAACCACACTATTTTCATCTACTTCCATAACTCAGTGTCAAGAAAGGCAGTATGTTTTCTCACAACAATATCCTCTGTTAGAAAAGATGACCCCCCCCCTTTACACACTGATGTCTTTACAGAGGTTTTCAGAATATCATCAAATCAAATATTTATTAAAAACAAATGCTAGTTTTTCTTTATAACCTCAAGTCCCAAAGGTAGACCTGCTTTGAATCTAACTTGTATGGGGTTCTAACAGCAGAAATCAGAGGATTCTGTTTTGGGGGCTAAGCAGAATCTGGAATACCATTCCCCAATGCACCAGACTCCCTAGAAAGTTAACAGTTCAGGCCTCCCTGGTGGCATGACGGGTTAAGCACCACACTATGAAACAATCCACAGCTTCTGCAGCACAAGTACGATCCCCGGTCTGCCAGGGAGAAACCCACATGGCATGGCAGACCTCTCCTGTCTCTCCCGCTGCTCCTCTCAGCAGTGTATTTCAGTCAATCTGCCTGTTCTGTTCCCCACTCTGTCTCTGGTGAATCCTCTCACCCCCCGTATCTCTGGTCTGTACCCCAGCTCTTGTATGCATAAATAAATAAATAAATCTTTAAAAAAAAAAAAAAAGAAAGCTAACAGCTCAGCAAGCTCTTTACCTGAGGCAGTGGCACCAATTGAAGTGCCAGAAACTAACCTCTAGGAAATTCTTCAAATGATGGGATAAAGAAATAAGTAAAGGAAATATGTTTATATTATGGGTAATCTTCATCCTTTTCTCTTTTTGCCAATATATAGGACTAAAGGAAATCAATAAAATACTATGGACAATCACACATGATAATATATTCTACTATGGCAAACTGGCTATTACATAAAGTGAGAATAGAGAAAACTTTAGCATACTGGATTAGTATTCTTGAGAATATGATCAAAATAAAAAAAAACTGTCAACTTCTCTGTGGAAAATGAGAAAATTGGTGGTGATTCATTTGCTCCTTTTTTATATTTATGAAACTCTTCAGAATCTGTGTGTTTATGGTTGCTTTCTAAAAGTAAGAAAGGGACTGATGGTAGATCTAGTCAGAATTAGTACCATATTTAATGAAATGCAGTTAGTATACACAAATACAGATCTTGAAGTGAACTGACTAACCTATCAACTACATATAGTGGGAAGAAAATACAAAGCCAAAATAGATGACTCAGGAAAATTCATGAACATATTTTGGTGTGTTTGGGTAGAAATAATCAATTACAGATGGAATCCAGTCAAATCATTTTTTCAGCTGGAGCTGAAATCTAAGCATTTACTGTGTAAACAGTGTCATCTAATGTCTTGCTGTTCAAAGTCCGGCCCAGGACCTGCGGCCTTAGCACCCCCCTGAGAATGGTCAGTGTAGATACTCCCCACATGCTCTGATCAGAATCTTCATCCCAATAACATCCCCAGGGTGTCTGTGGCCCATGAGAGTGTGAGAAGCACTGACCTTATACATATGCTTCACTTTATTCTGTATGCACAGGTGACCTTCTCTGACCATCACCACTCATAGTTTACTTATAAAAGTACATCAGTACATGTTATATAATCTACCCTGGAAATACATATAAAGTTCAAGTGTACTTATCTATAAACTGGTTCTTTCTCTCCTTTCAAGCCCTTTCCTCCCCAGTACAATTTGACAGCTATGGAAGTGCCAATTGCAGTGTGGAGTGGTGGCAATGACTGCCTGGCCGACCCTCAAGATATGACACTTTTGCTTACAAAACTCTCTAACCTCATTTTCTGCAAGAATATTCTTGCTTGCAATCACTTCAATTTTATCTGGGGGCTAGCTGTCACTTCTAAAATTTATAATGATCTTCTTTCTATGTTAGCAGCATATAAGTAGTTCTGAATCTAAAGAATTGTCTAGGACCTCCTTGGTGGCATAGTAGTTAAGTATCAATACTATCATGCTATCACCACTACAGCCTGAATTAGAGCTCAGGCAAGGGATCTAGCCCACATATCACATCAGACATTTCCTGTCTTGCCCGCTGTTGCCCTTAGTAGTGTAATATTTAGTAGATCTGCATGTTCTGTTCCCCACTCTCTGTCTGGTGAATACTCTCACCTTCTGAACCTCTGGCAAATCCCCATTTTTGTAAGCATGAAATTATATAAAAATAAATCTTAAAAAAGTTGTCCATTTATTTTTTCAAAATAATTTTCTCTTGCATGTTTCTTAGTAATATTTTAATTGCAGTGCTCTGTCTGTAATGTTAACTTTAGAAATCTATCAGCATCAACAAAATTTCCACTTGACATTTTGAATCAAAAGGGATTTAAAGAAATTTGATTTTTTCCCTTGAAAATTTATCTAGAAATACTTGAGAGAACACATTTTAGAGAAAGCAAAATTTCTCTTCCAATTATCCCATTTGGTTTATCTTCTGAACTCAATGTTGATTATGGGCAATGAGTAAAATGAGTGTTGCCAGAAGACAGTGCTGGGACTGAACGTCGATACCTCCATGTGCCTGTGAGATTGAATAAATTGCTTTCCAGGGCCTCCCCTGGTAGCACAGGCAGTTGAGCGCTGCGCTGTGAAGCTGTCTGCAGCCTCCACAGCGCTGGTTCGATCCTGGCCAGCTGGCAAGAATCCCACATGGTGAAGCAGACCTCTCCTGTCTCGCCCGCTGCTCCCCCAGCAGTGTATTTCAGTCAGTCTGCCTGTTCTGTTCCCCACTCTGTCTCTGGTGAATCCTCTCACCCTCCCGCGCATCTGGCCTGTACCCCAGTTCTTGTATAAATCTCTAAATAAATAAATCTCTAAATAAATAAATAAATTGCTTTCCATCGTCAGCTGTTGCTGAAGCTCAGTGTCTCCATCTGCACAGAGGCGATCTCATTTGTTCTTTCAGAGGTTTAACTCATCAAAAAGGCAAGTTGGGCTCTAAACTGGGTTGCGTGCAGCTCATTCTCACTTCCTAGGGAGAGCAGATCAAGGGTGGATTGGGAAGTAGGAGACAATTCCCGTTCAGTAATTTGGGAGGCAGTGGGTTTGGTCTACATCCTGCTTTATTTCTTCCTTATAATCCAGGGCCTCGATCAAAAGACACACACCAGCTATAAAAAAAAAAGTTGTTTTTTTTTTTTATTAAATAATAAATTTTATTTTTATATTCCCCCATACAACTGCACATGCCCCATTCTGACCCCAATCCCTCCCCTCCCAGCCCCCACCCCCCAAAAAGTGTCTCTGGTTCATAGTTTTTTGTTGATTTTGCTTTTCACTTTCTTATAGTTATTCTTTTTCCTGATCCCTTATTTAAGTTTTCTAGATTCCTGCTATGAGTGAGACCATCAAAAAAAAAAAGTTTTTTTTTAATCACTGACACTGTGCTGGCAGCCTTGGATTCCAGAAACATTTCCAGGAGATTAGCATCAGCCTATACACACGCCAACAAAAAGAGGAGGGTGTTTCTGTAAACTTCCAAAATCTCTGGTAAGCACCACCTCACCTAGAAAGCTTTATTCATCCATAATATTGTGACCTTCTACATTATGCCAATAAGCTTTTTGGAACCGAGTTATGATGGTATGGTAGATTTAATGTTTAAGGCAGAAACAAGATGAATAGCATCTTGTCCCTGGCATAGCACCTAAAAACAGCTGAGTTCACAAAAATTTGTTAACTATTTTTATTTATTGCCAGGTCCATCCACATTTGCTATAATGCCTGAAGTTTTCTCATTTATTTTAACCCTCTCCCTTTTATTTTGAATGTGGGAAGAAGAAATTGTTAAAAGATCATTTAGGAATCTTCACTTCATTGAACTTGTCAGCAGTCTTCTGTGAGTCTTAGTGATTAGTGGCAAGTATTTATATTCAGATATTTTATCCATTCTGCTTTACCCAAAAAGAACAATCATTCTAACCTAACAATCTTCTCTGCTTTACCAGGGAAATGTCTTCCTGATAGCCTATGATGAGCAAACATTGGCAGCTTTGGTTTTGGCCTTTGAACGCAAGTAGAGACTAGCTTTCACACCAGCGCTGCTAATATCGCTTATTCCCAAATGTGAATGGTCAGAGTATCAGTGGACCCTCAGGATTTATTTCTCTAGGCACTTACCTCTCTCAAAATAATTGAGACATGTATTTCTTCCATGATTATTTCAAGTTGTATTTTTAGAAGATAAAGTCTCGAAAATTCCTACCAATATCATTGTCACATTCCAAATTTAAATGTCCAGTCAGTGTTCATATTTCTAATTGTCCATTATTTTAGTTAGTTTCAATAAGAATTCAAGTATAGTCTTTATCTTTTATTGGTTAATCTATTTTTTGTCTTTAGATTTGTCCCTTGGATTTTTCTGTTATTGCTGTTGGAAAAAAAAATGTGTGTTTAACTCTTTTAGTTTTATATCATGATATTTTGCTGGTTATGTTCCAATACTAGCACTTAACATATTATTTTCTTCATATGTATCATGAATCAGAAGTTCTTAACTTCAACTGCATTGACTATTTGGCCAGATAATTTTTTTCTCTCCTGGGCACTGGAGGGTAGCTATTTCTAGGCTCTATTCCCCAGAAGGCAGTAGTACACACACCCCAAGTTGTGACAACAAAAAAATCATCTCCAGACATTGCCAGATATCACCTGAGGAACAAAATTGTCTATCCTCCCCTCTGAGAACCACTTTTGTAAATTATAACCTGATCAGATTAAGATTATTTTTGAAAAAACTACTTCAGAGATCAGATTGTGTTCTTCCATCAAGAGGGCCATAGTGCCTACCTTTCCTAAGATGTCAGTATCCAGATCCAATAGCTCACTAAGGGTTAAAGAAAGGTGATGTTCCAATTCCATCATTTCTTCTTCATTTTATTGGGTGAGATACTTTCATAAAAAAATTTTCTTCATATACTATATGAGCACCCCAAATGCACAATTCTGTCCCTCAACCAATTTCCAAAATTATTTGTTCTTCTTTTATCACCAAAATAAATTTATGTTTCTGTCTATCCGATATGTTTCAACACAGTGCAATTTACTACTTACTGATAGTAAAATTATCCACCCCTTTGTTTGTCATAACCCCTCAAAATTGGCCCCAAAGCCTTATATAAGTATGTAAGTATATATTTACAAGTATACATGGCACTCTTGTATGATAAATAACCGCCTCTTCTCAGGAATAAAATATTTCCCTAAGGAGCCCTGGTTTCCTTGAGTGAGGTACTACATTATCATATTGTATGAGTGCAGGTGATCATAGTTATTTGGTTGATCATTGTTTTTAGTTCTTTTCAATAAAGAGGTTTAGGTAGGTAATTTTTTAAAAGAAAATCTACATGTAGATTTCATCTTCCTTCTTCTGTCAATTGTTAACAAAATCAGGTTTTCATCTCCTTCTCTACCATGACATTTGAGTACACATAATGATTGAACTTTTGCAGTAGCATCTCAAATGGTCTTCTTTGATCTATTTTCTATGCTTAACATTCCCAGGACCCTAAGATCTTCAGTTTTTTTCAACCTCTTAAGTTCATTGTTTTCAACTTGCCATCTAAAATCCTCATAAATATAAAATTACTTATCTTTTACTCTCTCCCCAGCTACTTCAGCTAGTAACTTCCCTTGCAATTAAAATATCTCCTCAGGGCCTCTCTGGTGGAGCAAGGGATTAAGACACAACCTATAAAGCTATCCATAGCCACTGCAGCTCAAGTTCGATCCCTGGCCAGGGAGCTACCCACATGGCACAGCAGGCCTCTCCTGACTCACCTCCTGCTCCCCTCAGCAGTGTATTTCAGTCAATCTGCCTGTTCTGTTCCCCACTCTGTCTCTGGTGAAGCCTCTCACCCCCACACCTCTGGCCTATACCCCAGTTCTTGTATGCATAAATAAATGAATCTTAAAAAAAAAAGTTGTGGAACACTGAAAGATACATGCTCAGTGTATTTATAAGTATATATTTACAAATACACATACATTTTATGTATGTGCAAATATACATTTTTATTTTTATATAACATATGACATACAACTTTATATAAATAAAGCTACCTATGTTTGTATATATGTGTAGTATTCTCTGATATTGTGTGTACATAAACACAGGCTATATCAGAAAAAGAATTATTCTTTCTTGAATAAGTATTTTTCAAACAATTTCAATTTTCTATGCATGAATATGGTATTAACATTCCTTTCTGAGAGCTTCAAAATTTGTATTCTAGGAAATTTAGTATTTGGCTTCACCCTTTATTTTTAAGTATCTCGTAGCCTTTATTTACTATTCTTCAGAGTTGTAAAGACTGTGTGAATTCAAAACAGTTCAAATCAACAAAGAATACTGAAAGATCACTGGGTTTTCAAATGGCAAATTCAATACAAAAGAGAATTGGGAAGATATTTCAATCAATATGCCAGAGTTATTTTATATTCCTTCTGTCAAATATATATCAAAGTAATATTTCCAAATGTAGCTGAATTTATAAAAACAGGCCAAAATTGACCTGTTAGTTTACATTAAAAAAAAGAAAAACCTTCTTGGTCTATTAAATTTGTACTCCTTGTAGACAATAGTTATATTCATTTAATAAGCTTAATTTATATAGGCTATAATATATCAATATAATATATTGATAGTTATTTAAATACTTAGTAAATATTTATCAAGTTAAACACTGTTTTAAGTGCAAGAATAAAAGGAAAGCCTTTACCCTCATAGAGTTTGCATTTTAGTGAGGGAGATTGATAACGAAGTATAAATGTGTCCGGAGCCGTCTGGAGCATGCGCCGTGTTGCGTATGCATGCCATGAGTTAAGTTTTGCTTTACCGTTTTGCTTTCGGAGAACCACAGGTTTTTCCTGTAAATCACATGAAACTGGGAGGTGGGGGGGGAGGAGCTATGAGGGTATAAGAGGAGAACGTGGGAGAGAGAAGGGGGAGAAGAAGAGATTTAAGAGGAGAACCACGAGAGAGGAGAGTGCTGTGAGAGGAGCAGAGAGAAGGCCAGGGAAGTAAGAAAGACAGGGAAAAGAAAGACATGGAAAAGTAAGAGAAGTAAAAGGAAAAATAAAGAACCATGTGCTAGTGTCAAGTTGTCTCAAGCCCCTCATTTCATCCTCAGCCCTTCTCTTTTCGCAGGTCGGGACATAAATGGATATATATTTGGTGTTAGGTAATAATAATTGCTGATGATGAAAGTATAGCAGATAGTGGAGAGGACCAAATAGGTAACTTAGAGCAGAAAATAAAGGAATAAGCAGAATCTAACCACTGAATTGTATTCCTTTTTAAGAATTAACTGTTAAAACTCACTAAATTGCCTTCCTTATACCTCCTCCTCATGATAAACCATTGGCTAGCTTGAACTTCTTGAACTGGACATATTCCTGGTAAAGACAAACACCTGATTCTTGGCTCTAGACTTTTTACCTCCTGGACAAGCCCGAGGCAGAAATAGGGATGACTGACAAGGTCATTAAGAAATTTTTAGGCACAGACCTGGGGAGATGGTGAAATGGAGAATTGTTCTCATTATAAAAAAACAACTGTTCTTCCAGATTAACATAACCAGATTTTAGAAGTGAACGATTTCACAACAGATAAAAAATCCACAAAGGAATGGATCCTCCCCCAAAGAATACTACGTCAGAATACACTTGCTCTGGCAAAATATAGGTCTTGTCCTGAGACTGTCTGCCTGTGTCGATGCAGATGTCTCCTTTTCCTAATAATCTTTCCCTTTTAAAATCAACCTTTGCCTAGGTCTAGGCAAACGTCTTTTTCCTTAGTAAACTACAGTGTGCTGCTGAATGGAAAACTCTGCTGAAATCTTTCCCAGAGAGAGCCCAAGAACTGTACTCACTGAACCCCAACATCTGAACACACTCATAAAATCCCATCAAGAACAACAAAGGCACTATGGCAAATAGAGTGATCAGAAAAATAATACCTGAGCAGAGCGCTGACTGATGTGAGAGATCCAGTTTATTTGAATGATCTGGTCCAGTAGTCTGAGCTGTCAAAGATGTGAAAATTCCTGAAAGCTAGCCGGGTAGTCTGCCACCATTTCATGGATTCCAGGAGAAAAAAAAACTCCCAGGTCAGAGACAAAAGACTCCATCACTCATAGCACAGCTAACTACTTTCTCCTTTTCCCCAAATTCCATAGGAGTGGTGAAGAAGCAACCCAGGTGGATGTTGCACACAGGGTACATCTATCACAGTGAGGAATCCCATGCTTGGGAATCCCCCAATCTTATAAGGGGGGCTGCTAGCAAATTTGTCCAGTCTTTACTCCTAAGAAAGAAATTTTCTTTATTTCACTGATCAGGAACAAATCTTCCCTCTGTCCTGGAGAGAAGAATCTATTACAAGTCTCTCATTGTTCTACAGACATCCTTGGAAGGATAATCTGGATTGAAAACTGATCTGAGAGGTGCAGAAGTCAACCCCCAAATTCACTGAGTCATCCGCAGGGCTGGTTCAAACACAAACTGCTAGAGTCAGCCCCAATCTTCCTGATTTGGTATGTCTGGGGTGAGTCTGACACATTTCCAGGAGACCCAGCGCTGCAGGTTAGAAGCCCTGAACTTGAGAATCACTATTTAAGTCTATTAGACCATATTTTGTTGGGCTGTTTTGATTTACTTTCATTAGACTACACTTCATAATTAGCAGCTCATGATTCTAAATGACTTATACCTATTGTTGTCTTTAAATTATTTAATTAAATCAGACATCTGTTAAAGGAGATAATTTTTATATCTTATATTGTGGTTCACTTTCTTGACTTATCTACTACCACTTCAGACAAAGTGTAGCTAGTATCAATTTGAATTTAGCTAGCTATGAAACAAAAGTCTATGTAATAAAAGAAATATTCTGCTTATGGTATTTCCCTCATACGCTTAATGGTAGCCTTGTGCCCAGTGGCTGTTTGTGACCTCCCAGTTTATAGTTACAAAATGCTCTGTCTAAAGCTCAGATCTCAGCACCAGGTCAAGAGAGATGATAAAACTTCACTTACTAAAACATAGTAAAGGTGACTTCAGCTGGTAAAAGATTTTGAACTAAAACTGGGTTATAAGTGAACTAATTGTGTTTATATAACTCAAATAATGCAGCGATCCAGAAATCTGTCAAAGAACTATGCTTTGTATTAAATCAGAGTTGCCAAAAAACTAAGGTGTTTTGGTTTTACAGATCTAAAATTTAATTATTATATGAAATTAATTCCGTAAGTGACAAAAAGGGATATGAAGCTTTATTCTTAGGCAAAAAAATCACCTACTGTTATTTAAAGTAATATTTACACATTCACAATCTATTTTAACAACAAAAAATATTATGGGAACTATGCAGTTACACAAATTTGACACTAGAGGGAAGATAGCAACAACTTGTGTTTTCTTAATTCAGGACATTTCATAATCAATAGATGGTGCTTGTGCTCAGTTATTTAGTATGTCAGGCCCCTGTTCTAAAATTTATGTAAATATCATCTAGAAAATAGGAATTAAGTCTTGGAGAAATTTAAAAATAAAAGTTAGCCTCTGCAGCACCAGTTCAATCCCCCAGCCAGCCAGGGAGCTTCCCACATAGCACAGCAGATCTATCCTGTCTCGCCCACTGCTCCCCTCAGCAGTGTATTTTAGTCAGTCTGCCTGTTCTGTTCCCCACTCTGTCTCTGGTGAATCCTCTCACCCCCTGCACCTCTGGCCTGTACCTCTTATATGCATAAATAAATAAATATTAAAAAAACTTTCATATTATCAAATATCTAGGCAATATTCACTGTCCAATAAGTGTCTCAGAAATGTGCTTTTTACAAGTAGTTTGTCCAAATCAGGACATAAATACTCTATTTATTGTATTTGATTTATACTTAAGTATAAATCATGGTTTTACACAATATCATACTTAAGATATTGTCTATGCCAGTATGCCAGTTCTTGTTTGCTAATTTCATTATTGATGATATTTTCAGTCTAGATAATGTATTCCATCCTTGAGAGTACTTTATATTGATGAGTATTTTTGGCCAAACAATTTGACCATGAGGTCTATCTATTTTATATACCCATTTTAACTTTCAATGTTTATCTTTTGTCCCCCAAAGACACCATTAAACTCAATATATGCAAGTGTTACTTTACTAATAAAACCCCACTCCCCTCCCCCATCCTCTTCTGCCATCCAGTATCAGTACCATAGACACCCATCCTCAGCTTCTCACTACAGCTGGACTATCTAAGTTTCAGTTTTATGATTCCATGTCAGCTGATCAAATTCAGCATAATGAGACTCACCGTTTCTGGCTTTTTTAGATTTTAACCAACAGAAGCTTAATTTCTAAATTAGTATCATGTTAATATGAGTTTCGCTTGAAAAGTTTTTTCTAATATGATAAGAAAGCCCTGTAATAGTAATAGCATCTTCACATATTTTTATGACGGTGTTAGTATCTCTTGATTTTCCATCCTCCTAACAAATTATCAAGATAGGACTTCAAGAATGTTTAGTATGTGATGGTAGGTTTTTCTTCCCGGACTTGTTTGGTTACATTATGTCCATGTCAAGAATTGATTTCATTTATATCACCTCCAAATGAGCTAGCTCTCCTCATTAACATGAGAAGTTCTTTCCAGAATCTCTATTACAGCCTGTGATGAGCAGCATGGTGGAGTCAGAGAGAACAGTCCATCCAGAGACACTCTGGTCATGAGGGACACGGTAAGGTGGTTGGTAGAGAAGCATATTACCTGCCACTTGTTCTGCACAATGACAGAGAACAACATCATTCTTTTGTGTCCCCATGTCATTAAACACCCTCTCAAAACTATCCCTTGGACCCAAATGTGAATTATCCAAATTGTAGCTCATCTTGTTCTTTGTGAGCTGAACTCAACATAAGACACAATTAGGGATTCGTTTGGGCTGATCACTGGGTAAGCCATTTAAATAACTGTCAGTTTGATATGATTGACATGGCAAAAACCAGAAAGCCCAAATAACTTAGCCAAATATTTGTGCTCTTAAAAAGAATCTTGATCATGAAAATACTTTAAAACAGTTTTTGGTCTCTTTTTTTAAAAGATTTATTTATTTATTTATTTATTTATACAAGAACTGGGGTACAGGTCAGAGGCATGGGAGGGCAAGAGAATTCACCAGAGCCAGAGCCAGAGCGGGGAGCAGAATAGGCAGAACGACCAAAAACCACTGCTGAGGGGGAGCAGCAGGCAAGACAGGAGAGGTCTGTGGCGCCACGTGTGTTTTTCCCTGGCCAGCTGGGAATCCAACCGCGCTGCAGAGGCTGTGGACAGCTTCACAGCGCTATGCTCAACCCCCTGCGCCACCAGGGAGGCCCAATAGTTTTTGATCTTAAAGTCTTGATTAGCAGTATACAAGATATAAACATGTACTGATGAGATTTCCCTCCCCCACAACACATATACTCACACTATTTATTACTGATCTGCCCTTTTTATAATTAAAAGACAGGGTGATAGAATATAGATTTTATAAAATAGCTGGAATATAGATTACACTTCATGGTTAATGGTGTCAATTTTGGATAAGTTGAAGTCAAAATTTGCTAATGTTTTATATTATTTTTCTTTTCTAAGTATAATGCTTCATTTTAAGATCACATGGTTTATCCAAATTATTTTCCCATTTAGTCTTCTAATATTTACTCTTGTCCCCTCTGACTTATAATATTATCTTTATTTTATTACATATATATAATTTACATTACATTTTGCCCTTTTGAAATTGCTTTTGAGAAAATCAAATGGATATTGTATAATAAAGTTTCCTAAAAATAAATTACACCATGTTTCTAAAAAAAAAAAATTGCTTTTGACCTATTTTTTCTGCTTTATAGAACTGTGATCAATTCTTAAATGATGCCATATTTTTAATCATTAATATTTTTAAAACCCATTTTAAAATGTAGTTGGGAATGAACTAAAAACTTGACTATAGAATGGAGGTTTCTCAAGGCCTAGATAGAAGGAGGGCAACAAAGGAGGGCATCACCGTGGACTATGATGAAGGACTGTGGGTTCCTGGGGTGGTAGGTGTAGTGTGGTCACAAGCATCTGAGGTGTTATCCTGTAACTTTGAATCATAGAGTGCTGTAAATAGATGTTATTCAATACAAAAACAAATAAGGTAAAATATAATAAGATATGTCCTACCTTATATGATTTGAATATTATTAAATATTCTCAAATACATAATTTTGTATTTTTATTCTTAGTAGAATATACATTTTTAGCAAGTTTGCGAATAAATTCACCAGGATTTTGATTAAAATTGCATTAAACCCATTCAATAATTCTTGAAAAATTAACAATTTTTAACCAGAATGTTCTCATTCAAAATATCACATTCCAGAGTTATATTCAAGATGTCTTCTATGCCTTTTAGCAAAATTGTATAGTTCTCCATATATAGGTCTCTCTCATTTTTTATTCAAGATATTTCTAGGAACACTATTATTTTGGTAGCATGATTTAGTCATTATCCTAGTATCTATCCAAATGGTTCTTGCTGATATATAACTGTAATTATCAACCAAGGAGTTCCAACGTCACCAGAGTTATTCTAGTCATTATTTTTCAAATATACTCCCTTCAAATCAGGGGATCTGATTTATTTTCCCAGGGTGGAAAACCTGGGAACCTGAAAACCTTATTTATGAATAGCTATTACTCCTCAGAACTGGAAAGTGGTGTGAGGTTGAAACCAAGAGATTGGTTTTGTTGCTGTTTTGTTTGTTTGTTTGTTTGTTTGTTTTTAATGGAATCACTTTATTTTTCTTATTTTTTCAGTTTTTCTGTTGCACTGAGCTACCTGTAATCTAAAATAAAACACTTGAAGAGAAAAAGAAAATAATTACTAAAGTAGTCAGCCTTGGGACTGATCTGTATAAAACCCAAGCTGGATGCTTCATGGACACACAATCCTGAAGATGTGAAATTTGCCTCTGGGTAGACAAATTCGGGCAGGAAATGGCACTTGATTGACAGTAGATTGAGGTAAGTTGAAAACAGAGCAACGAAAGAAATTAGAATGTGTATTCTTATTAACCTTATTAACACCTTGTCCTGAATACTAGCATTATGAAGAGGAACAAGGAAAGAGCGTCGTTGGGAATAAACCCAAATTCTGAAAAGATGCAACAATTCAGTATCTCTGCACATGGGTATTTTCTTCTGTCCTTACAAATTATATGCACAGAAAAATTATGTTTACCTTAGTAAAAGGCAAAAGATTTATACTGTCTAAAGAGAAACCAGAGTATGATGTTTACCTTAGATGGACAGATTAAATCATTGTCTTGATGTTGGAAGAGGTGGAGAGCAAGACTTGATTACCTGAGCAGCTCCATGGAGACAGCATCGACCACCCTCTATCTACAAAAGGTGCTTATCTATGACATAGATCCAGCAGTACCTACACTTAATAATGGGTTGCCTCTGCATGATTATTTACTTGGACCTTGTCTCACATTTTCCTATGGAAAGAATGCTTTATGTCACAGCCTCTCAACCTATAGTATTTATATCACAGCCTCCTGGAAAACTTGATGATACAGAGACCCATGTGCAGGGATGCTGGATCTGTACTTCCTGAATGGGATCCCAGGAAATTGCATTTTTAACCAGCTCCCAGAGGTGCTGGTGCTTTTCGCTCCTTGCTCCTGGGAGCTGTCCCAGTTATGATAATTCCCAGCAAATGTGAAGACAAGCACAGTCATACTCACAGAACTGCTCCCCCCTTTATGTGGCCATCAAGAGGGGTGACATTGACTCAGACAGTGGTGCTATTGCCATCAGAAAAAAAAAATGCTTTGACAAGGGGGAAATGCTTAAGAAATGCAGATAGAATGAAGGAGGTATTAGTAAGCACCCTGTGGAAGACTAGGTAGGAGAGGGGAAGCTGTAAGATTAGGGGTCCTTTCCATGATGACTCTCATCAGTTTCCATGAGAACAGCACCGTGAGACTGCAATAACTTCCAGGCAAATGGATCTAGTGGGGAGGACACATCATATGGGATTTAAGGACTTTGGTTTCTCAGAGTGACCCTTCCTGCACTTTTGTCAACTCTTGATAAAATCATCTTCTCTAACCATAGTTAAAGTATAACCTAGACCTTTCCTAAAGAGGAAAGGGATCCAACATTTATTTAACATCTACTAAATGGAAAACACTATGCTAGGCACACTGCATGCATTATCACAGCTACTTTTTGTCCTCATTTTGCAAAGTGCAGCCTACTGATCAAGACACAACGACACAGCTCCAGAAGCAGGGTTGTAAGGGTGATAAAGCCTTCCAAGGACTGTGTCCAATAGAAGACTAGTCACCATCTGAGAGTTCTTTACCTAACACAAAATTGCAAGACCACTCAGGCTCAGGGAACCACAATAATGGGTTTTATTTAACAAACAGGAGAAGCAAAGATTTACTAAGGTCATAAGTGCCTTCCTATCTCACTCTAGACATTGTTCAGAAGGCTGCACAGCCAAGATAGCATAATCCCACCAGTGAGGGCCTGGAGTGTTTGACGACAGGAGGGTATGGGCTGGGATCCAACTCATGGTGGCAGCCAGAAGCCCTCATGGTAGGGCTGCTGGGATAACATTGAAACAGACATGATGCCAGAGTAGCCCAAAGCAACAGTCTGAATGTCAGAATGAACAGCACCAGACTCTGGACCTAATAACATTGTAGGCAACAGCATCAGGAGGTGATGATGGATGATCTGATAAACAGCTCTTTATGAGCAGCTGGCCACACCAAAAAGAAACATTTCAGTGAAACACTAGACCTGGGGCCTTCAGTGCTTTTTTCCCAGGTGATGGCAACAACAGGACTGAGGCAGCCTTCGGGTCACTACAAAACTCTTCAACTTCTCTCTCTTTTCAGAGGTCAGCTGCTGGGAGCTTCTTTTTCTTTGTTCTTTTTGGAGACCAGGTACAGAGTATTGGTCTGAGACCCTGGGAGCATCCTAAGCTGGTGCCAGTGTTGCTTATGTTCTCTTTCAGGGTCCCCCACCCTACTTGATATGTCCTGATTGGACTATTTAACCTGGCTGGTGCCCAAGAGAGGGGCTGACTGCAGGCAGCAACTTTTAGCACTGGTGGGTAAACCCTCCATATTTTCTAACAATTCCTGATGCATAGGCAGTAGTTGGAAAAATGCCAGTCTAGCCCAAAGTCCATACAGCAGGGTCCCGGTATCACTATCACTTCTGCCTGGCTCAGTGGTTTAACTGAATTACTCTGTCTCTCCAACCTCAGTTGTTTCATCTGTAAATGAGAGCAATCATTCATATTTTGTAGAATTATGTTGAGAATTAAAATCTATAGGCCAAATATTTAGCTCAGAGACTAGTACACAGTTGATGCTCAATAAGTTGTAGCTACATGATCAAAATGACCTAATTGTCCTCATTGTCAGAAAACCATCAAAGGAACTTGTTAAAAGAATAGAGAAAAACATAAAATAGAGACACATTTCCCCAAACTTCCTTGCCTCCAGCTTTGCCTTGTTACTCCAAATTTGGTCCAAGTTCTGTAATATTTTGGTTTCACATAGGGGCTTATTAAAAATAGAGAATCTTGAACTCTACCCAGACTAGCTGAATCAGAATTTTCATCTAATAGACTCCTCAGATGGCTTGTATCACATTCAAGTTTGAGAAGTGCAAATTCATGTACTTTTATTTTCTGGTCTGGGATAGCATTATGTTTAGTAAATTAACATTTACAATTAGTTATATGGAGGAAATTAACCAGGAGAAGCCAATTCCTGTGCTGTGAATTCCAATTCTTTTTGCCCATAGTCTTTCTCCCTCCCCAGGGAACAGAGAGATTGGTGCTTGCCCCTGATTCAGACCTGAAAAATGTACTCTCACAGGGTGAAGAACATGTTATGTTGAAGAACAACACATACCTATCCTGCACCTTGGGAAACAGAAGCCATGTTTCTACCTGGAAAGCAAAAGATCTGGAGATTTCCCTACCTGGCTTCTTTTGTTTCTGTTTGTTTAATACATTTTTATTGAGGCCACATTGTTGTGTAACATGACATAAGCTTCACATGTGCAGTACTGGAATTCAACATCTGTAAATACTACATCTGTAAAAACTAGGACTGCCTAGAACACCAAAAGCCAAAGGCTGAAAGAAACTGGGTGTCCTCAGATAACTTGGAGCTGTGGAGATGAGTGCACATCTGTACTGGAGTGAACATCTCTACCTGTGCTTTGCAATAGAGCTGCAGTTAGAATACCCCAAAGATTTCCACAATAGAATCACTTATAAATGTTGGAGAAAAAGTGTGAGCCAGCATAGGTCTTTATGAATTCAGGCTTTTGAAGTGAGGCTGGTTTGACATAGACCCAGCCAGAGAAATTTTAATTCTAAGTCAAGATGGCAATAGAATTATTCATTGGAGAAATCATATGGTTTCCGCCCCCCCCCCAACAGAACAATTAGCCCTGTGGTGGCAGATTATAAAAGATATTAAGAAATGAAAATGAGGTTGCTCTAATTATACATTCTTTGTTCAACTTAAGGGTTTCAGTGCTGTAAAAGTCGAGGCTAGAAGGACCTGAGAAAAGTAGTCATTTGCCCACCCCCCCCCCCTTTGCAGTCTAGATTTTACAGGTAATTTTACATAATTCTTCCCAGTGTCTGTACCTGCCCAGATTTTTTAAACTTACCTGCCTCCCAGACTTCAGCCACTTGCTCTACCAAGACCACTGCTGCCCATTAGGCGTTATGCTTTATACCGGTTAATTTTATAAGAATAAGGTGATTTTTTCATGTTTGATTTTGCCATTCTATGATTAATAATCATTTTAACATTCATTCATACGTATGGTTTCTATTTATATTTATCCTCTAGAATTTTTGTACCTGAACTTTTCCCATTTTTCAAGTGGAATATTATATTGATTCTTAATTACTCCTTGACTTTCATATATGTTGCAAATATTTTTTCTAAGTTTATGATTTCTGAGATATTTTGGACTCTATGCCTGTGGGTCTTGAAAACCTTCTCTATATTTTGGCAACAGCTGCAGGAAGTTCCACCTGGGGAGGAGCCTTCCCCAGTCAACTGATGTCTCCGGAGGGTTCCTTACCCCTTACTTGCTGCTTTCGCACTGATTTCTTGAACCATAACCCAATGGTTTATATTCCCTCCCCACCTTGTAGTGCCAATTTAGCTGTATGCTTCAATCATTTTAATGTGGATTTCCCACAATAAATTATAATGTAATTATATGTGATTGGCTTGAGTCATAAGTAAAACCTCTCCACCCAGGCAGAAGTTAGCACATTGAGGTCTCAATTGCATATAGCAATAATGAATGGTACATTGTAAGCTTAAATTTAATAAAATACTGTAATATCTTCTTCAGTCTTCAAATTTCCGAATTCCTTCCCTGGCAGAATTGGCACGCCTTAGTGAATTACTACAAACATTAGCAGAAGACATATATTTGATGTTTATCTTGTCCACGGGCCTATTTCCCTCTGACTCATAATTTCTAGCATACTGACTCAAGATACTTGGCACATTTACACATAGGCATATACAAATAATCTTTAATTCACAGCATTGGAGGGCCAGAGATCCTAAAATCTTATATTTCAAAGACAGCCCCGGTGTCTACCAACAGACCCATTACAATGCAAACCTCAGGAGACAGTGTTCCAAAACTATTGAACTAAACAATTGAGGTGACACCAATTAACCACCTTGATGTCAAATTCCTACCTCAAAAGACACAGATTTTGTTTTAAGGACAATTTGCTTATGACATTTGCTGATACACAGCAACAGTGAAATGAAGGTACAGAAAATTCTCATATACCACCTGTCCCCATACATGCCTAGCCCCCACCACTATCAGCATCTCCATTAGTGTGGTACATCTGTTAAAATCAAGAACACTACACTGATACATCATGATCACTCAAAGTCCTTAGTTTATGATTGGATACACTGTCACCTCACGGAGTGTCGGTGTTGGGAGCAGCACAGGACAGAGAAAAGACAAGCCAAAGAGAGAGAGAGAGAGAGACACCTAGAGGGGGCTTGCCCCTCTGGAAATGCAGCCCCATCCGAGGGCAATCTCATATTTTTTGGAAATCAGATTCATGGAAGGTGGCAAGTATGTGGAGGAACCTGTGTGGTGGGGATGTGCATCATGAATTGGGGGTGCATAAGCTAGGGGGTAGTGAACAGAGGCTGTTGCCTGGAGGGCTCCATTGTTCCTGCTGATCAAAACATCCTATCTCTAGTTCCTGTTTACACTTAACTTTCTGTCAAGGTAGTCTAGCTGGTTATGTTAATCTGGTCATAATGTCAGCCTGCTGTTTTTAGCAGATACTGGTTTTCCAGTATGTTACTCATACCAAGACTTTTGTCCTCATGAGAGTCCCCCGCCTGACTTTATGTTTTAACTTGACCAGCAGGAACTCTGGATGCCAAGACAATATCCTGAGAACAAGGGGGGCTGGGGAATCCACAAAACACTTTTGGTGTTATACATTCTATGATTTGGGACAAATGTATAGCATTCATCCATCATTATAGTATCATATAGGATATTTTCATTGCCCTAAAAACCCTCTGAAGGCACACATTTTAAAATGTCTTTCAGAATGGGGACCCAGCTCAACTCAGGTCTGAATGTGACATTCACTTTAAGACCTCCCTATTGTTATAGTGTAGAAATTCTGGCTTTTTACCCAGGCAGAGGAAGAACAAGTGTTACATCAGGAATGGTGAGGTCAGAAAAAGATTTATTACTTGTGCATGAGGTCTCAGACCTGGGTAGCCCCGTAAGGTCTGAGCACCAGTTTAAAGACCAAGAGTTCCTTTTATACACAACTGTCTCCATATCTGTTAGATTACAGCATCGTTTTTCAGGAGGCACGACCATTTGTGGCAAAGCCCCCAGACAAGGGGGCAAGGCAAGGGGGGAAAGATGCAGGCATTTGGGGATGGCCTTGAAGAGACAGACCAGCTTGGTTTGCTGTGCAACCTCGTAGATAACAATGCTGAGGCCCTGATCATGAATATTGAAAAGGAAAGAGCTATAAGTAAGCAAACTTGTTAATTATGCCTGCATTGGAGTGTTCATTGCACCTGGGCTGGAAGTTCTGCTGGAATCTTTATTATATTCATTTACTCAATAATATATTTTCTCATCAGTCAGAAAACAAGGTATTGAGTAAACACCAGTCCACCAGTATCTACCTACACCATGAGCCAAGCAGTTATGACTCTGTTCTTTCCCTGGCTCTGCCCTGTGTTGTGAAGTTCTTAAAAATCTTGAGGAGGGAGAGAGAGAGAGAGAGGGAATTTCCCAGGAATCACACCTACTCCTCCATTGTGATAAGGCAGGTGGTGTAGCACAAGAACATGATGAGCCTCCTTGTACAGCCCCAAAGCCCTAAGCTAGGGGAGGGGAAAGTACCTTTGCTCTTTTATCTTGTGATCAAAGAATTGGGAAATAAGTTCAAGGAAGACCCCAAAAGCACAAATATTAATGTAAAAGTGAACATATAAGCAGAGATGAATTTCTGTTCAATGTCTTAAACTAGAAACAAAATGAACAGAGAAAAGACAAAATGGCAGAGATATTTGCAGTATCACAACTACAAAAACTAAATAGGTGGAGAAACTGGTACTTAGCACTGTTAATGGGAGCAGAGTCTATTCTAGGATTATCTAGCCCCATCTAGTAAAACTGAACAATTATAAGACCTGTAACCTAAAGATCTCATTCCTAAATATCTATCTCTTGGACGTTCTCACACAGTTCCATCATAGGGAGTTGATGATTGTAAGCTTGAGGAATCTGAAGTGGAATTACCTGTTGCTGGGGGATGCAGGAAATAAGAAGAGGATATTGTGGAGTTCTATGGGACTAACTACATATAGATATTATAACATGTTTTCATATGCAGGACAAGTCCTATTGTTAGGGGGAAAGGATGTCCTGCGCTAATTCCATACAGGCTTTGTGGACCCCACCCCCACGCCAGACCAAAGGCATCAGGACATTGGGAAAGACAAATCCCATCACCACCAAAGGGAAGGTTGTTGGAACCTGAGGGTGGCATTAAGCAGCCAGATTTGGTATAAAAAACAGACACGTGGATCTTGGGGGCGGGGGGAATCCGTTTTGGCTCTCCGCCAGCTCACAGTGCTTGGTCAGCTCTCAGAGTGCCATTGGGTTTCCAGGTTGGCGGATCGGGTAGGACGCATTAAAGACTTTATTTCCCTATTTTCTCCCTGAGTTGTACATTTCCTCATTTCCTCTTCCCTTGTAAATAAACTTTTTATTAACCTTTTGTGTGTGCCTGCAGTGGAGTATTAATAAGTCCCTTTTAAGTGTGCGGGTGGAGACCCACAGCCAGGCAACCCGTTTTATGCCGGGGCTGCCCTGTAACACTATGATGTGTGACATAGATAACCACACAGGACCCTGTGATCAGAAGGGTCTCACACTCTTTAATACTCTGCTGATATCATCTTAAAATTCTTCATCGTTTTTCAACAAGGAGTCCAGTATTTTCATATAACTACTAACACCGCGGCCTCCAATATTATATAGCCAGACTTGTTTGCAAGCATTGTATAGAATCAAATAGGAACAGAATGAGATTTATTGTAAAATATTATGTGGAAAACGTACATGCTACTGCTTTATAATCGCATGTTACAAGAAAATTTTAGGATACAGTTTGAATGTGCAGGAGTGGGATCTGGATCTGAAGTTAAAATTAAATTTAAAAAGACAAGAATAGACAAAATAGAACAGTGCACTTCCATAGAGGAATAACTCATTCACTGAGTTACGATGCTTTGGATTTCCTTTAGGTGAGGGGATAAGTGCACTGCGCAAAAGTCTTTTTTTTTAGGATTTATTTATTTATGCATACAAGAACTGGAGTACAGGCCAGAGGTGTGGGGGTGGGGGTGTGTGTGAGAGGATTCACCAGAGACAGAGTGGGAAACAAAACAGGCAAATTGACTGAAATACACTGCTGAGGGGAGCAGCAGATGAGTCAGGAGAAGTCTGCTGTGTCATGTGGGTAGCTCCCTGGCCAGGAATGGAACTCATGCTGCAGTGGCTGCAGACAGCTTCATAGGTTGCATCTTAACCTCTTGCACCAGCAGAGAGGGCCCAGAAAAATCTTGGTATGCAAGATTGAAAACTTCACCTTTCCATTTCCTTTGCCCACGAATGTCTGATTTTTCTATCATAGACACATTCCAATTATTTCTGTGTTGCCAACCCATGAACAGTCTTTCTAGTCAGTTCTTTTTCTTTCAAAGACTTAAAATGGCCTGCTTGTAGAATGTGTTACTTTGCACAGGGATTTAACTGTTAAAAATATGGAGATATAAAACTTTTCTAATACGGTACATAAACCTGCCAAAATTTTTCATTCAATTACCTATGAACTATAGTAATAGAAGTAAACCAATTCCTTTTTTTATTTTTCTATATATTTTTTATTTTATATATTTTTCACATCATTTTTCATTTCTGTACAATGTATGCATTTTCATCTTGGTTATAGTCCCCATAAAATTCCCACCCCTCTTGTTTTGATCCTACTCCCTTCTCCCCCACCCCGTACTGTCTCTGGTTTATAGTTGCTTGTTGATTTTGATTTTTACTTTATTATAATTAATCTTTTTCCTGATGCCTTATTTAGGTTTTCTAAATTCCTGCTATGAGTGAGACCATCCGGTATTTTTCTTTTTCTTTCTGGCTTATTTCGCTGAGCATGATCCCTTCCAGCTCCATCCATGTTGCTGCAAATTGCATGAGTTTATCTTTTTTGATTGCTGAGTTATTCTGTTGTGTATATGTACCACATCTTCTTGATCCAGTCATCTATTTTGGGGCATTTGAGTTGTTTCCATAGCTTACCTATTGTAAATATTGCTGCTATAAACATAGCAGTGCAAGTGCCCTTTTGAATTAACGTTTTGTGTCCTTTGGGTAAATAATAGAAGTGGAATTGCTCGATCATATGGAAGCTCCATCTTTAGCACATTAAGAATCTCCACACAGCTCTCCTTAGTGGTTGGACCAGTTTGCACTCCCACCAGCAGTGCAGGAGAGTTCCTTTTTCACCACATCCTCACCAATATCTGTTGTTGCTATTTTTTTTTTTTAATATGTGCCATTCTCACTGGTATCTCAATGTAGTTTTTTTTTTTTTTTTTAGAGGCATGTTTTATTTATTTATTTAATTAATTTGTTTATACATACATGCACTGAGTACAGTCAGCACGGGAGGGTGAGAGAATTCACCAGCGCCAGAGCGGGGAGCAGAGCAGGCAGAAAGACCAAAGTACACTGCTGAGGGGAGCAGCGGGCAGCAGGAGAGGTCTGCGCGCCATGTGGGACCCTCCTCCGGTGGCCGGGGAGCAGCCGGGGATCGAACCGGCGCCGCAGAGGCCGCGGGCAGCTTCGCAACCCAGCGCTCAGCCGCTGCGCCACCGGGGAGGCCCTCTCAATGTAGTTTTGATTTGCATTTCCCTGATTACAAGTGATGTTAAACATTTTTTCATATGCCTGTTGGCCATTTGCATTTCCTCTTTGGAGAAGTTTCTTTTTAGCTCTTCTACCCAGTTTTTGACTGGGCTATTTGTTTTTGTTGAGTCTCCTAGCTCTTTGTAGATTTTTGTGATCAGTCCTTTATCATTAGTGTTGTGTGCAAAAATTTTCTCCCCATCAGTGGGGTTTCTCTTTGTTTTTCTTACTGTCTCTTTTGCTGTACAGAAGAAGCAAACCAATTCTAACTACAATTTTGAATAATTTAATTGCTAATTAAATTAGTACAATCTAATTACTGACACAAGCTATCTAATTACTAATTGACACAATCTAAAATTTGGAGATATTTAAATCTGCCTCAAGTGTTGAATGTTGGCTGCCTGACTAAAATGTCAGTTATGAAACAAATGTGTTCTGAGTTGACAGAGACATGACTGATGCACCATGAGGATTCAGGAATTCAGAACTGTTCTTCTTCCTCTGAAATAAATAACACAGAAAGCATTAGCTTTGGAGTCATTCTAGAAATTTGGTTGGCTTAGTTTAACCAAATAAGATGTGTGCCCTTGTGACTGTGAAAATGGAAAATAGAAACTTGCACAATTCTTAAATTCCCTGCAGTTTACCTAAAACCAAACCTCTATCCAGAGTTGCTTATGTGGTTGGAAAGAAAGTGGTTGTAGAAGGACAAAGCCTGTGTTTTGCTTCCAGCAAAGTGGAGATCTGGACCAAGACAACATCCTTCTAGGATTCAGTCAGAAGAATTGAATGCAACATTTTTTGAGTTTCCAGCCAATCCTAATACCCAATTTATATAACAAGGTTAGAAGGAATTTAGCACTGTCAAAGCAGTAATTGGGGATGAATAACACTTGTTAGGTCCCAGACCCCAAGTTGTACCAATTATTTTGAATTAGAAAAAAGATAGTCTTCAAATGAATGGTATCTTAAATTTCCCTTTCATGTAGAAAGCAAGAAATTTCTCTGACCCTCCTCCTCTTTTCCTCTGAAAGTGGGAAATAATCTCCATGAGAAAGTACCTTCCCTACACAGAGACAAGGACAGGGCTACATCAACAAATTGCTTAACTCACTAGGTTAGTTGTCCAAAGCAAAACTTTCAAGAACTTCTTGGTCTTGTCTGTTCTTCACAGATATATTATCTTTTTCTCTAAAAGCTACATAAACCGCCTGCTTTGGTCATTCACTAGGTTCCATATCTTTTGAATTCTGTGCACACAAAGTTAAAATTGTCTTTTCTCCTGTGTATCTCTATCATCTCAATTTATTTCTGGGCCACAGAAAGTGAGAGGAAATCCCCTCAAAATTTCCCCATTTCTAAGCTTTGGAAACAACCCAAATGCCCAAAAATAGATGACTGGATCAAGAAGATGTGGTACATATATACCATGGAATATTACTCAGCATTCAAAAAAGATAAACACATGCAATTTGCAGCAACATGGATGGCGCTGGAAGGGATCATGCTCAGCGAAATAAGCCAAAAAGAAAAAGAAAAATACCGGATGGTCTCACTCATAGCAGGAATCTAGAAAACTTAAATAAGGGACCAGGAAAATGAATATAAGAAAGTGAAAATCAAAATCAACAAAAAACTATGAACCAGAGACACTTTTTGGGGGGTGGGGGGCGGGAGGGGAAGGATTGGGGTCAGAATGGGGCGTTTGCAATTGTATGGGGGAATATAAAAATAAAATTTATTATTTAAAAAAAAAAAACTATGCTGTAATGTAAATAAAAATGTTACTGAAAAAAAAAAAATTTCCCCATTTCATGGGACTCCCTGATGGCACAAGGATTATAGACATACTGTTAGGGGGGAAAGGATGTCCTAAAGCTATTTCCACACAGGCTTTGTGGACTCCACCCACCCCCGACTCCAAGTCCCATCACCACCAAAGGGAAGGTGGCTGGGACCTGAGGGTGGGGTTAAGCAGCCAGGTTGTTATAAAGCTAGACACGTGGGCTTTGTGGGGGATCCCCCATTTTTGGCTCTCCGCCAGCTCGCAGCGTCCGGCCAGCTCTGAGAGTGCCTTTGGGTTTCCAGGTCGGTGGATCGGGTAGGACGCATTAAAGACTTTATTTCCTTATTTTCTCCCTGAGTTGTACATTTCCTTATTTCCTTTTCCCTTGTAAATAAACCTTTTATTAACCTTTTGTGTGTGCCTGTAGTGGAGTATTAACAAGTCCCTTTTAAGCGCACAGGTGAGGACCCACAGCCAGGCAACCTGTTCAATATTGGGGCTGCCCTACAACAATACCTCTTAGGAAGCTATCACCACGCACTGCAGCATGAGTTTGATCCCAGGCCTGCCAGGGAGCAACCCACATGGCACAGCAGACCTCTCGTGTCTTGCCTGCTGCTCCCCTCAACAGTGAATTACAGTAGATCTGCCTGTTCTGCTCCCACTCTGTCTCTGGTGAATCCTCTCACCTCTCCTGCACCTCTGGACTACACCCCAGTTCTTGTATGCATAAATAAAAAAATCTTGAAAAAAATTTCACCATTTCAGATTTTGCAGTTGGACAATGTGGGGAAATTAAGTATTCTATAGAGATACTTAAAAGTGACTGGGTCATTGCACCCATTCTAGGCAGTAAGTATTTTCTGAATAGTCTAGTCTCTATATGCTGCTGAGAAGCTTCCAAACCACAGTAACCTTGAGGCACACAACTCTGGGACTGCCTTGGCTGGAGCAGGGTTTTAGTCCAGTAGTTCATTTTCATCACCAGCTAACAACTCACCAAACAAGGTTGCCTGGGCGGCATCTTCTATAATTAATGTGCCTCCAGTTGAGAAACTGCTACTTACAACATCTTTCAAGCTGTTTCGAACACGGCATGCTCCTCTCACTCATTTGCTTCTGGAAGAAGCTGGAATCACTCTGAAGCTCCCAGCACTTGAAGACAGACCCCTGAGGCTTCAGAGATCAGGTAATGACTATTAATCTACTAGAAGAGCCTTGGGGATGATATTTCAATGAAACCTGTGAAATTTTGGGAGGTACAAAACTTTAAAGGTTGGTGACGAACATTGTGCTTTGAATCTCTTTAGTTAAACATGACATAGCTTGAATATATTGTGACTCCTCCAGATGAAAATACAATGAGGAGTTTTCTAGATATGTTATGCTGAGTTTTCCCTCTCAAGGCATTTCAAAAGTACACATGGTTATGAAGCAGAAGTTGTATCACAAGTCTATACCTGAGAAATGCTAGTGACAGACACTTTAAAGGATTTAAGACCTTTCTTTCAGGTTGTGCATCTTGAGATTTACAAAACAATATTTAGATAATGTTTTTAAAACTACTTAATATTTTTGAAAAACCATTATTATCTCATTCCAATTGTCTTGAGCATAAATATTCTTTCTTTTAGAGAATTTTTTTAAGGAAGTAATTCATGACTCAGTATTAAAAGTACACATATTTCAAAATTTTTAGCAAAGTAACATTTGCATGATAGCATTATATAAGTTTCAGGTGTACATTATTATAAATCAACAACTGCATATAGTATATTATATTCACCACTAAAAATCTGATTCCATCCTTTATACAACTGACCCTTGTTACCAATTTACCTACCCACCTGCCCCCTTTTCTTCTGGTAACTGTTAATTTAGTTTTATAGTCAAATTTATTTAGTGTTTTGCTTCTTTATGGATTACGGATGGCTCAAATCACATGTTGGGTTTCTTTCTTTTTCTGACTTATTTCACTAAGAAAAATACCCTTTAAGTCCTTCCATAGTGTTGCAAATGGCAGATTTCATCTTTCTTTTTTATAGCTGAGTAGTATTTCATTGTGTTTATCTACCACATATTCTTTATTCAATCATCTGTCAATGGCACTTAAGTTGTCTTCAACTGTTGGCTATTGGAGATAATACTGCAGTGAACACGGGGGTGCCTGTATCTCTCTGATGAATATTCCTCCTGGTGAGTGGGATCTAGAGAGAAATGTGGACTGAGTAGAAAGAGTACTGTGCTAAGTGACTTTCCTCCTTGCAATTTATAAACACCCTTCTGATAGTTTATGTAGGACACACCATTCATTTTTTTTTTGTTTGTTTGTTTTCCCTGCTTTGTAGTGAATAGCCTTACTGAATGAGGAATGAAAAAGTGATTCATATGAATGTGAATATTCTTTAAAAGTACATGCTCCTGCAACCCTCATAATTACAGACCCACATTCAAGATTATGATGCAGTTACAAATGATGAGTCTCTCAGATAAGAATTAACAAGTTTGTCTTCCCCCATTGCTTGCAATTTCCCCCTTATTTGACAAGTGTGCCTTCTTTATGACAGGTCTCTCAAGCATTAGCAAGTTTGTCTTTCCCATATTTCTTGCAATTACCCCCTTGTGTGACAGGTTTGTCTTCTTGCATTCCAAGGAAAAGGGAGTTAAACAACAGTTGCTGAAAAAAGCAAGCTGCCGCCCACCTGTCTCTGTGAAGACTCCTTCCTACTCCCCTTTGCAGTTGCCCATTTTCCCTTTTTTTTCCCCCTTTGTATAAATACCCCTGCACTCTGCCAAAGAGCAGGATGGTTGTCTTACAGACATGAGTCTGGAAGTGTTTGCTTAATCTTTGCCCTCCTCATTTGTCAACAAATTAAACCACTTTCCTTTTCCTCAAACTCTGTTTCCTGTTATTGGCTGAGGGAAACTGAGGCCGGCGTTCAGTATCAACTAGAGAGATGAAGATGAGCTGGCCTGATGGTCTGATATCCACCTCCTAGAAATTGAGAGATTAAATGATATCCTTTCATTCTCTATTTCAAAGCCAAATGGTTGTTTTTGTTTTTTGTTTGTTTGTTTGCTGGTTTTTACAATATACTTATTCTTTATTTTCTGTTCTAGAAATAAAAAAGAAGTTGTTACCACATTTTCTTCATTTCTAAAAAAAGATAGATAACATATAGCAAATATGTAAAGACTTTTGCACACCTAACACGTCAGACAGGAAATGCGATAGTGTGGAAATAAATTTGGAGATAGGAAAGTGGCGTGCAAGACTTCATTTTACTACAATACAGTTTCTTCAATAGCCTGTCCTATGTCTCCTTTACATTGTGAAACAAATCACAGAAAACATTTTTTTCCTTCACAATTCCTCTTTTGTCACTTATTCTATTTTTTAAATTCTGAAGGAACAAATAATCTTTCAGAGGCTATTTCACCAAGCAGAACAAGTGCTTTGTCTTTAATATTATAGAATAACAATAAAAATGCAGTGCTGTTTAGATATATGCCATTTGTTTTTCTTTTCTCCTTTAGGCACTGTATCCTTAAAGCTCCTTTCTGCTGCCTTTGGGCCTAGAGCACAGAGTCATTGGCCTCTCTCTCCTATCTGAAGATCCTATCAAAGATGCCTAGTCTTTGCTTTCACACAAAGATGTTTGCTTAATCTTTGAAACTGAACTTGGTAGGCAAGGAGATCATATTCTGTAATCATTTCCTGTCTTTCACTTGTTGATAGAATCCTTACTCTTCCTGACTCATTTACTCTGTGGGTGGAGGAATTCAGAAAACAGAGAACCAATTTAGCTCTACACCTGATTAATTTTGCTACTATCAATAGTATTCATGTAAATTTGTGAATCACTCTTCTTCGGTAAAAGATAAGATTACCAGAAACTTTTGAAGGAACCTGGGGTAAGGGCAAGAAGAATCTACATTTTTATAAACATTCCAATGAGTTTTAGATTGGAAATGTCAGATGAAAATGGGAAACATGGCAAAATATTTTAATTGACAGCACTTTCTGACAAGCCCAGTCATTTGTGTGAATGTCAAAAATTTTGTAATAAAGAACAATTGTTGAAATTGTTGTTATAACCATTTCAGTTACTAAAATGTATGGATTTTGCCCCATGAGAAGACTCCTTTGGCCTCTACACAGCAGTCATTGAATTTAAATCTACATCTAATTGTTTCTAATTGTCATAAGTATGTTTTTATTTTGAGTAACTCAAGTGAATAAGGTCATTGAGGAAAACATGTAACCAAAAAGTTAGTAGAAAGTGAAAATTTTAATTTCTAGCATCCAAATATAAGCATTATCTTTGGGAGGTAATCCTTTTAGTCTTTCTGAAGGCACTTCTTTGGTTTGTTTATTTACTTAAAATATTTAAAAAATAAAATTGTAACCAAATTTGTTTAAAAATTGACTTTATTTCTGCAGTCCCTCACAAATTCTGCAAAACTCTATAAATGCTTAAAAATTTTTAGGCTGACATAAAATTTTTTCTTTCTGTAATTCTAAATAATTGCAAAGGATGTATTTTAAAACACATTGCAAATGTTGACAGTTTAAAATAAAATTGTTACACATGTTTAAAAATATATCCAATAGAATAGTGATTTTGTTAGGGGGAAAAGGATGTCCTCCCCTAACAATTTGATACCTAATATCTGCTGGAAAAATATCTTAATAAATAAATTGAAATTTTGTATTTTTTAATTTTTCTCCTTGAATTCATTTTAATTCCATTTTCTCTACAGATGTTTTATATATTTCCATAAATATATATATTAGTAATATACTCATATGCATAAAAAAGTTTATTAATCAGTTGATGCTTCTATCCTGAAATTGAAAACTAGATACTATTTGAAATTTAAGTTGTTTTACTTCTTGTGATTGTATTGCCATTTAACTTTTTAATGATTTGCCATTGTAATTTTTTTAAAAGATTTATTTATTTATACATACAAAACTGGGGTACAGGCCAGAGGTGTGGGGGTGAGAGGATTCAGTATAGACAGAGTGTGGAACAGAACAGGCAGACTGACTGAAAGACACTGCTAAGGGGAGCAGCAGGCCAGTTAGGAGAGGTCTGCTGCACCATGTGGGTAGCTTCCTGGCTGGCTGGGGATGGAACTCGTGTTACAGAAGCTGTGGATAGCTTCATAGTGCTGTGCTTAACCCCTTCTGCCACCAGGGAGGCCCTGTCATTGTAATTTTTATCATAATGTAGCTAGTTAAGGGACTGATGCAGTTACAAATGACTGGTCTCTCAGATAAGAATTAACAAGTTTTTCTTCCCCCATTTCTTGCAATTTCCCCCTTATTTGACAGGTTTGTTTTCTTGCATTCCAAGGAAAAGGGAGTCAAACAGCAGTTGAAAAAAACAAGCTGCCGCCCACCTGTCTCTGTGAAGACCCCTTCCTGCTCCCCTTTGCAGACCCTTGCCCATCTTCCCTTTTTTTTTTTCCCCCTTTGTATAAATAACCCTGCACTCTGCCAAAGAGCAGGATGATTGTCTTCCAGACAGGAGTCTGCTGCCCTCCTCATTTGTCGGCAAATTAAACCACTTTCCTTTTCCTCAAACTCTGTTTCCTGTTATTGGCTGAGGGAAACTGAGGCTGGCATTTGGTATCAGGACCATCAATATATTAAACATTCAATAAGTAATTATTAATCATTAAAATCAAATTTAAATAGCAATAAAGCTCAATGATATTATGGATCTTTTCCTTTTAATTTATATACCCAGTAATCATATTCTTTATTGACAGATGAGACAAAATTTAACATCAGTTCTTTCTCATCTCTTTAACAGATTAAGAGCTGCAAAAACATGTTTACATGATGCTGAAACAGGGGAAGGTTCACAAACCTGCCCAAACCAGTTTTGAAGTTCAAACTTCAAAGATTGAAGTGAGTTCCCACAGCTATCAGTAAGGAAGGACAGAAACTCAGAGGGACGTAAATAAGTAAGAGCTTTATTAAGGGCACGACAGGTCAGTATAACTCCCGCAGAGGAGGGGGTCTCGAGTGAGACACGAGTGAGGTAGTTTCCTAGGCCACTTTATATATTCTTTTTTAGGTAGGCTCTGGCCTCCTCCTGGAGCAGGTATTGCTGAAGGCTCTTGCTTCATTTCCAGTTGTTGTTTTTTTTGTTATCTTCTTTCTCCTTCGTCAGCAGATTTTCCTCTGATACTGAATTTGGTCTGGTGTCTCGAGTCAGGGAAACCTACTGCTATGCTATCATATGTGTCAATGATTAGCACCCTCTTGTATAAATAATTGTGTTTCCTTTTTTATTGTTGGTGGACATTTGAGTTATTTGCAGTAATTTGTTATTGTGAACAAAGCCTCAGTGATAAATCTTCATGTATACTTATATTATCTCTTTTTTCAAATTACTACCTAAAAGTGAAAATGTAATCTCACAGGATTTCAAGAAACTACCAGTTTTCTATATTCAGAATATTATAAAATACCATCAGCAGTGTATGAGAGATCCAGTTGCTCCTGATCCTCGCCAACATCTGAGGGTTCTGGTCTTTTACATGATAGCTGAGTAGTAGCTAGGCACTAGGAGTTCGTGAGGGTTTTAATTTGCATTTTTCTTATGATCAATAATATTAAGCATCTTTTTGTGTGTTTATTATTCCTTCATATACCCTCTTTTGGGATGTTTCTGTCCATTTTTAAATTGTCTTTTTATTTTCTTAACGATGCTTTGATAACCAAAATTTATTATTTTAATAAACTTACGCTTTTTTTCTTTTATGGTTAATTTCCCACCCCAAACCTGTAATGCTATTTTAGGGTAAATGAGTTAAAAATCAGGTGGCCCAGTGGTTAAGTCTCAGCATTGTCACCAATGGTGGCCTAAGTTCCATCCCCTACCTGGGAGCTACACACATGGCGCAGCAGACCTCTCCTGCCTCACCTGCTGCTCCCCTCAGCAGTGTATTTCAGTAGATCCACCTGTTCTGCTCCCCACTCTCTCTGGTGAATCCTCTCAACTCCTGCACCTCTGGACTATACCCCAGTTCTTGTATGCATAATAAATAAAAATAATTCTTAAAAAAAAAAAACAGGGTTTTATCTGCTCTATGCATGAGCCAAGAGGTGTGGGCACAGGGCACATGCACTGTTGATTGTAGACAGGTGGACCCAGGGAGCGTGGGTGTGCCCATGTGTAAGTGTGGGCACTAGTGCTGAGAGGCAGAGGGGTGAGAGGGAGAGGTGGCGTCACTCAGAGATGGGACTATAAGACAAGAGGAGACAACCAAAGAAATACTGAGAAAGGCTTTCTGTCCCCTGAGTCAGCATTAAAGGCTCCAAAATTATCTTTTTTTTTCCTGTGAAAACTGGGGATGAATCTATCCAGCCCAGAATGGTTGCAAAACAGATATCTTCTGTTTTCTTCCAAGAGATTTATAGTTTAGCTTTTACTTTTAGGTGTGCATTATATTCAAGTATATTTTTGTGTCTGGGTTGAAAAATATAGCAAGGTTTTTAATTTTCAGAATTGATAACCAAGTGTCCAGCAGAAATAATGGTTGAAATGCTATTCCTTTTATTATTGGACAACATTGGAGCTAGTGTCAAAAGTAATTAGATTACTTTATAATCTGGTCTAATTTTCACTCTATTCTTTTCATAGATCTTTTTTAATCTTTTTGTCAATACCGTATTGTCTTAATTACAATAGCTTTAGAGTAAATCTAAATGTTATGTAAGTCCTCCAACTTTATTATTCTTTTTCATGATAATATAGGCTATTATAGAGTCTTCATATTCCTATATACATCACGTTTTATAAAAAAAAGTCTTTGGGATTCTTGTTGGAATTTAATCAATCTATAATTGCTAAATTTAGAAAGTGACAGATTAACAACATGAGTTCTTTGATATATAAGAAAGGTAGTTCTCTCTGTTTATTTACATTTCTTTATGTTTTATAATTTCCAGTGATAAGATCTTATTATTTTTTGTTTTACTTATTTCTTACTATTTTTGTTTTTTATAGTTTCTTCATAATTTTTTTCTAGGTATTTTTTGTTAACTCAAAGTAAACAACTGCTGTTTTTTTTTTTTTTATGTTGACCTTGTATACTAAAACTTTCCTATATTTACTTGCTAGATCTAGTAATTTGGGGGCAGAATACATAGCTGGGATTTCCTAATCATATCATCCATCATGTCATCTGCAAATAAATTCAGTCTCTTTTATTTTCCTATCTTTATGAGTTTTATTCTTTCCTTTCCTTTTTTACTTTCTTTAATAGCACCTCCAATACCATGATGAATAGAATCAATTGGAGCAGACATCCTTTCTCTTATCCCATTCTTAAGGTGAAATAGTCAATATGTTACCATGATTATAATTGAAACTGAAGAAATTTTTTGTAGAGTCCTTCAACTGAATCTTTTGTTAGGAACAGCTATTGAGTTTTGTCAAATCCATTTTCCAGTTTCAAAAGTGACCATAATTATTAATAATTTGATCAATGTCAATATATTTAATAATATTTTCAGCTGAAAAAAAAGCTAAAACCAGTAATGACAGCAGCAGTGTGTTTGGTGACAAAGCAAGTAAGCTTCATTTATCTATTTATAGTTCTCACATTTATTCAGCAAATTTATATTGTGGATGGACCATGTGCCACACATTAATTACCTAGGTTTTCATAATGGTGAGCAGATAAAGAATTTACTGTCAACACAGTATGCTTCCTCAGAGATTCTTCCTAGCAGTCGTTTCCTAATTATGTCAGACAATGTGTTTAATTATTCAACTCTACACTGTGAGTCATCAGAGCCAGTTTGTTTTCCTCTTCTCATTAACACTCAGCTCCAGTTCAGACTAATTACAGCCATTTATGTGTATCTGAAGCTGATTATCTTTATTGTTTCTACTTAATCTTCTGATGATTTACCTCAGGGAGAATGGTCCCATTTAGAAGCCCTTTAAAATCAAAATGCGGGTGTGAAGGAGGGTAGAAGAAAGGGAAGAGAGCAATAAAGGAAAAAGAAGAAAGAAGAGAAAAAGGGAGAGAAGGGGCTATATGTATTTATGAAGATGGAGAGAAAGCACACTTTTGAGATAGGACACCACCATTGGTCAGCGATTTCTCATTCTCTTGAATAAAGAGGCTTATCCCATTTTTAATGGGATAGCCAATGAGGAAGCTAGAAAGTGACCAAGTTCTTTTAAATAAGATTTTCACCCTATAACACATTATACTGAACTATTAAAATTCCATGAAATGTAGTCTTGCTGATAGTTATTGAAAGAAATGAAAGGACGCAAAGAATGGTCTACCCAGGAGAGGCAGTATAGGGTAGTGTTTACATTGTTAGAGGACAGAATGAGGGGCAGCCTGAGATCCCCAAAACTGCCTGCTCTAAATGGATTCTGCCATCTGCTGCATGAAAGCAAAGCATACTCTAGTGCATAAGACCTTCAATAGAAAAGAACTAGAAGAAAGGAAATAATAAAAGTCAAAGCAGAAATAAACAAATTGGAAATAATAAAAACAATCCAAAAGATCAAGGAAACTGAAAGTTGGTTCTTTGAAAAAAATAAACAAAATAGGCAAACCTCTAGCAAGGTTCACAAAGAAAAAATGGGAGAAAACACATATAAATAGGATTATAAATGAAAGAGGAGAAATCACAACAAACTCAGTAGAAATCAAAAGAATAATCAGAGATTACTATGAACACTTACATGCAAACAAATTCAACAACCTAGAAGAGATGGAAAAATTCCTAGAACGATATAATCATCTAAAGCTGGACAAAGAAGAAACAGAACAAATAAAAAGACCAATTACAAGCAGCGAAATTGAGGCAGTAATCAAAGCACTGTCCAAAAACAAAAGTCCAGGCCCAGACGGCTTCACAAATGAACTCTACCAAACATTCAGCAGTGAATTAGTGCCTATCCTACACAAACTCTCTCAAAAAATTGAAAAAGAAGGAATACTACCAAATACGTTCTACGAAGCCAACATTACACTACTACCAAAACCAAACAAAGACAGCACAAAAAAAAGAAAATTACAGGCCAATCTCCCAAATGAACACTGATGCAAAAATCCTCAACAAAATCCTTGCCAACAGAAGCCAACAATGCATCCATAAGATAATTCACCACGACCAAGTAGGAATACTTAGGAATAAACCTAACAAAAGAAGTAAAGGATCTATACAAAGAAAACTATAAAACACTGTTAAAAGAAATAGAAGTAGGGCCCCCCCTGGTGACGCAGTGATTGAGCACTGGCCTGTGAAGCTGTCCGCAGCCTCTGCAGCGCAGGTTCAATCCCCAGCCTCCAGCAAGGGTCCCACATGGCATGCAGACCTCTCCTGCCACGCCCGCTGCTCCCCTCAGCAGTGTATTTCATCGGTCTGCCTGTTCTGTTCCCCACTCTGGCTTTAGTGAATTCTCTCACACTCCTGTGCTTCTGACTGTACCCAGTGCTTATATAAATAAATAAATAAATATTTAAAAAAAAAGAAAAGAAATAGAAGTAGACACAAAGAAATGGAAAGACATCCCCTGCTCATGCATCAGAAAAATTAACATTATCAAAATGGCCATCCTACCAAAATCAATCTACAGATTCAATGCTATTTCAATTAAATTTTCAATGTCATTCTTCAAATAAATAGAAAAAATATTGATGAAATTCATATGGAGCCACCAAAAACCCCAAATAGCCAAAACCCTCCTGAAGAAAAAAGAAGGGAATGGAGATATCACTTACCCAGATTTCAAACTATACTACAAAGCCATAGTAATCAAAACTGCTTGGTATTGGAACAAAAGCAGATACACGGACCAATGGAACCAAACAGAAAACCCAGGAAAAAAACCCACAGGTTTATGGTCAACTAATCTTTGACAAAGGAGCAATGAATATGCATTGGAGCAAAGAAAGTTTGTACAGTAAATGGTGCTGGGAAAACTGGGTCGCTACATGCAAAAGAATGAACCTTGACTACTATCTCACACCATGTACAAAAACCAACTCAAAATGGATCAAAGAACTAGACATAAGACCTGAAACCATAATATATATAGAAGGAAATATAGGCAAAACACTACATGACAAGCACCTCAAAGACATCTTTACAGACACATCACCCAAAGCAGTGATAGTGAAGGCAAAGATAAACAGCTGGGGCTACATCAAATTAAAGAGCTTCTGCACTGCAAAAGAGACAATAACCAAAACAAAGAGAAACCCCACCAACTGGGAAAAATTTTTGCACACAACATTAATGATAAAGGACTGATCACAAAAATCTACAAAGAGCTGACGAGACTCAACAAAAACAAAGAAAATAATCCAGTCAAAAAATGGGCAGAAGAGCTAAAAAGTAACTTCTCCAAAGAGGAAAGGCAAATGGCCAGCAGGTATATGAAAAAATGTTCAACATCACTTGTAATCAGGGAAATGCAAATCAAAACTACCATGAGATACCATCTCACACCAGTGAGAATGGCACATATTAAAAAAACTAGCAACAACAAATGTTGGCAGGGATGTGGAGAAAAAGGAACTCTCCTGCACTGCAAACTGGTCCAACCACTATGGAAAGCTGTGTGGAGATTCCTCAATCTGCTAAAGATGGAGCTTCCATATGATCCAGCAATTCCACTCCTAGGGATCTACCCAAAGGACACAGAAACATCAATTCCAAAGGGTACCTGCACCCCCATGTTTATAGCAGCGCTATTTAAAATTGCTAAGCTTTGGAAACAACCCAAATGCTCAAAAATAGATGACTGGATCAAGAAGATGTGGTACACATACACAATGGAATATTACTCAGCAATCAAGAAAGATAAACTCATGCAATTTGCAGCAACATGGACGGAGCTGGAAGGGATCATGCTCAGTGAAATAAGCCAGAAAGAAAAAGAAAAATATCGGATAGTCTCACTCATAGCAGGAATCTAGAAAACTTAAATTAGGGATCAGGAAAAGAATAACTATAAGAAAGAAAAAATCAAAATCAAACACAACTATAACCCTAACCCTAATACTATGGGGGGGTGTGGAAAGCAGGGATGGGGTCAAAATAAGGGGGGGTGCAATTGTATGGGGAATATAAAAAGAAAAAAAAGAAAAAGGAAAAGAGCTTTAATACAATTGGTGTGCAATAGTGAGACAATTAGTGTGCTATAAAGAGAAGAAAAAGAAGATAATTTTCCCACGAAACTGCCAAAGTTACCCATTCCTTTGTAGGTAAGTGTCCAGCTGAACAGGGTTGGTCCATAGCAGGGCAGTCAAGGTCCAAAAGCTGCCATAAGTCTTAAGGCCCCTTCTGGCTGGGACCCATAGCAAAGGGGCAGAAGGGGCAGGCAAGTTTGGAAGGAAAGGAACAAAATCAAAATGCAAATCAACATAAAGACTGCTATTGTCGGCCTCCTCACAGGTGTCTCCTTCCATGTCCCCAAGTCCCTAGTAAAAGTCCAAGGCCGAGAAGCAAGAGCAGCTTCTTCTTCACAAGTCTCTGTGCTCCATGTGTCTCCTCCAGGTTTTCTCTCCCTCCTCTTTTCCTTCCCTTTCTCAGTCTTTTCTAGAGTCTCCTCCACCCTTCCTTGGGTAGGGTAGGGGACCTGGGACCGCCCCTGTCTATGGATGTCACATTGCTGAAATTTCTATAGAATCTTGGATCAAACCAAACTTAAAAATCTCATTGCCAGAAATGAAAACTTAATGAATTTAGCCATCACACTATCCTTTCTGTGCCTCAGTTTTACCTTCCATAAAACAAACAAATGAAGGGAGATAATAATAGTAGTACCTACTGAGAAAACTATTTCATGGATTAAATAAGTTAATTCACATAAAGCATTTTTAAAGTGATTTAAAACTCTGGCACAGAGTTATTTTCATTAATCATTACTACACAGGATACTAGCCAAAATGATGTTATTGCTTTCATTGTATTTTTTTTTCATCATAAATATTACTAGTAATATTTTTATTGTTGGTGACAGGAAAGCGAGAGAGATGAGTGTGTGTTCTAAACAAGAAAATATGTTTCTGGAAGAAACATGCTTTTATGAACTACTGAATTTCTGGTTCTGTTGTGCTTCTGCTCAGTTATTATGAGTATGTGTCTAATCATGTCCTGACAGAATGTTTCCCAAAGGGGAGACTGCTATCATTTTTCTGCAAAGTGGACATAATTTAGTGACTCTCTGACATGTTAGTTGAATTAGAATCTAACAGTATTAACAAGTATCAACTAGATGCCCAATACTCTCAGTTCTCTTATAGAGACTAAGTCTAAAACTGACTTTACAATGAGAACATAGTGGTGAAATAAAAAGAATGACAAGATATTTGTTTGTTTGATTTTTTCCAATAAGTGAAACAAAAGAACAAATTTGGCTGATGACCCGGAGATGTTCGGTTATTTCAGATCTCTCTGGAGATGACTAAGAATTAACCAAGCTTAACCAACCACTGGTCAAAGATGTACTTTTCCTCTCTGAGAAGTTCATGAAGAAAGGGTATGGCCAGAAGCTCACTCTGTAATTTAAGAGATGACACAAATTAAACCATTAAAAAAATCATTTGATGCCCAGTGATGTCATTTTCAAATTCCCTCAAAGAAAAGTTCAGAGCAATGAGCAGAGACTGACTCAAAATTTTGGAACCGGACGAGAATGATAAAATTTGGAGAGAAAAAAAGGTGGGGGGCTATTACAAGTGTGGGAAACAATGATAATGGGAGAGAAATAGAAATTAAATCCGGTTAGAGACATGTGTTTCTCAAAGTGTGATTTTGGAGCTGTCTACACCAAAAATCACTGTTACCTCTATGTTAATAAGCCCAATTTAGTACTTCTTTCAAATCCAGCTTGGTGTTGATATAAATATTTTTAATCTTTGCTTTTCAGTGAAACTCCTTATCCTTCCCTCTTTCTTGAGCGATAGTCTGATAGGATAAAGTGTTCTAGATTGAAAATCTTTTACTTTCTGAGAAAAGAAAAGAAACTTTATCATTGAGGTAACATTGGTTTATAACACTATGTGATTCAGAGGTATAAGATCACATCTCTTAGTCGCATGTCTCCAGATCACACCCACCACCAGGAGACACAGCCTTACACTGCAGTTCACTGTACCCCATCCTCATTTTGTTTTCCCTCTCCCCCTCCATGACTTAGAGCTTCAACTGTGCAGTCATTTCTGTACATTCCACATATAAGTGAAACCATCCAATATTTACCTTCATCTTTCTGACTTATTTCACTTAGTATTTTCATGTCCATTTTCATCCATGTTGTTGCAAATAGCAGGAGTTCACCTTTTAAAAAAAAATATGGCTGAGCAGTAATCCATTATCTATATATACCTCATTTTTTATTATCTATTCTTCTCTCCTTGAACACTTAGGTTGTTTCCACAGCTTGGCTATTGTGAACAGTGCTGCAGTGAATATAGGAATGTATACACCCCTTCAAATTAGTGTTTTTTGCATTCTTGTGCAAATATCTAGTAGTAAAATTGTGGAATCACATGTTAGATTTATTTTTAATAGTTTGAGAAACCTCCATACTGTTTTCCAAAGGGTCTGAACCAATCTGTATTCCCACCAAATGTACATAAGTCTTCCTTTTTCTCCATCTTCTGGCAAGTACTTGTTTCCGGCCTTTTTAATGTGGACCATCCTCACATGTGTAAGGAGCCCTCTCAACGTGGTTTTCCTTTGCGTTTCCCTGATAATAAGTGACAATGAGCACTTTTGCATGTGCCTTTTATCATCTGTATGTTTTCTTTGGAGAGGTGTCTATTTGAGTCTTCTGCCCATTTTTCGGATTGGGTGATTTGTTTTCTTGTTGTTGAGTTTTATGTGTTCTTTTTAAATCTTGGACATCGGTTCTTTGTCTGATGTAAGATGGGCAAATATTTTCTACCATTCAATTAGGTGTCTTTATTTTATTGATAGTTTCTTTTGTGAATCAGAAGCTTTTTTAATTTGATTTACTCACATTTGTTTATAATAACTTGTTTTTCTTGCTCTTGGGAATGAGTCCATAAGGATATAATTGAAACTAATGTCATGGCATATTTTGTGTGCTTTCTTCAGTGTATTTAATGGTGCTGGGTCTTACATTTATGTCTTTAATCCATTTTGAGTTAATATTTGTGTAAGGTGTGAGTTGGTGATCTGTGTTTGTCCAGTTTTCTCAGCACCAGTTTTATTGAAGTGGCTCTCCTTAAATGTATCTCTTAGCTCCTTTAGTATAGATTAACTGTCCATAGATACACAGATTTATTTCTGGGTTCTCAATTGTACTCCATCAGTCTGTGTGTCAGTTTATGTTCTAGCATCATACTGTTTTGATTACTATAGCTTTGTGTAGTGTGAAAGAAATATATTGTTTAGTGTTTTAAATATTTTCTGCCATTCCTTTTTTCCTGTAAATTTTCTGTTGTCTGTGGACAGTCTAATGTATATTCCCTTCTAGGTTACTCTTCTTTCCATACTTTTAGTATTTCTTCCTGGTCATTAGCTTTCAACAGTTAAATGATAATGAACTTCAGACTATGTAGGTCTGGTATTACTTTGTCTAGAACTCTTTGGTTATCTTGGGTCAAGATGTCTGGTTTGTTTCCCCGATTGAGATGATTCTCAGCAACTATTTCTTAAAATTAATGTTCTATGCCTCTTTCTGTCTTGCCTTCTTGTAGGACCCCCGTGATATCAATATCATTTGTCTTTGGGTTATCCTAAGAGCTTTGCACTGTTATAATTTTTTTATTCCTTTTTTTTTTTTTGGTTCTATTTGTGTACTTTTTGCCACTGTGCTTTCAAGTTAGCTAATACTTTTCATTACCTGTATTTGTCTACTCATGTGACCCTTTATTGTATTTTTTAAACTCAGTTATCTGTCTATCTATTATCTACCTATCTATCTATCTACACACACACACACACACACACAGAGTTCTATTAATTTTCTTTGTAACTGTGTGTCATATTTTCTTTTTTTTTTTTTTTTTTCATGGAAGAACTAGGCTATAGGCCAGAGCTGTGGGGTGGGGTGGGGGGAGGATTCACCAGAGACAAAGTGGGGAGCAGAACAGGCAGACTGATGAAATACACTTCTGAGGGGAGCAGAGGGAGAGACAGGGGAGGTCTGCTGCGCCATGTGGTTCAGCTCCCTGGTGAATCAAACTCAGGCCATGGTAGTGATAGCACTGAGATTTAGCCCTTAGGACACCAGGGAGGCCCTTTCTCTATCTTTATTAAGTTCCTATTCTTCATCATTCATTGTTTTCCTTAATTTGACGTGTTTGACATGCAGGGTTATAACTGTCATCTTAAGCTTTTCATCAGGTTCATGCCAAAGTTCTGCTGCATTTAGACATCTCTCAGGGCTTTTGGGTTTGTTTTCCAGGTCTTTTTACTCCAGCATTTGTATCATCTCCTGTCTATTCATTTGTAGTTTCTATGTGTTGTAACAGGAAATTTTCTTATCTTAATAAATTGATTACTCACCTAGAGGTAGCTGGATGTAATTCCAAGTTTTGTTTTGTTTTTCACCAGGACCTGTAGGTGTTTATTATTTCATAGACCAGAGTTTCTGGCTCTCTTCAAGTGACAGGTGCACTGATGCTAATAAACAGTAATAAGTAGGTAGGGGATAAGGATGGCACCAAATGGTCAGTGAGCACCAGCCTTTGAGGTTCCTACAGTGTTGTGGCTTTCTGAGTTGTGTGGTGGGGATCCACAATGACTCCCTTCCTTACACCAAATCATCACCCAAAATATGTGGAGCAATTGTATGCCAGCCTCAATCTCTAAATTGTGATTGAACAATAGATTTAGCATGAGATGGGGGTTATAGTTAAGAGAGGGACACAAGCCAGAAACTGTTCTCTTTGCTTTTCCAGGATAGTGCCTTACCCTGGGCTACTTGTTCCTGTTGTGAAGTTCCAGGAGCTTCAAACTTTGGTTAATAGCGTTTGGTGGTTAATTTGATTTTAGCCCTGAGTAGGGGTAAGTGAGGAGTTTTGCATGTCTCAGCCACAGGCTATAAATAATAGCCAAATAATAGCCTCTGCTAGGTGGAGACATAAGTGATTCTATCTGGCCCTCTCCATCAATTAGGAATTCAGCTTTTCTCATTGGAGAACCACAGGCTCAAGCGATTACCATTCTGCTCCCTAAGTCCTATAGCTCCCCAGTGATGTGGCCTCTGCCCCGCATGCCAACTCTTTGTACCTGTTTCTCCAGTATAGTCCCCAATCTTTAATTCCTGATATGGGCGTGTGTCCCTGAATTGACAACAGCTGAGCAGCTGCTCGCTGTTGTGGGGCTGCCCTGGTATGACTCTAAAACAGTTTAATTAGCTTTTTCCTCTCCTTTCTGGGGTGCTGTCATTTTTGATGGATAGAATAGTCATGTGTTTTTCAGGAGTCATTGTCTTTGTTTAGGTATAATTTGATTGTAAGAATGTAGAGGAAGTAAGCCTGGTGTGTTCACTCTGCTGCCATCTGATAAACTCTCAGATTTTTATTTCTCTTGGTAAATACCTATGAGTGGAAACGCTAACTCACACAGTCAATGTTTATTTATTTCTACAACACTTTAATAAGACAATACCAAATTGTTTTATCTAATGTTTATACTTCCAGGGAAACAGGAGTGTTGCAATTGTTCACAGTCCTTCTCAACAATAGGTCTTTTTAATTCTAGCTATTATATTGGGCGGGAAGAATTATCTCATTGTAGTTTTAATCTGCATTTCCCTGATGACTAAACTTGGGGACAACCTTTTCAATTACTTTAGTCCTTCATATATCTTTTCTTATAAAATGCTTGTTCAAGCTTTGTCCATTTTACTAGTGGTGATTTGATTTCTTATTGAACTACGAGAGAACATTTTTTTAGAAACATTTTCCCCTAAGTCTAAGACTTGCATTTTTAATTTCTTAGTTAATTTCTTAGTGCTATCTTTTCAGGAGTACAAGGTTTTAATTTTAGTAAAGTCCAATTTATTTATTTTTCCTTTGTAATTTCTGTGCTCTAAAATACCTTTGTCTATCCCAAGGTCACAAAACTTTTCTGCCAAAATTTTTATAGTTTCGGCTTTTGTTGGAATCAAATTGGTGAATGCTGCTTAAGAAAATGAAGATCCAATAATGATGTTTTTCCTACTTAGCTAAGTTCACCTACTCCCCTCCCACCAAAAAAACAAGTAAATCATTGGTAGTTTTGGAAGTGGGATATGGGTCTTACAGCCTTATCACCCTGGGTTAAGACTTATAAGACTTATTTTCAGTACATATGTAGATGAACCCTGCAAAATTTCCTTATCTTTGAATAACAGTTATTTTTTTGTTTTTGCTTCCTAAATGTATGCCTCCCTTTCTAGAAGATATAACTTCAATGCAATGACCAGAAAGTGGTTCCTATTCTTTGGAACTTGTTATTCCAAAATTGAGGGTTCTTCTGACTAATATGTATAAAGTATAAATGACAAAAGACAGATTTGGGAAAATAAAGGATTTTAATGCAAAACCGACTCAGTTAGAGGTAGTAGTTGCGAGACTCAGGTCTACCTCCCCAAAAGAGCAGGGGCATGGACAATAATCAGATTTGGGGAAGCAGGTCTTGGGAGAAGAAAATAATAGAATTCCATTACCTGGGATGTGGGCTGAGGGTGCAGGAATCATTGCAGTTTCAGCAGAAAATGAATGGGCAAAGCAGACAGCTGAATGCAGGGTTGGTGGTGGCAGATTCTTGTCTGTATTTGGGCTGAAGTTCAGATCCTTCCAATGTTGTCGGTGCCTCATGGATAAGGGCTGGGCCCAGACTGCTAGATTTTCTTTATCTGGAGAAGCAGAATTGCTAAGGAAGAACAGGTTAGTCTTGGTATTATAGCAAAGGGGTCATTGTTGTGTGATTTAATTAGCCAGGCTGGAAAACAAAGTGGTTAGACTTGGTTAATAGCTAAACTATGGGCAGGAAGTATGAAGGGCTAGTTTCTGGGTGGGTTTCAACCTCATAAGTTTTTGATTAATTAAAATAATTATTAAAATTTTAAGTAAGATATTCACCAAGGAAGCTGTAGAAATCAGGAATTTTAGTTCCTGTGTGTGAAACTGTTTTTGAAAACAAATTCAACTTCTTTAATAGCTATAGAGCTAATCATCTGTGCTATTTCTTCTTGAAACAGTTTTTGAAATTGTGTTTTTCAAAGGATTTGTCCAGTTAGTTTAATTTATCAAACTTATTCATGTGTAGTTTTCATCATATTCCCTTGTAAACATTTTGTTTGTGATTTTTGAATGATATTCATGCTTTCATTTTAACAGTGGTAGTTTATATAATTTAATTTTTCTTTGATTAGTTTTGTTAGTGCTTTTTCAATCTTATTAATCTTTTCAAAGGATCAACTTTTGTTTTTATTTTCTTTAATATTTTATTGACTATTTTCTGCTACTTATTTGGACTTGGTTTGATTTTCTTTTTCTAGTTAATGAAATATACTTAATAAAATATTCAGATTACCGATTATAAACTTTTCTAACACAGAAAGTTAAATCTCTAAATTTCTAAGTACTACATTGCTACATTCTTAATTTTGATAAGTAGTGTTTTTAGTACAGTGCAGCTACAACTATTGTCTAATTTCCCTCTCAATTTTGCAGTTATCTATGGTTTTTTTAGATGTGTTCTGCAAATGTTAATTAGATGGAATTGGTTATAGCATTGATCAGATTTCTGTATTAATACTGAATTTTATATTCAGTTCCTTCATCAGATTTGAATTTTTCCTTTATAATTTCTTTGAATAAACTCTGTGTTCTCTGTTTCTCTTCCCTTTTTGTGATTCCATTATTCCTATGTTGCTTTTCCAAATGGAGTCATATAGTTCTCAAAGTGTTTCTGATTTTTTTGTGTGCTTTCTTCCCCCTGAGTGCTTTTTGCATTATTATCTTAGCAGTCACTGATTTGATACCCCACATCATCTATTCTGCTTCCCTAGCTTTCTCTTTAAATTTAAAATTCATCTATTGAGTGTTTTACATCCTGAATCTCAGTAATTTTCTTATTTAGCTGTTCATTAATTTTAATTTATTCATTTTCCTGATTTTTTTAATCTTTTTGATTAAATTTTCTGAGTTTTTTTTATATCACTTTGACTTCCTTTTCTTCCATCTTTTTAATTTTATTATGGCAATTTTGAACTCTCCATCTAACAGGAAAATAAAATTTTCCATGCCCTTGTGGTTTGATTTTGGAGAGTTGGTCTCTCCTTGTGATTTCATGCTTTTGAAGTCTCAATTTGCATGTGTTGTGGAGTGGGTTTTTTCTTTTCTTTTTTTTTTTGGCCTGTCCATTTTGCTGCTTTGAAGTTATGAAAAAACAAACCAAGTGGGGAATCAACCTGGAGGAAGCATCCAACTTCTCTGAACTTACTTTCCCCCTGTAAAGTGTGTGACTCCACAACATTTTGATCCTCCCTCCCTTGGACCACTGGCTGAGCAGCAGTGCAGCTATTCTTTTTTTTTTTTTTTTTTTTCAGTTTGTTCATCTTTTATTTTTTTTTTTTTTATAAATTTTATTGTTATATTCCCCATACAATTGCAGCCCCCCCATTCTGACCCCAATCTCTCCCCTCCCACCCCCGCCCCCCTAAAAGTGTCTCTGGTTCATAGTTTTTTGTTGATTTTGATTTTCACTTTCTTATAGTTATTCATTTTCCTGGTCCCTTATTTAAGTTTTCTAGTGCAGCTATTCTTAAGGAAGCCTCCTGCTTTCAGCCCACAGCTTCCTGTCATTTCTCTCTACTGACCTCTCATCCAGTCAAGCATGAATCTCCCCTGTATTCCTTTTGGTGGAATCTGTGTTGGTCTCTGATGTCTAAGGGGTGCTCCACTTTTATCTCAAGCCACAATTCTTGAAAATAGCTGTTACTAACATTAGCTTTTATCTTTGAAGCAAGCTTCTGAGGTACACTGCACAGGACATGTACGGTTAGTCCCATGTGTTATATTGAATAGGAAAAGAAAGACCCATGCTAGAAGTTTTCTGTCTTTCCTATTCTTGTATAGTTCTTCCAGTTTTTTACCAATACCTGTTTTAATTCTACACTGTCTTCCCAGTTGCAGAAATGTTGATGTACAATATGGTCTAGTTGAGAACAAAAATAATTGAATTAATAGTTGTCATAAATGTTCTGTTAATGTCTCTGGGGGATATATAGAAATATGTAATTCAAGTTCTATTTGTCTAAGCTCTACTACAAACTTTATCTGCAATTGAACATAGAGAAATTGCTCAAATATAGCCAGTTTTAAGGCAGATGTGAAAAGACAGCACTAATTTGTCCAAGTGTGTTTTTTAATGTATTATTATTTCTTTAACTTACATCCTTTTGTTTTCCTTTTTCTTTATTTTGGCACAAGAAGATAAATCTTTCAGTGTATATAACCTGGTAATAATCGCATAAGTGACATTGATTCATTATAATTTTGAATCGTTTAACCTTTGTCAAAATAGTTATCTTTCATATGATTACTTTCTTCCTCTTATTACTCTCTTCCAACATTATTTTTTTCATCCTTCTGAGCTAAATAAAAGATGAAGCAAAAAAATATATTCCATTACTGATGACAGGAAAGCCAGATTGCAAGTCTTTAATGTTCCACTTGGCCTCCTTATATATATAAAATTTTCATACCAATTATGACATCTCCCTTGGTTTGTGAGACTATCATACATTTAATTTAAATTTTATTATATATATTCACGTTGATTTTATCTTATGACTTTCATTTGGTTACTAGGTAACCTGTGTACACAAGATAGTTTCATATTTCTAGACACTATCCCATTTCAATTTTGTCACTGATAAGTACTTTTTTATTTATTTATATAAGCACTGGGTACAGTCAGAAGCGTGGGAGGGTGAGAGAATTCTCCAGAGCCAGAGCAGAGAATAGAACTGGCAGAGTGACAAAGTACACTGCTGAGGGGAGCAGTGGGTGGCAGGAGAGATCTGCGTGCCATGTGGGACCCTCGTCTGGTGGCTGGAGATTGAACTGGTGCTGCAGAGGCTGCAGGCAGCTTTGCAACCCATCGCTCAACCGCTGCGCCACCGGGGAGGCCCTGATAAGTACTTTTTACTTATTTTTTATTTAACTTGTTAATGAAGTACCACTGATTTACATCCCTGTTAACATTTTTAGGGTATAAGATTTCTCCCCTCAGGTGTGGTCACTGTAGATCTCCCTCTACCAGAGCACTCATAGTCATCCACCATAGTCCATTGTGCTCCCCCCACCCAATTCTCGCCCCTACCCATCCCTCCCTTTCACCCTCTGGGTGTTTCAGATCTATGATCAGCTTTCAGAGGTTAATTTTAATGTGTGTCCTTGACTGACACTTTGCTTGGTTTTTCTACATTCCACATAAAAGTGACACCAAGAATGTTATACTCAAATCCATTAAGACAAAATTGTTCTTCTGATCCAATCTTCCATACATTTATACTGTGCCCAAACATTCTAATGTCTATTAATACTTTGAGGATTTTCATTATTTTTTTTAATTGCATCAATTTTTATAAAAGTTGATTTGGTTTACAACACTGTATGAGATTTAGAGGTATATGCGCCTCTCAGATGTGTGTTACCACACCACACCCCCCACCAAAGCACTCATAATCCTATCATACCACACCCATCATCAAAACACTCATAATCCTACAGTGGGTTCAATCAGTTGAACCCACACTTGATCTCCGTTGACTCCCTCATGCTCTGCTAAACTCAATTTTGGAGTCTGATTTCTAGCATCTGTTTCTTTATTTTGTTGCTCTATTTTCCAAATTGAGTGAAAACACTGAGTATTATTCTTTCTGGTATGACTTAATTTGCTTAGCATAATCCTATCCAATTCCATCAATGAGTCGCAAATGGCAAGATTTCATCTTTGTTTATAGCTGAGCAGTACGTGAGCAGTATTCTATTGTGCATATATTCCCACCCTCTTAACCCACTCATCTGTTGTTGAGCAGTTAGGTTGCTTCCATATCTTGACTATTGTAAATTGTGCTACAATGAGCATAGGAGTGTATATTTCCTTTTGAATTCTTTGCATTCCTCATAAGAGTGGTATTGATGGATCATTTGGTAGATATATATATATATATATATAATATTTATTTATTTATGCATACAAAAGCTAGGATACAGGCCAGAGATGTGGGGGGTGGTGGTGGTGAGAAGATTCACCAGAGACAGAGTGGGGAACAGAACAGGCAGAGTGACTGAAATACACTGCTGAAGGGAGCAGCAGGACAGTCAGGAGAGGTTTGCTGCATCATGTGGGTTGCTCCCTGGCCAGCCAGGGATTGAACTTGTGCTGCAGAGGCTTCAGATTGCTTCATAGTACAATGCTAAATCCCTTGCGCCACCAGGGAGGCCCCGATGGATATATTTTTAATGTTTAAAGAAACATTATTGAGTTAACATTGGTTCACAATATTGTATATGATTTAGACCTATTGGATCTTCTCCTTCATCACACCCACCATCAAAATACCCATAGTCCTCTACCATAGTACATTGTGCTCCCTTCCCAGCTTGTTCTCTCCCTTCCCTCTCCCACTCTGATAGCCTCAGTTCTAGGATCAGATTTCTAGGATTTGTTATCTGACTTTATCTGACCCTTTGGTTTGTTTCTATCTACTCCATATATATAAGTGACACTATCTGTTATTTGTCCTTCCCTTTCTGATTTATTTCCCTTAGCATAATCTCATCCAGTACCATCCATATTGTTCAAATGGCAAGAGTTCATTTTTTTTTCTTTTTTAAAGTTGAATAGTATTTCATTGTGTATATATATATCACATCCTCCCAATCTACTCATTTTTTCCCCAGTTAGGTTATTTCCATAAGTAAATAGAGCTACAATGAACATAGGAGTACATATATTGCTTTGAATAAGTGTTTTTGTGTCATTTATGTAATTACCTAAGAGTATTCCTGGATCATTGGTAGATCCATTTTTAATTATTTTTAGAAACCTCCATACTGTTTTCCATTAGGGATAGACCAGTTTACATTCCCTCCAACACTAGTAAGAGGGTTCCTTTTTCTCCAAGGCTGTGCCAACATTTGTGGTTTCTGGTCTTTTTGATATGGATCATTCTCACAGGTGGGAGGTCATCCCTCACCATGGTTTTGATTTGTATTTTCCTGATGATATATGGTGATAAATATTTTTTCATGAGTCTGTTGGATATCTGTATATATTCTTTGAAGAAGTGCTGATTTAATTCCATTGTCCATTTTTTGATTGGGTTATTTGTTTTCTTTGTATTGAGTTGTTGAGTTTTTTGTATGTCTTGTGTATCAGTCTCTTGTCATATGTATGGTGTGCAAATATTTTTTCCCATTCAGTATGTTTTTTGTTTGTTTGTTTGCTTGGTTAGTTTTAGTGACAGTTTATTACACAGTGCAGAAGCTTTTTAGTTTGGGGCCTCCCTGGTGGCGCAGCGGTTGAGCACTGGGTTGCAAAGCTGTCCCCAGCCTCTGCAGTCCCGGTTCGATCCCCAGCCTCTGGTGAGGGTCCCACATGGCACGCAGACCTCTCCTGCCGCCTGCTGTTCCCCTCAGCAGTGTACTTCGTCAGTCTGCCTACTCTGCTCTCCCCTCTGGCTCTGGTGAATTCTTTACCTTCCCACGTTTCTACTGTACTGAGTGCTTGTATAAATAAATAAATAAATCTTTAAAAAAAATTATATAAAAAAATAAAAAGAAGCTAACACTAAAAAGAAGCTTTTTAGTTTGGTGTAGTCCCAATGGCTTATAGTCTCTTGTTTTTCTTGCTATTATAGACAAATCCATAAAGATATCACTGATATCTATGTCATAGATTGTTTTACCTATCTTTTCTTCTATGTATTTTGTGGTTTCAGGACTCACATCCCAGTCATATCTATTTGAGTTAATTTTTGTGTGTAATTGGAGATAATAGACTAGTTTCATTCTTTTGAATGTTATCCAGTTTTCCCAAATCCATTTAGTAAAGAAACTTTCCTTTCTTCAATTTGTATTCTTGACTCCTTTGTAGTAGATTAAATGGCCATATAGATGTGGATTTATTTCTGGTTCTCAATTATATTTCATTGGTTTAAGTATCTGTTGTTGTTCCAGGACCATACTGTTTGGGTTATTATAGTTTTGTAATATATTTAAAAGCCCAGGTTATGAAACCACTATTGTTCCCCTTTTTTGTTAGGATTGTTTTGGCTATTTAGTGTCTTTTGTAGTTCCATATGAATTCCAATATTTCGTCTATTTTTTGAAGGATCCCATTAAAACTTTAATTGCACTGAATCTGCATATTGCCTTGGGTAAGAGAGCCATTTTGACAATGTTAATTCTTCCAATCCATGTGCAGGGGATGTCTTTCCCTTTCTTTGTGTCTTCTGTTTATTTTAACAATGTCTTTAGGTTTCACTATACAGGTCCTTCATCTCTTGTTAAGTTTACTCCTAGATATTTAATTCTTTTTCATGCCATTATAAATGGCATTGTTTCCTTGATTTCTTCCTCTTCTAGCCCATTATTTGTGGGTTTTATATATTGATTTCCATTTCTTTATTTTGTTAAATTATTTATTTATTTATGCACACAAGAACTGAGGTACAGGTGAGAGGTGTGGGGTGGGGGGCGGTGAGAGGATTCACCAGTGACAGAATGGGGAGCAGAACAGGCAGATGGACTGAAATACACTGCTGAGAGGAGCAGCGGCCAAGACAGGAGAGGTCTGCTGCACCATGTGGGTGGCTCCCTGGCCAGGGATCAAACTCATGCTGCAGAGGCTGCGGATAGCTTCACAGCACTGTGCTCAACCCTCGCACCACCAGGGATGCCCTCTTCCATTTCTTTTAATTGCCTTATCATGGCAATTTTGAACTGTGTAGCTGATAGGAAGAAAATATCTTTCATTCTTTGTGGTTGGTTTCTGGAGATTTGTTCTCTTTTTGGTGGAGTATTCCCATGAGGACTCAAGGTCCTGTGTATCATATTTTTCTGTTCTCCCATTTTTAGCTTTTTATGTTGTTATGTGTTTATGTCTTAAAGGTGCTCTATTTCCACTTTTCCAGTAGATGGCACCATCTGTCAAGGAGTACTAAGCTGTAGTTCTCTGTTCTTTGGTGGAAGATATGCCTGGAGGGGTCTGTTGCTAGTGAAAGTAATATGTGTGTGTGTGGGGTGGGGGAGGGCGGGGTAGTTGATGCCTGTGTTACCACTGCTACTCCTACTTTCTGGGTCTCAGATCCATGTCTCTGTAGACTTTGGGCCAGGCTTTCAGGTCAACTTCATTCTGATGCTGTCAAGCACAACTTGACTGTATCAGCTCAAGTCCAGGAGTTTTGGGAGGGGTGTTGATGTTCTGTTTTATCTTCTTCACTGGAGAAGCTGTTTACCTGTCTTACCGTAGCACTTTCCCAGCTATCTCCCCACGGTTAGGTGCACACTAAGCAACTCTACCCACTAGGGTTCACCCTACTAAGGTTACATGGATTTGGACAACATATTCTGCTCTGCCCACTTTCTCTAGGCACCTCACCAAGCCATCTACCTTTTGTTGTGTAAACCTGAATTTCCTCAGCTTCTCTTCTTCTGCACACAGTCAAAATTGGTCTCCAATGTCCAGCAGAGGTTCTAGTTTCACCCCAAGTCATTAAATCCTCTGAGTCCAGTGCCCCTTTGGGCTACTTTAGATTATTCTCCCGGGAGTGAAGCAGGGAACCTCCTCTTACTATATCTTGGCTCTATCCCCTAGAATAATTTCATAGGAGGGAGAAAGAGTCAGTGACAATAGCATGGAGCAAAATAAATCTGATTCAAAATCAAAATTGACATTTTCTACCTGTGGACATGCAACAAGGCAATATTCTTTTGAAAGTCTTAAATTTTCTTCTGGCCAAAGTAGTTAAGGAGAATGACAGAAAACAACTCTTAGAGAAAGAAGAATTTTGGGCAATGGAGTATACTCACACGTGGTCACATTCCACGTATTATCTTTTTCAGGCCAAATCTGAATAAGTCTATGGCAGCATTTATTATCATTTCAGAGGCAATTTGTCTACATAAAACTTCAAAAATAAGGTTCCAATTTTGGCTACTTGCAATATTTTAACCCTTCTATAATCACACAGATTTTTTTCCTCTGAACTTACTGTATCTTTTTGGTCTCATGCAAATGACTTTATAACACCCTTTTGCTTTTTAAATAAAATGAGGATAACAATTCTTATTCCTTAGGATTATTTTGAAGATAAAATATGTATGGCATATATTTGGCATATAAAAGGTGCTCAGTACATAGTTGTAATAGTAATAATCATCATTACTGTTGGCTATGCTTTCATTATCACTTACAGAGTGATTCACCAGAATCAAGCTATTAAGAACAAAATTCAACTAAATACATTTTAAAGATATTATTGTTTTATTCAATAATTTATGGATTTGGCAACCTGAAATCTAGCCAATATAAAGAGATTCTAAGGAGTTGTACAAAATGAAAACATTTTATAGGAATAAGGGAGTATGAACAGGAATATGGAAGTACTGTTAGATGAAAAGAAAAAGGTTGATTATTATAAGATCACTTTCTTTTAAGGGATGACAGGATCTATCACTCTATCTTGTGTTTTTAAGCGATTGCTGATTGAATTGAGATTTTATTTCTTAAAACTGTAATTAAGTTAAATCTCTGGTGATATGAGCCCTTAAAATAAGTAATTCCATTTTGTTTTTAACACTATATTAATTGCACAAATTTATAGTGTTAATATACAATTATACATCTAGCATAAATATCATATATTATTAATTATAGGTTAATTATATTAATATATATTAATGCATACGATCAACTGAGTTTTTGACTTTGACAAATCCAAAAGAGGAATTCAAGGAATTTTATATAATAGAAGAAAAAAGTACTACTCAAAAAAATCTCCTATTTCCTACAGGATAAGAGTATCTGTTCTCTCATTTTGTGAAGAAAACGCAACTGATTAGTAGATAGAATTTTCTAACATAATTTGAAGATGTGCATTTTGTAAATATAGTAGTAATGGAGGGTTTCTTGCCAAATGCCCCTCAGTTATTTTTGTAAAGTTGTTTATTTATCTGTTGTTTGTTTTTAAAGGTAAGTCGTTTCACAATACAATGGGGATATATTCATTATCTTTTCCCTCATAATTTTCACAATTTTCTATTTGAAAAATGTCTTCTTTATTACATAAAGTTATACTGAAATAGAAAATTAGAAAATTCTTCAAATTAGAAAGCGCCAAAAATAATTCATCTAATTGTAATTATAATTTGATGCTTAGTTATGTTTTCTCTTTGTTCATCATTGAGCTCAAAATTATGTGTTACTTACATTGTGTTTTTTATTTAATATAATATTGTAGAGATGTCACATATCACACATAATATTTCGTAGCTGAAGTTACGTTCTTCCTTGCCCATAATTATTTTACCAATCTCTTATTTTAAGAAATTTCACTATTTTAATATATACCAATGGGAATAATTTTATAAGTGCTACTTATAGACATGTTATTTTCCTTTTGGAGAGAGTCCTATAAATAGGATGGTTGAGTGAAAATATGAATATTTTTAAATTTGGAAGACATGTTAATAATTTCTTTCAATCAAGGTTGTACCAATGCTCACTCCTGCCATCAGAAAAAAAAATAATGACTTATCTCACAACTAGAGATATTAAATGTTTTTTGATTAATACATTAATCAAATTATGTTTCTTTTTCTGCAAATTACACTTTCCTTCCTTTTGTCCAGTTATCTATTGGAGATATAATTGATGCTGGTAATTTTCCTTTCTTCTTTACTTCCCCCCTTCTTTCTTTCCTTCCTTCTTCTTTTTCTTTTCTTATTAAAAAATTACCATTTCATATTTTTCATTTCATATTTTTCATATTAAACATATTACTTGTTAAACACAACTTGTTAAACACAAGAGAAACATGCTTCTGTTCCCTTCTAGTGGTGTTTTAGAAAGATTATACCAAATTTCATGTTGAGAATTTCTCGGTGATGATAGACATATTAATATTTCCTTTCTCAAGCAGACCTCAAATGTGGCAGCTTTTAGCAGTAGCATGCTGGATGCTCCTTCTTGGACCTATATATGGTACTCACAAGCAAAGAAGCAAGACAAATCCTGAAGCTAATATGAATATTGTAAGTTGCTCAATAAAACAAAACTTTGAGATAAGGAATCACTAGTGCATCATAATTTTAGATAATTGGCTTGCCTGTCTTGTTTTCATCAGTTCCTGTGGCTTCTAGCCACGTGCTTTCTCCCTTTTCCATGGCGCAGCTAATCTAAGAGCTGAAAGAACTGCCCAAAGTTGAGGCAAAAATAGTCCTTCTCCTGGTGACTTGAGCTGCCACGTGATGGTGGTTAACTGAAGAGAAGGCTCATGACATCATGAAGATCAATAGAGTGTTTTTGAGTTCTTCCTTAGGCTTACAGCAGTTTTTTTTATTTGACAAGCTGCATTAGTGTACACTTTTAGTTTAGTAAGTCAGGGTTGGTTTTGGTTGCTTATAATATATTTTGCAGGAATTCATACCAGAAGTCTTGGCATAGTGTTAGCAAAAAAAAAAAAAAAAAAAAAAGACAAATGTCAAATGTACTCAAAGACTTCTTTCCAATGGGTCATTCCATATTTCTCTATATATTGTGCACTGATGATGCCCTCAAACCCATTTTATTAGAACTTTTAGAAGAATGGAAATGTCAAAGTGTTTTAATAAGTGTCACTTCCTATTCTTCTGTCCAAGCAAAATCCTTGATTGTCTACCACACTACTAAACTCAAGTTCATAAATATATATCCTCAAATCCAAATTTTCCTCTTCTGCCCACATTCACACACAATCTCTTCCTTCCTGTTCTGGGTGCTTTTTGACTCTTAATTATTCCATAATTGTAATAAGAATAATAAACATTTATTAGTGCCAGGCACTGTTCCAGATACTTTATGTATAATCATTATATGAAATTTTTGAAGCACTACTGTTTTTACCTTTATTTTACAGTTGAGGGAAATGAAACTAAAACTAACTTGCCCAAAGTTGTGTAGCTAACAAGAGGAAGAACTGTTTGTCAGTGTGTCTCTAGAATCTGGATTAATAAAAACTGCTTTATTTATCCCTATAATGGGGCCTCCCCAGTGGCGCAGCGGTTGAGCGCTGGGTTGCGAAGCAGCCCGCGGCCTCTGCGGCGTCGGTTCGATTCCCCGGCTGCTCCCCGGCCACCAGAGGAGGGTCCCACATGGCGCGCAGACCTCTCCTGCCGCCCACTGCTCCCCTCAGCAGTGTGCTTCGGTCCTTCTGCCTGCTCTGCTCCCTGCTCTGGCTCTGGTGAATTCTCTCACCCTCCGGCGCTTCTGACTGTACCCAGTGCATGTATAAACAAAACAAACAAACAAATAAAAAAAAAATGCCTCTATTTAAAAAAAAAAAATTATTTATCCCTATAATGTATACATACCTCCTGTGTGCCAGACCCACAGGCAAATATATAATCTTCTTGTAAGGCTTATGGCTTGAGGCCAAACTTACTTTTGGCTTTAATTCTTTATCTCTTCCTGGTGTACAATCTCAGATTATTGATTTCCCCCAAATTTCATTTTCTCAACTGTAAAATGGATCTAATTCTATCTCAAAGATTTATAGAGGGATTAATAAAACAGAGGGCATAAACCATCCTCTATGCAAAAGATAACCCCCAGATAACTGGAGCAGTATCTGCTGTTTATACCTCTAGATCCATTCTGTTCTTTTTCAACTTTCACTTGCCCAAGAAGCTGATCTAATAAAACCAAGTTAATAAACTCCAGTGACCTTTGATTTTCAGTTCAGTTCAGTTCAGTTCAGCCAATAGAAATCTTGAGCAGGAGACCAGAGGAGGGAGGAGAATGAGACCAGATGATTTATGGCCCTGGCTCTCTCCCAAGGTCACCTTAGGCAAGCTCTCACCCTTTGTTTAAAGGTCACACCTCCTCTCAATGTGACCTCTCTACTTGATTTCTTGATGCTGGATTCTGTTAACCACTCCTCCCATCTCTCTTCAGGTATAAGGCTGATAATAGCTCGCTAGTTACTAGTCAGAGGGCCCTGCACAAGCCCCTTCATTTGATGACATATAAATTTTTTATCAGAATGCTTTAAGAGTGAACTAGTATGCAAAGCAAGAGGTATGGTCAACTCACCTTACATAGTCCATACTTTGCATACATTCTTCTTTTATTACAGGGCAGGGAAAGGGGCACCCCAGAACCCTCAAACCTGCCTGCTCTAAATAGATTCTGCCATCTGCCGCATCAAGACAAAACATATAAGACCTTTAATGGAAAGGAACTTTAATATAATTAGTGAACAATAAAGAAAAGACAAAGAATATAGTTTCTAAATCAAGCACCCAAAATTACCTGTCCTTTTGTGGATAAAAGTCCACCCAAATTGGACCGGCCCAGAGCAAGGCCCAAAATCCTGCCACAAGTCTAAAGCACCTTCTGGCAGGGACCCATAGAAAGGGGTCAGAAACAGCCAGACAAGTCTGGAAGTAAAAGAGCAAAATCAAAATCAAGATGAAAGCTGCCATTGTCATCCTCCCCACGGGTCTCTCACCCACATCTGTGTCAACAAGTTCAGGACCAAGAAGCAAGTGAAGCTCTTCATGTGTCTCTCTGCTCCATGTGCATCCTTCAGGTCTCCTCCTTACTCTCCATCCTGCTTCTTTCCTTCTTCGGTCTCCTCTCCAACTTCTTCTCCCTGCTCAGCACACCCTCCTTTGGGTGGGGCAGGGAACCTGGAACCTCCCCTTTTCCTGGGCACTACCCTCTTACACTTTTAAAATCTTCTTCTAGTTAACCTGACTTCCCTGCTATATTATGACCCAATGCATAGATGAATAGTAGGATGTGATTTAAAGTACTGTATTGAAATGCATGTATCAAAGTCCAGAGAGTGCATCATGAAGTGTATAACTCTCTTCCCCCTTTTCAGAGCGAGATTATTTCCTACTGGGGTTATCCTTATGAAGAGTATGATGTTGTGACAGCAGATGGTTATATCCTTGGAATTTACAGGATTCCTCATGGGAGAGGGTGTTCAAGGAAAACAGGTAGGATTTATTATGAAGATGTCATGCCTAATTTGGAAAGTCCTAGATGCGCTGAGAGTAGCAAGGCAGATTTCATTTTGAAATAGAACCAAATAGAGGAAGAAAATATCACCTTTCTCTCTATTACTTCATTTGCATAACCCTTTGGAATTTAAAACAATTTTCATATATACTGCTTATTTTTGAGAAAAACAATTCTGCAATCAGATGCTTCTTGAGAAATAAAGGCTTATAATATAAATAATAATCACAGAACAAATATTTATTGTGCTAGACAGTCTTATTTATTTAAATTTTGATTTAATTCTTAAAACTACACAGTGAATTAGCATTTTTTATCACTCCCCATGACACAGATGTTAACTGAGGCACAAAGAAGTTAATACAAAGCAGAATAGATTTTGAACCAGAGCAATGTGATTCCAATACCTAAATAGCAGTTCAATCATTATATATAGTCCCAAATTTATTTATTTATTTAAAGGTTTATTTATTTATGTATACAAAGAGCTCGGGTACAGGCCAGAGGTCTAGGAGGTGAGAGGATTCACCAGAGACAGAGTGGGGAACAGAACAGGCAGACTAACCGAAATTCACTGCTGAGGGGAGCAATGGGCAAGACAGGAGAAGTCTGTTTCACCATGTGTGCTGCTCCCTGGTGGGCTGAGGATCAAACCCATGCTGCAGAGGCTTTGGATTGCTTTATAGTGCGGTGCTTAACCCCTTGTACCACCAGGGAGGCCCAGTCCCAATTTAGAAAGAGAAAACGAAAGCATAGAGAAGATAAATAACCTAGATTGGTGCCAGATTTCATTTTTCAATCTGTCTTTGATACTACAGGAAATCAGGAAAGAGAATGTTCTTATAAACACTGAGGACGTTCAGACATGAATTTTTGGCATTGGTGTCTTGCAGATCCAAAACCTGTTGTGTTCTTGCAGCATGGCTTAATCTCATCTTCCAGTTGCTGGATCTCCAATCTGCCCAACAACAGCTTGGCCTTCTTTCTGGCAGACAGTGGTTATGATGTGTGGATGGGGAACAGCCGGGGAAACACATGGTCTAGAAAACACTTGAAATTTTCAATCAAATCACCAGAATACTGGGCATTTAGGTAGGCAGATGCCCACTAAGAATAAAGTATGTACTTTGTTCATTATATGAAAAAATACCTTTTGATTTCTCCCTTCCATCCAAATTCACACAATGGCCTCTACAAGAAGGAAATAATTATTTCTTCCTCTATGTAGGCTTTCTTCACCATGAAAAATGACCTTATTTTTCCTCTGATGTTTGACTTAAAAACTACACTTATGGCATGTATGTGCATGTAAATTATTTGTTAACTGAAATATAAGTCTCAATAATAGTTGAGGATTCAAACCTAGAGTGCAGTCCAACCAACAGAAGCTACCCCGTGAGATCTGTTCCAGTAATTATGAAACATTTTAAAAAAAGTAATTTTTTAAAAGATTTATTTAATTATACAAGCACTGGGTACAGTCAGAAGTGCAGGAGGGTGAGAGGATTCACCAGAGACAGAGCAGGGAATAGAACAGGCAAACTGACAAAGTACACTGCTGAGGGGAGCAGTGGGCACGGCAGGAGAGGTCTGCGTGCCATGTGGGACCCTCGCTGGCGGCCGGGGATCGAACCGGCACTGCAGAGGCTGCGGGCAGCCCCCCAAAAAGTAATTTTTATTACATAAAAAAGTTGACATAAAAAAGGTCATTATTCATGGGTGGAAGGGCTCTTCTGGAATTAAAAGGTTTAGATCTTTTAATTTCCTGTTTGTTGATACTCTGTGTGCAGAGGAAGGCAAATGCTGGAGTTTAATCACTTCCTGATTTCTAAAGAATGTACTGTGAAGAGGCAAAAGCTGGCTTACCATTGTTTAAATCTTCTATACCCAGCTAATTGGTCGTTAGTGGGGGTTGAATGGCTAGTTTATCTGCAGGCAGCATTTTTTTTTTTTTTTTTGCATAGCTGCTTCACAAAATAGTGAAATGCCTATTTTGATTTTGTCTATGCAGATGGCTTTCTAAACCAGCAGGGGGAGCTAAACACCAAGAGGGAGAAAACTCAAATTTCCAAGAACATTTATGATATATTCACATATGGAAAAAAAATGCAAAAGTTAACATTAGAAAGTTTAGTTCCAGAACTATCACTTTGTCAGTCTGTGCCCCACAGGAAATTTACATGGTACCCTTACTAAAGAGGAAAAAATAAAACCGAGCAAGGCTTCTGGTGGAAAATTCTGAGACCCATAAGTTGATGACAAGTCTCTCTCTGCACATACAGAGCATCAACATATCTTTAAGTCAAAACAACAGGAAATTAAAAGATCTAAACTTTTAAATTCCAGAAGATCCTTTCCACCAAAGAATAATGACATTTTTTATGTTAACTATTTGTGTAATAAGAAATTACATTTTTTTTAATGTTTCATGACAAGTGGATAAATATATTTATCCACTGAGTAGTCACGGAACTCTTCCCGCAGGAGGGGTGCTGAAACCTGTTCCTGGAGTCAGATCCTGGGGCAATAAAGACAAGGCTGATCACAGAGACTAAAGAGCAGAATTGGGGCCTCCCCGGGGATGCAGTGGGTTGAATGCTGTGCTGTAAAGCTATCTGCAGCCTCTGCAGCGCAGGTTCGATTCCTGGCCAGCCAGGGAGCTACCCACATGGTGCGGCAGACCTCTCCTGTGTCGCCTGCTGCTTCTCTCAGCACTGTCTTTGGTCTTTCTGCCTGTCCTGCTCCCCACTCTGTCTCTGGTGAATCCTTTCACCTTCCAGCACCTCTGGCCTGTACCCCAGTTCTTGCATAAATAAATAAATCTTAAAAAAATAAAGAGCAAAATTGGCAGCAATAACCTTTGGGGTACTGTCAGCTCTAGCAGGTAGCCTGTCTTGGTCACAAGGACAAAACCCCTATGCTGTGTAGGACCATGCTTTGAAGGTCACTTCCATGGCCTCACTCCTGCCTTATTCCTGCAGTCATTTGGCATTTCCTACTTCCTCAGTGTGGATGTGCCATTGCACTATTGCATATATCAGGATGTGGTAAGTGAGAGCTTTCTCAACTGCTCATGTGAAAAGCAGCACCTGAGGTGATCGATAAATACAAAGATTACCAGATTTCTTCCCTGAAAATTCTATTTCAGTCAGTCTGTCTTGGCTGAGGTCTGTAAATCTGATTGCTTTGTTCTGATTTTTAAATAAGCATTTCAGGTAATTTTACTTTTCAAGTGAATCTGGTGAAGCTGCTATAGAATCAAGTGAAATATAACTAACCTTTTAGGAAAAGCTTCTATAGGCCTTTGCATGTCATAGTTTTCTAGTTCCAGTTTCTTTCTTTTTTTCTTTTTAAGATTTAATTGTTATACATAAAAGAATTGGGGAGTAGACCAGAGGTACAAGTGGGGGCAGGTGAGAGGATTCACCAGAGAGAGTGGGGAGCATAACAGGCAGATGGACTCAAATACACTGCTGAGGGGAGTAGCAGTCCAGTCAGGAGAGGTCTGGGCTGCACCATGTGGGTTAGCTTGTGCTGCAGTGGCTGGTGATAGTTTCATAGCGCTGTCTTTAACCCTTGCACCACCAAAGAGGCCCTAATTCCTTCCAATTTCTTAACAAGATGACTCTTACACTCAAGATGATATCTTCAAGTTTCACAGATGTATGTTATTGTATTGACCCTGGCGTTATATTTAATAAAAGTTAACTATCTATGTCTGCATTTAATGCATTTAAATATTGTGGGTTGGGCCTCCCAAGGTGGTGCAGCGGTTGAGCACTGGACTGCGAAGCTGCCCGCAGCCTCTGCAGTGCTGGTTCGATCCCCAGCCACCACTGAGGGTCCCACATGGTGCACAGACCTCTTCTGCTGCACCCGCTGCTCCTCTCAGCAGTGTGTTTCATTGGTCTGCCTGTTCTGTTCCCCACTCTGGCTCTGGTGAATTCTCTCACCCTCCTGTGCTTCAGACTGTACCCAGTGCTTGTATAAATGAATAAATAAATCTTTAAAAAATAATAAATAAATATTGTGGGCCTAAAAAAGAATATTCTATTATATAGATGAATAGATGGAAAAATAGGTAAAGATAGGGAGATATAGATATTGCAGACCTAACAATGAAATCTTTCTTCCATTTCTTTTGTTCTTTTCTTTGGCAGTCTGGATGAGATGGCTAAATACGACCTTCCAGCCACAATCAATTTTATCGTAGAGAAAACTGGACAGGAGCGACTCTACTATGTGGGCCACTCCCAGGGCACCACAATTGGTGCGTTTGAGGCAGGTGTGACCTAAGAGTGTCAGGGGGTCATCTTCCATGTTCATGAAAAGAGTCACGATTCCTTCACTCTGCAGCATCTAACTAAGGGACTTGAGCTGGGAAACCATTTTCTCTGGCTAGTTTCTAAAGAGTAAATAAAATGAAGATGACAATGGGGATTGAACCCCCCAGGACTGAACTTGGGATTTATATATAAGCCTTAGAGAGAGAGATTTGTGAATTCATTTGTGTATCCAACACACATTTGTAACACACCTGGTTAGATGCTAGGGGGCCAGAGATAAATATGGCACGTGTCTTTCCCTAAAAAATCTCAGCCTAGTAAGAGACACAAACAAGAAAAGCAGAAAATTATAAAGCCCAATGATTATATCACTATCAGTGTGACTTGCATTTCCCAGGAGATGCTGGGATAAGCTGGAGTCATGCTGGCCAAGAGACTTGCCCCCCTCGTTGCTCTTTAATCAGTTAGAAACCACACTGCCACCAACCATATTGCACAGGCCTCTTTTCTGTGTCTCAATCTTAATCAGGTTCCTGGTGTGAAGTAGTTCTTTATATGTACGTACTATATCCTGCATTTTACATGCATTCTCTCACTAGAAACAACAAACATTTGAGGCCATTATTATCCATATTTTACAAGTGGCTGAATTTACAATAGGAATTCTTTCAACTGACGATAATGTCAAATAGCATCTTCAGTTCTACAATTTATGTTATAGTATGTATAGTTATATATAATATGTCTATAATTAAGTCTTCAAAATAATCTCCGTGTAAGGATTTTACATTCCACATTTACAAATTGAGCAAGCTGAGACTCATGTAGCAGAAGTAACTCACCTTAGTTTTCACAGCTGGCGAATGGGAAGCCAAGATTATTGACTAAAATAGTACTTATTCTGAATTGGTTTTTGTTTGTTTTGTTTTTAATATACTGATTTTTATAATCTAAAATGAGTGATGACTTTTTTTCTAAATCTATCTTCTTCCATTTCAGCTTTCATAGCATTCTCTACAAATCCAGAGCTGGCTAAAAGAATTAAGATATTTTTTGCATTGGCTCCAGTTGTCACGGTAAAATACTCCCATAGTCCTATGAGAAAATTAACCACTCTTTCCAGAAAAGTAATCAAGGTATGTGACTTCCCTGGTTTGACTCTATAGTAATTAAAACCAACTCTATTTTAATTGCTAACTTAAAAAGAAAAACAATTATTTTCACTGATTTCAAGAGTCAAGAACCTAGGGCCTTCACGGTGGCACAGCGGTTGAGCACTGGGTTGCGAAGCTGCCCACAGCCTCTGCAGCGCCAGTTCGATCCCCAGCCGCTGGGCAAGGGTCCCACATGGCGCGCAGACCTCTCCTATTGCCCGCTGCTCCCCTCAGCAGTGTATTTCATCGGTCTGCCTGTTCTGTTTCCCGCTCTGGCTCTGGTGAATTCTCTCACCCTCTTGTGCTTCTGGCTGTACCCAGTGCTTGTATAAATAAATAAATAAATCTAAAAAAAAAAGTCAAGAACCTAAGTCAAATGACATTTTACAAACTTCTGAGAACATTGTAGGTGGTTAAGATATCCATGTAAATTACTGATAATGTACAATTTTACCAACAGGATTTTTTTTACCCTGTTGTCTATTTCTGCATCCACAGTCTATTCTCTTATGTCAATCCTTAATCATAGATAAATGAGAGGTCATGAGTAATTGACTTGTTTAATCTAGAAGGTAAAATTTCTCCCTGATGCCCCCTAAAGTTTTAGGGATAGTAAGCTGTAGTAGTTGAGATCAGAACATACAGGCAGATGGGAAGCCATTAGCTGGGTAAATTTGGTCAAGACCTTCAGTGTTTAATATATGCATATCCTTTAGAGTCATGTCTTACACATTAGAAATCTTTAAAAAAATTCCAGCTAATATTATTGCTGTTGTGATTTCTAAAGAAGAGATTTTTTTTTTCTCCATCACTAATAATCAAACTTTTCCACTTGCTCACACTTCACAGATTCTCAGTGTTTCAAATCCTCAAAACTTAAGGAATATTCTAGGCCCCAGATTCTCTCTGCTAGCTAATAGCTATCTGATACTATCATTTACTCAGTTGAGATGAATTTATCTCTATGTGTTGGTGTGTTATCTTGTTGATATCAACATGGGCTGCCTCATGGCAGACTGAATGTCATCAGACTGTTCAATGATTTCAGTGAAAGTCTGTGAAGTGAAATAATTTTAGAGAAGTCAAAGATTTTGATTGGTGAGAGGTAAGCAGATTAGCCCATGATGAGTCAATTCTGTATTTATACAACCCAGAAAAACAGATATCAGGGGAAATGTTCCAATTTCCCTCTTAGTACTTGGACTTGTTTAAACCTCAGAGATTTCAGTCCAGGCTAGTTTCAAAAAATTGGGTAAATAACACTGGATGTCTTGCTAAGTTATTTCAGCATTCCCAACAGTTCAGATATTTTGAGATGGTGGGATCTCTCCATTCTTCTGAATTGGCACAACTGTGCTTCAGTTATAAATGCTTTAGCATGACTGTGGTGCAGTCAGTTCAATTCAGTGAAAAGCTATCTAGGTGCTACTATTGCAAAAGTATGATATCAGGAAACAGGTCTGACTATAAAGATACTTCAATCAATTGGTATCACTGAAAACTAGGGTACATGTAAGAGTGGTGAGAGATTCAACCAAGAAGAAGCTAGTGTGGAGCTAGTGTGGGACAGTAAAAGGGGAGCACTTATGTCATGTTAAGGAGTTTAGACTTTTTTCGCAGTAGAGGGAAGTCATTGGTGAAATTAAGGAAAGAAATGGATTGATCAGATTTGTCTTCTTTAGATATATTGCCCCCAAAGAGTTTTAACTCCCAATAGAACTACTACCACATATGATCCACTGATTCCAAATAGAAATTTCAGCATCAACCTAATGTTAGAGCAAAGAAATTGTTAAACAAATTCTATCTGTTGCAATCACAGAAGACTTCTGGGATGAGACAGTATTTGATTTTGGGTTTAAGGAAAAGTTTCAATATGCAAGCTGGTGTGGGAAGGTTTTCTTAACTAAGAAGGAAACAGGAACAGCATTGAAGTAGCAAAGTACAAGCCTTGGGAAACCAACTGTCTTTACATGTGAAAAGCAGTATGAGAAATAATATTGGAAATGTAGGAATAGATTCTGTATGTACTTGAGCTTCTGAAAGGTAATGAACAAGATTCATTAGTTTAATATAGAAGGTATTTGCACAGGGGAATGACACCTATAAGATCTTTTTTGGAAAGATTCTCCTGGTAACCAAGAAGTGGATGGGAATAAAGGCCATCAAGAGCAGCAAACATGAGGAGAGTGGGTATGGGATTATTATTACACATCAGCTGACAGGTGTTTGGTAATTTAGGTCAATGGAACATGAGGATGGCTGGGCTTTCTCCTCTCCTGTTACCTAAATGTTCTCAAATATAGTGTACAACAAAGTTTCTATAATTAATAATACATACTTTAAATTGGCTGCGAATAGATCTTATATTCTCACCATAAAATACAGTTAACTATGTGAGATGATGGATGTGCTAATTATCTTAAACTCCATAATAATTCCATAGTGTATGTTTACATCAAATTAGCAAATCACTTATATCAAATCATCATACAGTTTATAGGCATACAATTATAGTTGTCAATTATTTCTCAGTAAAGTCATAAATACACTTATAAACAAACAAACAAACAAATAAATAAATAAATGTGTAGAATTTGCCAGGTTGTTTGGGAGATTCATTAGCTTAATATGTGTTTCAGCATCATACCTGGGCTCTAGCATGTACTCAATAAACATTATATTGTACCATCAACTGATTTTACTTTAGAATCAAAACCATGGCCCTTGGCATTTCTTATCTTCTGTTTACCAATTACTCATCCTTTCCTTCCTTCCCTTCCTTTTGCTCCATTCTCTGTGTTTACTACTCCTATTATTAAACTGTCATGTGCACAATTACACAGGAAGAGTCACCATTTGGTAAGTAGATTAAATAATCATTTGGTATTGTCCAAGTGTCCCAGTGATTATGACAAATGAAGAAGAAGGGAGACAAATTAGATAATGTCTGCAGGGGCTAATTATTGCTCTCTGGACTTAAAGAAGTATGACTTAAACTAGTTTAATATATCATAATCTCTGCAGTTTCTCTGCCTCTCTTCTCCTCTTCTATTTTCCTGCCTTCCTCCCTATACCATAAAGGGATAGTGAAGTTATGGTTTATCATATTTTCCTTTACTGATTCATGGAAAATCAAATATTCCATTAAAAGAATAATATATTTTTAAACTCAGACCTCAATAAATAACACACAGTAGGACTTTACTAGATTTAGTTTGCCAAGGATAATATAAGATATTGTAGTACATTAGTATAATAAAAAAAAATAAGTTGGGGCCTCCCTGGTGGCACAAGGGGTTAAGCACCGCACTATGAAGCTATCCGCAGCCTCTGCAGCACAAGTTTGATCAGAATTCAATCCCCGGCTGGCCAGGGAGCAACCCACATGGTGCAGCAGACCTCTCCTGACTCGCCGGCTGCTCCCCTCAGCAGTATATTTCGGTTAATCTGCCTGTTCTGTTCCCCACTCTGTCTCTGGTGAATCCTCTCACCCCCCATCCCACCCCCCGCATTGCTGACCTGTACCCCAGCTCCTGTATGCATAAATAAATAAATATTAAAAAATAAGTGATAGTTATTTTTGTTTTTCAGTTCTAATTGCTAGTTAATAAAGAATTCCAGGAGAAAAATATGCCAACTTTTATAAGTACAGTAAACCTAAATATTTTAATAATTAAAAAAAAATTTTTCAGCCTCCCTGGTGGCCTAGGGGTTAAGTCTCAGTGCTATCACTGCCGTGCCCTGAGTTCGATCCGCAGTCAGGGATCTATAAACCACATTTGGCACAGCAGACCTCTCTTGTCTTACCTACTGCTCCCCTCAGCAGTGTATTTCAGTAAATTCTCCTTTTTTCTGCTCCTCGCTCTGTCTCTGGTGAATCTTCTAACCCCCCCAAACCTCTGGTCTGCATCCCAGTTCTTCTATGCAAAAAAAAGCCCAAACATTTTTTAACTTCATATCTAATTTATTGTCCTCTGATTATAAAAGAAGTTATTGTGAAACAAAAGCAGCATTTTACAGGGATTAGATACTAATTTATGCCATAATTTAAAGGGATTCCTAAAGTTCAAAAGGTAAGTTTAAATCACAACATTACCAGAAATTGAAGCATTTGCCTGTAGAAAGAGTTTATTAAAAGATTCTGGAATGAATGACTCCTTAAGTCTATATCAGTCAATCGTTACAGTAAGAGTCGTTGACTTTACAATTTTTAATTGGTTCTAGAACAGTATAGGAGCCTTTTAAACATGACCTATTATCTTTATAACAGTCCTTCCTAATCAACACTACTTTTCCATTTTATGGTTGAAAAATTCAACATAATAGAAATTAAGTGTTTCCCTAAGGTGTAAGAGATAGAATCCAGAATGACTCCTAAGTCTTACCAGTTTCCTCTGGGAATTGGTTTTTCAGGGGGCATTCCTAAAAACAATCCAAATAAAGAATCCTGGGAACTGCATCAAGAGGTGAGCTGGGAGAGCTACAAAGATGAAATGTAACAGGAGTCTTGGTTTCACTGAGAACTACTGCTGAGCAGATATGACCTCCTGTTCAGTCTTTGAATTATCTCTTGATTCTTGACATCCCCATATATGAAATTTGATGATGTCTTAAATTGATATTGCAGGGGTTATTTGGTGACAAGATGTTCAGGCCTCATACATTTTTTGAACAATTCTTTGCTACCAACTTCTGCAACAAGAAGCTATTTCATCGCATGTGCAGCAATTTCCTATTTAATGTGGGTGGATATGATGCAAACAACTTAAACATGGTAGGTATAAGTAGTTAGATGAGGGAAAACTATTGCTTGTTACAAAGGGATGAGGAGAATTCATTCTAGATTACACAGAAGCCACATTTCAAGGTCTTCTTTTGACTTCTTTTGACTCCTGGAATATGATAAACATGTTGATGGTCTCCAGTCAGAGTAGAGTTCACCTCCTCTATTAGGAAGAGTTGAGAAGGTTTTGTGGATGAACATTCTCACCAACTCTTGCTGTTGGCTAAATTGCCACACTGAAAAAAAAATATTTCATTTAGATTAATAAACCTATGGTTTTAAAATTTGTCTTGCTGTACCTGAGCCCGATCTCAATCCCACTAGAATAGAATTTCAGGGAGTGAGTCCACTCATGTATTTTTTGTTTTGTTTTTACCAGTTTTCCATTTTGATGGCTAATTTGTAAATAGTCATTTTGTAAACCACTTATTTCTTTAATCCAAAGGTATAAAAGGATGGTTCTTCTATGACAGCTACAGATTTCCTGTTCAAGGGGAACTGAGTGTTGGAGTACTTGTTGAGTCCTTTCCAACTTAACCGAGGTCCTTTCCTTTCTAAGCTACCACTACTGATTTGAAGGGTGAAAAGGACAAAGACAAAAAGCTACTGTTCGCTACTCCCCAGCTGGAGAGTAGATACATTTGATATGCTACAAATCTGAGATGGTCTCCATATAGCTCTGAGACTTCTGCCCAGAACCTCCACTCCCTGTCAGTGGAAAACACTGATGAACAGTCTCCTTGCTTTTCAGCAAGATTTATAAAAATATAAAGCATGCCTTAGCTAATGCCTTTTCACATTCTTTTTTCACTTTATCAGTTTACTAAGGAAACTATGTTTGCTTATCACTTATATAGAAACATAGCATGCCAATAAAGGCATACCACAAAAGCAGAGCTAAGTAAAAAGATCTTTAAACAACAAAAAGAGATTTCTGAAGCACCCTCTTGTCATGACCTAAGAGTTGGGTAAATACAAACCTCATAAAATGACACCTTTGACCAGTCAGTGGGGAAACTCATGGTACATCTATACAGTCAGATTGCCTTTTTCCTTTGTTGAGGACAATGGAGTATTATGGTGCCTGAAAAGAGGCTTAATTTAGTGGCGCATAACCAGGCATGCATAAATAGCATTGTTGGAAATTTGAAAAAATATTCATGTCCAGCACTCACTCTATAGATCTTCATATTGATTCATAGGTAGTTGAATTTCTTTAAAGCATGCTTCTGATGCTCACTTCATGGAACAATCATTCTTGTGTATATATTTTTTGAAAAACAAAATACAGTTGAAAATATGAAAGCGTCAAGTTTTTACTTACAGAAAAAATCTGAATATTAATGGAGGTTGAAATATTAGATGGATGGATGATATCCCATAGGCTTTCAAAGAACCTGGTAGAATATTTACCACATTAAGTTAGAAAACAGAAGGAAACAGATCTGTTCTCCATGTCTTATGATCAACAGTTTCTCGGACTGTCTTTAGGAAATTCACACAGAGTGAAGGAGAGGTCATTGGGACTTCTATCCCTTGATCTGCTATGCTCTTGGTAAGACTGCAAAGAAAAATTGCTTTACATCTGTCTTTGACCAGGGGCTTTATGAAGACAATAGCCAGGGAAGAAGAATAGAGCTATGAAGGGGAAGGTTCTTAAAGATGGTTTCTTTGGCTGGTAGGTCTTCAGAGGGTATGGTATGTGCTTATTCCTTAAAAAAAAAAATCAGATTTACTTCTGGTGTGATGATGTGATTATCTGATTTGCCTCCAGATGAAAAATAATCTTTTTACTTTGCAGAGTCGCTTGGATGTTTATTGGGCACACAGCTCTGCAGGGACATCTGTACAGAATATGCTGCACTGGGCCCAGGTATATGCCTCCTTATGTCACACACACACCCCTCTCCGTAGGATCCCGATGTGCACCGCCAGAGAGTTCACTGCAGGGTTTCTCAGGCACTTATTACTGTCAGGTTGATGTTTCTGGAATTGCCACTAACTCATTTTGATTTCCTTTATTTCCTCTATTCATTATATATTCAGTGTCTGGGGTTTGGACCTGGTTCCCAAATAATCTGACTAAAATCTGGTCCTTAGATGACTCCAAACTGCCTGTTCTAGGAAAAACTTGTATTTCCTCTTTTGAGAAATCAATAATTCGAACTAAACTTTACATAATATAATAAAGGTTATTTCAATTAACAAATAAGGCATTTCAGATTGGAAAAGGTATATTATTCCAAAAAAAGTTGAATGCCAAGGGTGATTAAAATATGGAAAAGGTATATTACTCAAAAAAAGTTGAACAGAGTAGTCAGGATAGATAATACAGGAAAACAAAAGATTATAAGAGATTTCTAGAAACAACCATATGCCAATAAATTTGATAACCTTGTAGAAACGAATAAATTTCTAAGTCAACATAATCAACCAAGACTAGCCCAGAAAGAAACATGAACTGAACAAACCAATCACAGACATGGAAATTGAAACATACTAAAACATATGAATTTTACCAAATTTTTAAAGAACTGATACCCACCAACTCAAATTGTTTTTAAAAATACAAGGAGAAGGGATCCTCCCTAATACATTTTAGGACACCAACATTATCTTAATGCTGAAACCAAATAGATAACACACAAAAAAGAAAACTACAGAACTTGGTGAATATTGAAACATTGATATAAAAAATTTCAACAAAATACTAGCAAATCAAATTTAACAGTATATCAGAAGGATTATACACCATGATTAAATGGGATTCATTGCAGGAATGCAATAATTTTTAATATATGTAAATCAATCAATGTTATATACCTATGCCAACAAAAGTAAAGATAAAAATTATAATAATTATCATGATTGTCAACATCAATAGATGCAGAGAATATATTTGATAAGATTCAATATCCATTTATGATAAAAACTCTAAACAAGATGGGCACAGAAGGAACTTGCCTCAATATTACAGTATATATAATATAATCTACTGCAATATAATAATATATCACATATGTAAATATAATACTGCAGTGTTTTTTTTAAAAAATTTATTTCTTTATACAAGAACTGGGGTACAGTCCAGAGGTGCAGGAGGGTGAGAGGATTTACCAGAGACAGAGCAGGGAGCAGAACAAGAAGATGGACCAAAAACACTGCTGAGGGGAGCAGTGGGTGAGATAGGAGAGGTCTGCCGTGCTATGTGGGTATTTCCCTGGCCAGCTGGGAATCAAACCTGCACTGCAAAGGCTGCAGACAACTTCACAGCATTGCGCTCAACCTGCTGTGCCACCAGGGAGGCCCATAATACTGCAGTATTTTTATATCTCTCTCTATATATATAATAAAGGCCATATATCACAAACCAGTAGCCAATATAATACTCAATAGTGAAAAACTGAAGGTTTTCCCCATAAGATCTGGCACAAGACAAGGATGCCCATTGTCACAACTTCTGTTTAACTTAGCACTACTGATTTTAACAAGAGCTATCAGGCAAACACAGGAAATAAAAGGAATATAAGTAGGAAAAGAAGTGAAATTATCACTATTCACAGATGATATGATATTATATCTGGAAGATCCTAAAAACTCCATCAGATGTTATTAGCAACAATAAATATAAAAAAGTGATATACTACAAAATCAACGTACAAAATCTATACCTTTTTTAGATACTAACAGTGAACAAAAGCAAAAGAAGTCAAGAAAATAACTGTATTTATAATTGCTTGAAAAAGAATTAAATAACTTGGAATCAACCTAACATAGGAAGTAAAAGATCTATACAATGAGAAGTACAAGACGTTATTAAAGGACTTAGATGGGAGATGATATACAAATTTAACACAATCCCCATCAAAATCCCAGGAGTGTTTTTCAAAGAAATTGAACAAAAATTATTGAAATTTATGTGGAACCAAAAAAGGCCTTCAATCGCAAAAACAATCTGAAGAAAACAGAAACAGAGGTATTGTGTTACCTGTCTTCAAACTTAACTATAAAACAATAATGTTAAAAACAATATGGTGGGCCTCCCCGGTGGCACAGTGGGTTGAATGCAGCACTGTGAAGCTGTCTGCAGCCTCTGTAGCACAGGTTCAATTCCTGACTGGGCAGGGAGATACCCATACGGCGTGGCAGACCTCTCCTGTCTCACCTGCTGCTCCCCTCAGCAGTACTTTCGGTCCATTCTGGCTGTTCTGCTCCCTGCTCTGTCTCTGTTGAATCCTCTCACCCTGCCATGCCTCTGGCTTGTTTACCAGCTCTTGTATTAATAAACAGATCTTTAAAAAAAAAAAAGGCAGTATGGTATGGGCACAAAAATAGATACATGAACAAAACTGAAATCCAGCACCTAATCTATGATAAAACATCCTGGACCATGAAATGTTTGGAAAGACAGACTCTTTAGTAAATGGTGCTGGGAAAATTAGAAAGTCACATATAAAACATTGAAGTTGGATTACTTGCTAACACCATACACAAAAGTAAATAGCAAATGGTTCAAAGATTTAGATATAAAACCTGCAACAATAAAATACATAGAAGAAAACATTGATGATACATATCAAGATATCAACAATAAAGATATTTCGGGTGACTCAACCTTTATGTCAATAGAATTAAAAGCAAAAATTAACAGCAGGAATTACCTCTAGTTTAAAAGTTTCTGTACAGTGAATGAAAATATAAGATTATTAAGTAGACACCTACAGAATGGGGAAAATATTTATATACTATATAACTTATAAGGGATAAATAGATAAAATAGAAAAAAAGCTCATACAATTCAACAAATAACCCAATTAACAAATTTGCAACATATATGAAGTTAATTCATCTAAAAGACTATCATTTGAAAAAATGTTCAACAACACTCTGATAACAGAGATGCAGATTAAAAACTACAATGAGATACCATCACACACCCATGAGAACAGCACATACCAAAAAGACCCCCAAAACAAGTGCTGCATAGGAGGCAGAGAAAAAGGAACCCTGTCACACTGTTGTTGGGAATGTGCATTGATAAAACATTTAGGGAAAGTTATCTGGGTTTACCTTAAAAAATTAAAAATGGAAATTCCATATGCCTCAGCAACCCCACTCAGGCATATACTCACAGAATATGACACCATCAACCATAGGTTCATGAAACCAAAAACTCACATTCCACAACATGCACAGCAGCCTTGTTTACAATAGATAGAACATGGAAGCAGCCTAGATCTCCTTCAACATATGATTGGATCAAGAAGATCCATGGAAGGGCCTACCTGGTGGTGCAAGGGGTTAAGACGCAACCTATGAAGCTATCTGTTGCACGAGTTCCATCTCCAGCCAGGGAGCTACCCACATGATGCAGCAGACCTCTCCTCTTTCTCCTGCTGCTCCCCTCAGCAGTGTATTTCAGTCAGTCTGCCTGTTCTGTTCCTCACTCTGTCTCTGGTGAATCTTCTCACCCCCTCATACCTCTGTCCAGTACCCCAGTTCTTGTATGCATAAATAAATAGATCTTTTAAAAAAGAAGAAGATTCATGGAATATTAGCAACAAGAAAGGATGAAATGCAGCCATTTTCAAAAAGGTGGAGGGAATTTGAGAGAATTATGTGGATTAAAATAAGTCAGAGCAATAAAATCAATATTGGACCATTCCTAAATATTGGACAGGCAATTTAACAAAGTAAAACAACTTTGACAAGGTAAAATCTTTCAAAAATTGATGAACATCAACAAGCATACTGAGGGCTCTGGGATTAAGAGGGAGGGGGAGGGATAGGGACAGGGGACACAAGGGATTATGGTGGGGAAAAACTTAAAGTAAAAAAGTATTTTTTTAAAAAAGAACTTAAAAAATCCTTTAAAAAACAGATGAATAGAAACCACATGAAGAAAATTAAAAAGTCATAAAAGATGATTTGAATGACTGGAGATAAATTTCATATTCCTGAATGAAAAGACTGTATATTATAGACTATTTTCCCCAAATTATTGTATTGGGAATAAAGCATCCTTAAGCTATGTTAGCAATTTGTAGAAAATCTTAAGATTTAAAAAATTGGAGTTTCATTGTGCAGGTAAGTGAGGGTTAAATGAAAAATCTCACAAATGCACAGGGTTTAAGAAACACTGGATGGGTCAATCCAAAAGACAGATAAATTATTATGCCCCAAAGCAAGATGTTCATCTGCCCTAAAGGAGCCAGTACTTAATACAGTGTTTAGTTAGCACATTAAAGAAAAAAATGTTATAGGTAACTCACCTCAGACAGCTTGAAACACTAGTTAAGGATTTCTGAAATTCTTTGACAAGCTCCACACCCAGGAGATGCAGCTTCAGTTTCCTAGAGGAAGAAAACGTTTGGGACACAGTGACTCCTACTGGGGAGGAGACAGATAGACTCACAGAGGAACATAACCTTCCACATAATGCAACTTCATGTTCACATCCCATGTGTACTTACCTTGCTATTCATAAATGCAATTGCTCTCAGTTCACTGAATTCTCATAATAATCTTTCAGTGACAAGGTAAAATCTTAGCTCCATTCCTAGCTCCGTTCTGCAAACATGAGGGTCAATCCTTTATACTGCTCATAAATGGCTCCTTTTAAGGAGAACTCTTCAGTTTTGACAGAAATCCTCTTCAGAATGAGAGAGGGTGAGAGAGGAGATAAAATATTTATTCCTAAATTACATAGATCTTATTTAATCTTTGCTTCCCTGTGAGAAGAATGTTATTGTCATTCCTGGTTTCTAGATGAGAAAACAAGAGAAATCTCTTGCCCTGAATCATGAATTCAAAGTGCATGAGCAGGCCTCCCTGGTGACCCAGGGTTTAAATCTCTGCGCTATCAAGCTATTGCCAGCAATCTCAGTATCAGTTCAGTCCCCACCAGGGAGCTAACCCACATGGTGCAGCAGATCTCTCCTGTCTTGCCTGCGTATTTCAGTCAATCTGTCTGTTCTGCTCTCCCCTCTGACTTTCACCCCCAACCCCCACCTCCGGCCTAGACCCCAGTTCTTGTATGTATAAATAAATAAGTAAAAATAAAAATAAAAAACAAAACCAAAATGCATTAACCTAGATTCAGACCAGGTCTACTTGATGCTTGAATCCAAATTCCTGACCAGCATACTATATTGCTTCCTCTTATGGAAAAGTCTACTGAATTTCAGTAGCACTGGACTACTGACTCTGTCCAGATAAATCATGTTGGAATTAATTGAAACTAAAAATCAGGATTAAACTAATGAAAGTGAAAAATATCTGAGAATCAAACCCCTATAGTAGTTGGAGAATAATAAAGTGCTTGAGGTAAATGTGAAAATCATTTGCTTCAATTCAACGTGGTGGCAAAGAGCAAGAAAATAAACACCAAGGTGTATGAATGGTTCTATTCTAATACCTAAAAGTCTAAAAATTAAAATGCAAAAATGGTCGTGGTGTCTCTGCCCCTCAGCCTTTGGCTTGTTACACATCACAGTGGACTGTTTGGTCCCGCAGGCATGTATTGCACCTCAGCAGAAAGCCTGAGGCCTCTGAGAGTAGACTTTTAATAATAACAAAAATGTTTAAGACTAGGAACGACAGTTTAATATTCTTAACCATTTGAAAAGGAGAATAAGTATAGAGTTACTTGATAATAACAACAGCAATTTTTTAATATGGGTAGTATGTAGCTGGTGTCTTTTTTTATTTATTTTTATTTTTATTTTTTTCCTAAGCTTTATTTATTTATTTATTTATTTATTTATACAAGCACTGGGTACAGTCAGAAGCGTGGGAGGGTGAGAGAATTCACCAGAGCCAGAGTGGAGAACAGAACAGGCAGACTGACGAAATACACTGCTGAGGGGAGCAGCGGGCCCGGCAGGAGAGGTCTGCATGCCCTGTGGGACCCGCACTGGCGGCTGCGGATGGAACCAGCGCTGCCCAGGCTGTGGGCAGCTTCTCAGCCCAGCGCTCAACTGCTGCACCACCAGGGGAAGCCCCTGGTGTCTTTTTTTTTAAGATTTATTTATTTACGCGTACAAGAGCTGGGGTACAGGCCAGGGGTGGGGGTGGGGTAAGAGGATTCACCAGAGACAGAGGGGACCAGAATAGGAGATGACTGAAATACACTGCTGAGGGGAGCAGCAGGCAAGACAGGAGAGGTCTGCTGGGCCATGTGGATAGCTCCCTGGACTGGGATTGAACTTGTGTTGCAATGGCTGCTGATAGCTTCGTAGTGCTGCAACTTTACCCCTTGCACCACCAGGGAGGCCCAGCTGGTGTCTTTGAAAGAAAAAAGGAATTACCAAAATTTCTGAAGTAAAGATAATCAAGAATCATTCAATTCAGTGCCCTTTAAGAAATTTCTACATGCAGCACTCTGACAATAGAAACATTGTAGATTGAGGATTTTCACTGGAAAATCAAAGGAAAATATAAAAATATATATAATACATAGTATTACAGGGAAAATATAAAAATAAAAAAGGAAATATAAAGTCAGTTCCCTGAAATAGTATCAAATTTTATCATTTTATTATCTGGCTGATTAATTTTTATTGAATTTTAACTGCTGTGCTATGCAATGGGACATAATGTCAATTCTCTGTATTTCTAGTTTGCTGTCTTTAAATGTGCACTGTTTTCTTTTATGATTTTAATGTGTTTATTATTTTTATTTTATTATAGGCTGTTAATTCTGGTCGGTTCCAAGCTTTTGACTGGGGGAACCCTGATCAGAACATGAAGCACTTCCACCAGGTACTATAATAATCAGCAGCAGCATATTACAAATGAACTGATAAAAATATTCACTAGTATTCATCAGATGCTACTCAGTGAGTTCTTAACATTTGCCATAGCATTGTTTCTAGTCCTCACAATGTACTTGCAAGGAAAATATTTTATCCACATTTTTCAAGAGGCTCAGAGAAGTTAGAAAAATTGTCAAAATTATTTAACTAGTAAAGAGCCGCACCTTGGTGCTAGGCGTGGTGTGGTAACATATATCCAAAGAGGTATGATTATGTATCTCTGAATCATATACAGTGCTGTAAACCAACGTTACCTCAATAACAACAAATAAAATTTAAAAAGAACCACAATGTTACCCATGGGCTCCTGGATCTAAAGTCCATTCTTCTTCTATTACACTTATTCTTTCTCAAAAAATGGAAACTCTTAGCAGTTGACTAAGACCATATTTTAAAGAGACAAAGACATACTATCTTTATTACAAGGCATATTCATTTCATGACCTCTTATCCATCTCTCACAAAATGAACTAACACTGCCCTAATAGTTCTTTGAGATGTCATTTACTACTCATTTAAAAGAACAACAACAGGGGCCTCCCTGGTGGCCTGGGGGTTAAGTCTCAGCATTATCTCACTAACTACTGAGGCCTAAATTCAATCCCAGGCCAGGGACCTAACCCACATGGTACTGCAGACCTTTCCTGTCTAGCCCACTGCTCCCCTCAGCTGTCTATTTCAGTCAATCTGCCTGTTCTGCTCCCCACTCTGTCTCTGGTGAATCCTCTCACCCTCCCCCACATCTCTGGCCTACACCACAATTCTATGAAGAAATAAATCTTTACAAAAAGAACAACAACATATTGATCATCAAAGACACATCAGACAGAAATATCACCTTTAGGTAGAAGCGGTGCTATTGCCAGGTAATGGTGTCTCAAGATATTTCTTGACATTATCTATAAAGAGCTTTGGAGCAGATAGTAAAGGCAGCTATGTGTTGTTGATCTAAGTATAGAAAGAAATTCAGTAACAATTTTGGCTTCTTGCTGATGGACAGAGCTCAATTTAATCAAATAGTCATCAAAAGTACATGGATTTTTCAAATCAGAGATGTGGAAATCTAGAAATTAAAAAAATGTATTCAGTGCTACCATAATAACTGTAAAATGAAAATACAAAAATTCAAACTGTGAAAAAAATCTGATTTTTTCTCCTAACCTGTTACAATTTTATGTGTACGAGTGTCATTCCTATACACAGAGACACATACACTATGTCAAAATACTATTTACTCTTATAATTAATCAAGTCCTGCCTTGCCAAGAGTATGAAGCTATTTTAGGAAAGGTTTTTTACTGAAAAACTCAGATACATGCTTAGCTGAGAATAGAGCCACAGTATAAATTTTATCAAGATGCTTGCAGATTCTATCAAAATACGTAGTATGTCAAGTTTAGTTATGAATCTTTTATTTTTATTTTTATTTTTTTAAGTTTTATTTATTTATGCATAAAGGAGCTGGGGCACAGGCCAGAGGTGTGGGGGGTGAGAGGATTCACCAGAGACAGAATGGGGAGCAGAACAGGCAGATTGACTGAAATACACTGCTGAGGGGAGCAGCGGGCGAGACAGGCGAGGTCTGCTGAGCCATGTGGGTTTCTCTCTGGCAGGCCGGGGATCGAACTCGTGCTGCAGAGACTGCGGATTGCTTCCGCTTAACCCCTTGTCCACAAGGGAGGCCCCAGTTATGAATCTTTTACTTGGGACTTTGGGGGGAAAGAGGAAAACCCAAAACAGGTTAAACAATAAGAATGCTTAAAAAACAATGAATTTAGTCCCAAGTATAAGTAATAATACCGTAAATAAGACAGGGAAAATTACCAATGTAATCACCAATCCTTTATTACTAAGAAAAAAAAAATTCTTAGACAAAATTCACCCTATCACTTGGGTTCTTTTCTTGATATTTATTTTTGCGTTGTGTTTACTAGGCTTGCCCATTTATTCTTAGCAGGGTACTAAATCACTGCAGTAAGGCATTCTTCTTTCAGACTCCTCAGATCCACTTTGTGTCTTAAAGTTTACTAATATTTGGTGCTACCTCTGTGCTGTGTTGCTGTTCTATTATTTATCTCTCTCCATCTTTGCACTAAATATTCGTGTTCTCTATTATTGCCATATTGCGGTTTACAGGAAATAAATAATTTGGTATTATGTATTTGGTCTTTATCCACAATTCCTGGCTCAGGACTCCCCAAATCCTTTGGAATTTCCCAAGTATTAAGAGTGATAAATGTGTCTCTTGTTATGTTAATGTGAACACTTTAGTGGAAGCACCTAAGAATGGGGTTGGTTGACAGGACAATAGACTATAATTAGAAGGTTGCAGCTTCCAGTCCCACTCCCTGAGTCCTTGCCAGACAGTGGCAGCAATTATCTTGATTTCTGTTTTGATTTTGCTTCCTTTTTCCCAGTCCTATGTTATCTATTTCTTGCTGTTCCCTGCCAAAATGTGCCTTTGACATGTCCCAAGCTTTAGAGTCTCAATGGTTCCGCTTCAGGCCAACCCTGCCTGATTAGGCATTTGCCCATGAAGGGATGGATAATTTTCGTAGAATCTATTATTTGGAATAGCTTTGCTCTCTCATTTTCTTTGCAATTCTATTAAAGTTCTTTCACACCAAGGGCCTCCCCGGTGGCGCAGGCGATTGAGCGCAGTGCTGTGAAGCTGTCTGCGGCCTCTGCAGCACCGGTTCAATCCCAGCTGGCCTATAAGGGTCCCACATTGCTTGGCAGACCTCTCCTGTCTCTCCCACTGCTCCCCTTAGCAGTGTGTTTCAGTCAGTCTGCCTGTTCTGTTCCCCACTCTGTCTCTGGTGAATCCTCTCACCTACCACGCCTCTGGCCTGTACCCCGGTTCTTGTATAAATAAATAAATAAAAATCTTAAAAAAAAAAAAAAAGTTCTTTCACACCAAGAATATTCTTTCTTTGCATTTGTGCACATAAATAGATGGGTCTCTTTAGAGCATACAACCCTTAATTGTTTGGGTCTGTGGGTATCCCTCACTCACACACTAACAATTTGGGAGACATTTCCAGAATCTGGGCCTACCTGTAGAGGACATGGAAACTGTGTCTTTTTCCCATATTTTACCCTATGTGTATCTTCCCTCTGGCTGTTCCTAAGTTTTATCCTTTGTAATTAAGTGGTGATCTTAGTGAGCAGATGGGTTTCCTGACTTCTGTGTGCCATTGTGACAAATTAATCAACCTCTTATGCAGTTGACCTGGGAATCTGATTTCTCCAACTCTGTCAGAAGCAGAGCTAATCATTTAGGTTTGCAACTGTCACCTGAGATCTGAGGAGGAGGTCATGGGAAACTCCATTGTAGTCAATTGATGGTAACCTGGGTTTGAGGCTGGCTTTTGAAGTGGATGGTTGTCTTAAAAGAGTGAAACTTGGGCCTCCCTGGTGGCTCAAGTGGTTAAGTATCAGCACTGTGAAAATATCCTCAGCCACTGCAGAATGAGTTCGATGCCCAGCAGGCCAGGGAGCTGACCCCATGGCACAGCAGATCTCTCCTGTCTCATCTCCTGCTCCCCTTAACAGTGTGAAATACACTGCTCTGCTCAATTCACCTGTTTTCTGCTCACCACTCTGTCTCTGGTGAATCCTCTCACCCCTCCCAACTCTGGCCTGCACCCCAGCTTTTGTATGCATAAATAAAAAAAAAAGTGAATGCTTTACTTGTGGAAACTGATGCTGTGCCTAAGTAGATAGAGTCAGAATTGAGTTGAGTTCTTAGATACCCAGTTGGTGGCTGAGAATTGCTTGCTTGTGTGGGGAAGCCTGTTCACATACTCATTGTAATTGTGGTATAGGACACCAATTCAATTATTCTGAGAATACTAGAGTTAGGAATAGCATACCTCTTCCTTCTTCTTTTATCAGTTGCACTTTGTATTTGGGACCCTGCATGAAGCTTTCCTAAGTTCATCTTACCTTTTGCATTGCCTTCTCAAAACAACACATTCTTATTTACTGCTTGCTTCCCAGCTCAGATCCAGGCCACTAAGTGTTAAAGTGCAATACTCAAAATACTTTGTAATGCAAAGGCTTGAGCACCAAATCATCAAGTGACAGTAACATTCAGGATGGCTGAACCTGTGTGCTCTGCCTGAATATCGTCCTGCTAAGAGAACTTGAGATACACCATCACCAAGTCAGAGGTCTCCCCCTAGGATCTCCCTCATGGTACAAAGGGTTAAGACTCAGCACTATGAAGCTCTTCTGCAACTACTGCAGCACGAGTTCGATCCCTGGCCAGGGAGGTTAGCCACATGGGACAGCAGATCTCTCCTGTCTTGCCTGCTGCTCCCCTCAGCAGTGTATTTCAGTAGATCTGCCTGTTCTGCTCCCCACTTTGTCTCTGGTGAATCTTCTCAACCCCTGTAACTCCAGCCTGCACCCCTGTTTTTGTATGCATAAATAAAATCTTTTTTTAAAAAAGAAACCTCCCCCTGGTCAAAGTTACCATGTCCCAAAAATCTATGTTTTTGTCCATGGTACATTTTCTTCTAGACTTACTGCCAAAATTAACCATGGTGTATTAATCTCTTCAGGTTGGCAAAAAATACATAACATAAAAAGAGTGACTTCCTGATTTGCAGAGAGCTGCCTTCTCACCCTGTATTCACATGGCCTTTCCTATGTGTGTGAGTGTGGAGAGAGTTTGCTCTCTAACACATCTCATAAAACCACTAATTCTGATGGATTGGGGCCCAACCCTTATGACTTCATTAAACCTCAATTACCTCTTAAAAAAACCTTGTCTCCAAATATAGTCACATTGGGAGTTAAAGCTTCATCACCTGAATTTTGGGGGAAACGTAACTTGGTCCATAGTATATGGTAGTAGTTAGGACTCCTCAGTTGCAAGTAGCAGAAAACAGGTCTAGTTTAGAATCATAGTGCTTTACTGTTACGGGAAGTGTAGTGTAGCAGTAAACTCAGCATAGCCTGAACTTAAAAGCTGTCATCAGGCCTCTTACATTCTCCCCAACCCTTTCAATTCTAAAGAGCCATTCTAGGCTCTTTCCAAGACAGTACTGAGATGCACCTAGTTTGTAAAACTAGGTGCACCTAGTTTGTAAAACTCTTTTAATGAACATACAATATTTTCTCAATAGTTTTACCAAAAACTTCCAGAACTTAGGTCCTCTATAGTCATGTGTTCGTTTTTCATACCATCACTATGGCCAGAAAAATGGACACTAACTGTCCACAGTGTGGGTCTAGTATCACTAGATAACTCTGAAGCCAGGGGGTTGGAATTTGTTAAATCAGTGCAAGAAAGGTTGTGTTAGCACCACAGCTACTCTATTTCTCTATAGCAGACTGGCTCATTTTTCACATCATATTTCAAATATCTGTTTTCATGCATTGATCTCAATGGTCCTTGAAGAGTCTGCTCTAGTATCAACAATTCCCTGAGTCTGAATTTCTGTATATAGAGTGGGAGTATTTATATTTATGTATCCAATATTTTGTTTGAAAAGGACATACTCATAGACCAAGCGCTAATATAATACCTCATAAAAGAAGAACCAGAAGAAAGAAAACAAGCCCCCTTCCACCTCTTTCATCAGGATCCTTTTCTATTTTCCCAAAGAGCAAGTCAGGAATATAATGGCTTTCTTTTAAAATTCACAATTTACATTATCACACAAAAGTGTTTTCAAGTATTTTTCTTTAACATACTAATGTTCATATGTCATTAAGTATATCTTAATTAAATACTTTAAGCAAGTTTTGGAAAACTTGATTAACAACTGATTATTAATATTCCTTCTATAATGTGGTGACAATAATTTTTTTCTTTCTTTTTACTTAGCTTACACCACCCATATACAACATCACTAAGATGGAAGTTCCAATAGCAGTATGGAGTGGGCAACAGGACCCAATTGCTGATCCCAAGGACATTGAGAATTTACTCCCTAAGATTTCCAGGCTTATTTATTACAAGTTGATTCCACACTACAATCATTTGGATTTTTACCTTGGAATGGATGCACCCTGGGAAATTTATCAAGACCTAATTAGATTAATGGAGGAATATTTGTAAATGTAAATACACTTTCCAATCTCTAAGCAAGCAGATTTTCTTAACATTAAGGTGGTATACCTAAGTTAAGGTGACCCCTCAGATGATTCTCACATCCCAGGGTCCCATTGAGTATGGGAGGGGCCTGAGACTTTTTCTTCTAGCTAACAGAACTGAAAAAGGTGATGGGGTATCATGCACTTGGTTGGATCATGTTTATGGCAAAGATGATGGGATGCCACTCTCTGATTACGTCTTATTATGTAAGAATCCATCAAGCAGATGTAAGACATTCTCCTTGTCCTGATGGAGTGAACAGCTATGTTAAGGAAGCTCATATAGCAAGCAATTTTTAAGTGACCTCTAGCCATATAACTAGCAAAAAAAAAAAAAAAAAAACAGGACTGTCAATCAGAACAGATACCAAGAAATGAATTCTGCCTAAAATCTGAATGAATTTGGAAGCCTAATCATCTCAGGAACCTTCCAGTTGAGAAAGCATCCTGGACAACATATGGAATGCAGATTGGTGAAACCCTGAGCAGAGGACTTGGCTATACCATGCCCGGACTATTGACCCATAGAAACAGTGAGATAATAAATATGTATTAAGTGACTAAGCATGTGATAATTTATTATCAGCAATAGCAAACTACTACTGATATTAATAATAATAGAAGCTATTAATAATAGAAGCTATTATTATTATTATGTCACTTGGGTTAAAAGTTTGAGAGCGCCTGTTTCTTATCTTCCTTTGTCTTATTTCCCTTGGCCTTTGGAACTTCCTTGAATATTTCTTATTTTGAGGATCTGCTAATGATTGATTTAATCAGTGTGTATCTGAAAATCATTATTTACCTTCATTTCTTCATTTCATATATCCTTTTATTGTAGTAAAAAACTTAACATGAAATCTACCCTGTCCATTGATTTTTAAGTGTATATTGCAGTATTGTTAATTATAGGCACAATGTTGTTCAGATCTCTAGAACTTACTCATTTTGCATAACTGGAAAGTTGTAACTATTGAAAGACAACTCATTTCTCCCTCCCACAAGTGAATGGCAACCACCATTCTACTCTATGCTTTTATGAATTTGACTGTTTTAGATATCTCATATTAGTGAAATTATGCAATATTTGTCCTATGATTGTCCTTCAGGTTCATCTACGTTGTATGGGAGGGGTTGCTTTGTTTTTAAGGCTGATTAATATTCCATTGTATGTGTCCATTCCTTTTCCTTTCATCCATTAGTGGATATTTGCAGTGCTTCCATATCTTGGTTATTATTTGTAAAGCTGCAATAAATATGGGAGCACAAATAGCCAAGAATTTGAAATAACCTAAGTGCCAATGGACAGATGGCTGAATAAAGAAGATATGGTATATATACAATATATACACACACAGTGGGATACTACTCAGTTATTAAAAAATAAAATAAAAGATGAAATCCTGCCATTTTTCAACAACATGGATGGATATAGAGGTTTAATGAAATAAGTCAGACAAAGACAAATACCATATGATTTTCACTCATATGTGGGGCATAAATAGAACAAATGAATAATGTATGTAAAACAAAAATAAGCTTTCAGACTCTAAGACCAAATTAGTGGCTACGAGAAGTGAATGGGGCAGGGGGAAAAGGTTGGAAAATCAGGTAAAAGGGGTCAATTATATGGTGAGGGATAGAACTGGATTTTTAGTGATCAACATAAGTGTAATAAACATAGAGATATTGACTTATAATGATGTACACTGAAACGTACTTTATAATGAGTTACTTTAATAAGAAATTATTCAAACATAGGACTGCAGATATCCCTGTAATAAACTGTTTTCAATTTCTTCATATAGATACTTCCTTTTCTTCTTACAGATACCCAGAATGGCTGCATCAGATGGTAATTTCAGTTTTCTGAGGAGTCACATACTGTTTTTCAGTGAATTTTTCATTGCCGAGTGCTAAATTTTGCTTTATTCCTTTAAAAAGGGCTAGAGAATCTGGGGTAGTCAGTTAATTCAGTCGCAGTTATATTTGATTGCTTTAAAGCTTGTTTTTCATCTCTTTAAGGACAGGTCTAGAATCATCTACCTGCTAAAGAAGCTTTGCCTTACTACTAAGGCATATTGGTTTTTTTTTTTTTGAGGCTAATCTGGGGTTGCCCTGTGTTTTCAGAAAGCTGTGGAATTCAAATTCTTATGTACACACTAAGAATTGTTCAACCTACATTTTTCTGAAAATGTTCTTTCTTTGGAAGTGATGCTCACTCTTACATAATTTTACACTTTGCATGGGCAGATGATTATCAAGCCAAAGACTCCAGGGCCTGCCTCCCCTATTTCTGGAGTTATTCTCAGCATTACTCCTCTTCATCTCTAATTCTTTTTTTTTTAAGATTGATTTATTCATGTAAACAAGAACTGGGGTACAGGCCAGAGGAGGGTGAGAGGATTCACGAGAGACAGAATGGGGAACAAAATAGGTGGATTGACTGAAATACACTGCTGAGGGGAGCAGAGGGAGGAGAGGTCTGCTGTGCCATGTGGGTTAGCTCCTCCTGGGATTGAACTCATGCTGCAGTAGCTGTGGGTAGATTCATGGGCTCCATCTTAACCCTTTGTGGCACCAGGGAGGTCCTCTTCATCTGGTATTCTAACCAACAAATTTTATTGTCCTCAATCTGCTTGAATTATAATCTCTGTATTCTTAAATTGGCCAAACCATTGTTCTTTCTTTGGGTTCTCCTACCTTTGCTGCGATACAGAAATGTATGGTAGGCAAAAAATTAAAATGTTCACAGAGCTCACTTCATTTATTTTCCTTCTCTCAGTGACCACAGTCTGACTGAACTGCTTCACTTCCAGTGCTTGAAAATTGTTTATTACTTTTCAAGTTTCTAACATTTTATGATACAGTGATAATTCCAGACCCTCATGGCCAGAAGCAAAAGTCAAGATTCTTTTTAAAAATTATATTATTCCACTAATACATCTCCAATGTAACCTGACACAGAAAATAACTGTAAAATAAAAACACTAATATGGAAAGTTTTAAGTACCTCTCTGGTCCATGCAAATTTGTCTCTTTTATTTACTCTGTCAGTATATTGCACAACTGTGATGTAATTCAACTCTCTGATTTTAAATATGAATACTAACAGTCACAATGAGTTTAAATGCCCTGCCCATGGTACATGAGTTTCTGAGTAAAATAAGATTAGAACCTTATTTCCAGATTGCCGATCCAATGTAGTATTTCTACATTCTAAATTTCTGCATTCTAAATTTTTCTCTGCAAAACTCTTACTGCTTCCTCCCTAATGTCTTTAATGCCAAGTTTTCCCACTGATCTCTTTTCTCCATGTGTTTCTTCTTCAAAGGATGTGTTCACCATGAAATATCACCGTGACAAACTTGCAGAACTTACATTCTGTTTTATATTTTATTCCATCAAATGCTAACTCCTATCTTTCAGTTTTCCCATAATCTGCTTCCCTTGGTTTTTTAATTTACATTTGCCTCTGTTTCCTAACCAGATACACATCTTTCATGCAGGCAAGATTTGCATTGTCTCTTTTCATGCTTCTTTCTCATTCTCACAAGCAGAATATGCCCACACTATTTGCCTTAAACTGAATGGAGTTAATTAATACTAAGTCACAACTTGCATTTGTTAATCAAGTACGGTTTTCTTGTCTTTATTCATACCTCTTTAAATTCTCACTTTTAATTTATTTTCTTTATTTTCTTGCTTTATTGTTTAATTTTAATATAATGCTCAAACACATAAATAGTAATATATTTTTGAACTTGCAGCTAAAGAAAGACTGCTTAACTATAGGATAAGGTCCAATCTTTTCAAAAGACCACTGTTCTGAATTCACATGAACCAAAAAAGTCCTAAAACCACAGGGCACATTCCATAAGGATAAGTTACTTAGACCAGACAACACAGCAAAGAATTCCCTAGAGGAAAATTTGTCACTGCTTTCCCACCTAAACTAAAAGATTCAGCTGCAGCTGGAAACCTCCTTCCAGGAGAGGCATCTGTTCCATATTGAAATTGCTCCATTTTGAGAGATAAGGACTACAGATAAAGGGCAAAGAAAAGTCCTAGGTAGTCAATGGAACCATGGCCAGGGATGTACATAGTAGCTTGGGAGCCATGGCTGCTTTCCATGTGAATACTTAAAAGTTTCTTGTTACTTGATTTACTATAAGGAAAAATGGAGCAGTTTATAGAAAAATGCTATTTCCTTTGTAAGATTCATAAATTGAACATCCTGGTCCTTTAAGAAACTGATCTTTGGATTAGTGGACATTTCTGTACCACTTCCTTACTCTCAGCCTCAATGTCCTCATTTGTAAAATGATGAACTCACTGACACCATTTCAAAAGGTTAAAGCGCAATAAAAATAGGCTATACTTGTAAGAGATGAGTCTGCTGTCTCCTCATTCCCCACATGCTTGCATGAAACTTGAGATAACTTATATGGTACATTTTCCTTGTTACTAGTATGGACTGGGTAATTAGAATGACCTGAAAAATGTTCAACTGTCTACTCATCAGGAATGAAATCAGGTTTAAAATGTAGAACAATATAATTTCTCCCTTCTTCCCTTCCTTCCTTCCTTTGCCTGTTACAATCTTATAAACTTCCTTTGATAATTTGAAGAAAAATAATATTTTTTCTTTCCCAATAGGTAAAGGTCACAGATAGTAAAGTGAAAAGTAACTTCTGTGTTCTGCAAGTTATTGCAAATTAACAACTTATTTGTCATGTGATAAGGAAGGGTGGGAATTAATGGTAAAAAAAAAATGAATCCAAATAAAGATGGGAAATTAATTCACGTCTCAATACTTAGTTACAATAGTAATGAGGTTCCGGCTTGAACTAATTCTTAAAAATATCATTCTACATAGAAAGAGAACAGATGATGGCCACACACAACTTACAGGTGGGGTTCCAAGTCAAATAGTGGAGAACAATCCCCTCTTCCTCATCACGAAATAAGGAACCCTACTCCCAATCCCAAAATTGAACACAGTCTTACTCAGCCTTTATGTTGAGTTGCTAGGCCTTTAAGTACTATCAGCCACCAGCTTTCACTATTTCCATGTAAATTCATCAAAATTCCATTGGTGTAATAATTGTGGAAAAACTTTCTGCAAAAGCTGTTAATACCATAATAGATGAATTGGGCAAATTCAGCTAACCTGTCAGTTCCATTTTTTGGTTTACCGTCTCAATATAAGTTTTCTCTGCTCATAAAACACACCCATAAACAAACAAAAAAGACAAAATCTAAGTTCTTAGTTTTCACAGTGCCCCCAAACTCTGCATGGATTGGTAGTCTTCATGAAGCTTCACGTGGGAGCAGAGCACTTTCTGGTCTGGGTAGAGTTTTCCACAGATGCTGCGGGAGCTGCCCTCATCGTCCTGTGTGAGTCCAAGGCATGGCTGCTGAGCAGTGTGTGGACGCGAAAGATTTACCGGAACTTGCATTCGAAGTGCTTCTCCCCTGAGCGCTGTCCACACTGTGTGCAGTATGATGCCCAAGACGGTGAAATTCTCTGTACAAAACTCAGTGGTAGGGTTGGTCTTCAGAGCGGACTGTCATGTTTGTTTAGGCAGGAAGATTGAGAGAAGCATTGGTGCGCTTGTGAGGCCAGTGCTTCTTGTGCGAGTGCAGAATATGGACTGGAGTTCCCCAGCTTCTCAAACGATTATTTGCAGAGAGCAGAGGGAAATTTCCCTTGTCCACACAGGAGGTGGTGGCACTTGAGAGGCCAGTGTAATATTTGTGGGTAAATACTTTTCCCTATCTTTCATTTTACTCTACTTTCTGCAGACTTCAGAGATCCCAGACACCTACTTTTCCTGCTCTGTGAGCTGAAGGCTCAGGGAATGTCCAAAACTTTTAATAGCAATCTCTGTTCCACGCAAGGAGCTCTTGGTTCTGGTAGATCGTTTTGCATAAAATATCTGCTTTGATAGTTCTCTACAACTAGGTTCTACTCCCTGGAAAAGAACACAGTTGACAAAGGACATCCCGTTGCCCAGATCTCCTTTTCCATCTATAAAGTGGCTCAAATGATCTACCTTCTGCTAGATGTGAAAGTCCTTATCCAGAGTTTGAGGAAGAGAATCAGACCAACATGTCTGTGGGAGCAAGGAGGCAGGAAATCGCGTGGTGCTGGCGAGTTAAGTGCTCCAGGCTGGGAATAACCCAGTGAGCTAAGTGCAGACTCTCCAAGAGAGGGCTTCCCTTTCAAAACCCTGGGGCCGTGCTCATGTCCCTTGTGTACTAGGGTAGACCACAGCTCCCTAGTGGGGCTTCCTTGTGAGGCTCACAAGGAAGCTGTCCAGATGGTGAAGGAGGGAATAGTCTGTGGGAGAGATTGGAAATCCTCCTGTGCAGGATTAGGGTGATCTGGAGTGACCCTAGAGTGGGAACAGCTGCTCAGTGTTGGCTGCTAAGTGTTGACAGCTGCAGGTGGGTGGCACACCTTGTTGAGGGGCCTGGCCTCCCCTGAAGAAGCCTTCTGAGCCCCAGTGGGCATCAGGTCTTCCAGAGCACTGCCGGAGAGCAGGAGACTCCAGGATCCTGAGGGGCAATGCGGGCTAAAGACAGATAGACCACGGACCTGTAATTTATTTTCAGCAGGAGTCTCAAGATACATCACCCACACTCTCATCAATCAATTTAATGTATTTGTTTGGTTTTGTATTACATGTCAGGAATCTGAACACTGCCACCTTCTGACAGGGAGAAAACTTTAACAAGGGATCATTTTCCAGCTTCACTATAAGGCTACCAGGAGCAGGACTTAGTGATAGGCTATCCTTGTAATCCCTACCAAAAGAAATTTCCAAAGAATTATTCAAAGTTGCAGGTCATTAATTTAAAAGATTTTACCCTGCCCTTCTTATGTATTAGAGTCTGGAGGTATGGGATGAAACAAAGGAAACTGAGTCCTTACCTATACCATTTGTATTGAGTATAAGATATGTGGGAAATATATCTTAATTCCCAGTGAGGGGAGTGATAAAAATATCTAACATTGGGGCCTCCCTGGTGGCACAAGGGGCTAAGTCTCAGCACTCTGAAGCCACTGCAGCACAAGTTTGATCCTCAGCCAGGGAGCTACCCATACGGCGCAGCAGACCTCTCCTGACTTGCCTGCTGCTCCCCTCAGCAGTGTATTTCAGTCAATCTGCCTGTTATGTTCCCCTCTGTCTCTGGTGAATCCTCTCACCCTTCACACCTCTGGCCTGCACTCCAGTTATTCTATGTAAAAATAAATAAAATTTTAAAAAAATCTAAGATTATTTAATCCTTACTATGCACTTACTGACTTACATAACATTGACCAAAGTAATTTATCCTTCCCACATGTCTGTTATAGCAGTACTGTGCTCACCTTATTTTGCAGAAGACAACCACTGCTCAGAAAACCTAAATACATGTTCAGGTCAAATATTGAAGAATTAGTAGCAAATCTAGGTCTTAACCACAGAGTTTTCTAAATCCACATCCCAGGCTATTAGCACTTTCCTGTGCTGTCTCCTTAAAGATAAAGACCCAGGACACCAAAGAAACTTTGTCCTGGCCAGGGAAGTTCATGCTTGCTAGAGAATTTTTACAACTCTTTACAGTGGGCAAGGCCAGGATTTTAGTCAGAATTAGTGTAAACAGAGAAACAAAAGCAAACTATGTCACCTGTGAACAGAAAGGGAGTTGCTGAAGCAGCAACAGGGGCAGAAGATGGAGGGGATAGTGCTAAGACAGAGCAGGAGTTTACACAAGTATGTAAAACAGGCTACCCAAGTTCTGAGTCAAAACTGGCCTGGATAGTATTCATCTGACAAATGTGTTGACAGGCTTGTTGTGATCATTTTTCCAAACCACACACTTTAAGGTAGCAGCCAGGAGTCATCCACTTGACCCTACCCAGTGTAATTCCTCTCAATGAAACCCTGCCCTGCAATATTGGAGAGTTATTTAAGCTTCAACAGAAACTCTCCTCCCTTCTATACTTACTAGAATCAGCAATTTTGAGAAGTCACCACCTTCTATCAGTAAGGCTTTTCCCTAGCCTCACATTTGCGGTTTCTTATATGCAGCTGAATATTTTCACACATTTTGGGTTCACCTTCAAGATCCAGTCCTTACAGTGTTGGTACCAGCTACTGAATCCTGTTCAACAATATGGTGTCAGATGCTCTATTTGATTTGCTAAAACAAACCAGTTGGGTGAGCCCTCCTCTCAAGCATGTCATGGATACTACTGAAAGTTATAAAGAGCATCATCATGAAAAATCACTGTCATTTCTGTGGCAATTTATGCTCTTTCTAAATAGCTTTCATAAGGATGGTTACCTTTCCTGTTATTGATTGAAGGATATTATGGACATACTGTGGAAAGAATGGTCATGTTAGTGTTAGACACAGAAACTCTGGAGTCAGCTCCACTGCTTATTAGTCCTGTGACCCTGAAAAAGTCATTTATCAATGATTCCAACAATCCCCTTTTCTACAAAATGGAGATACTCATACCCCACTTGCTATCATGAAGACCATAGATATGTACGAAGCATATATTTGTACAGCACAGAACTTAATCATGGAACCATTATTATACATTATTGTTTTTATGCCAAATTAATTACTCACTGTAATGCATTTTTCTTATTTGTAAAATAGAAATAATATTAATACTTCTACCTTTTGAGTATTATGTGATGATGTTTTGAAAGAATTTAATATGATACCAGTTATACAGACAGGGGTTAATAAATATTATGATTTATAAAATTCTACTTAAAAATAATGGCCTAAAATCTTTGTTTTTATTTTTTTATTTTTTTAAAGATTTGGAGTATAGGCCAGAGGTGTGGGAGGGTGAGAGGATTCACCAGAGACAGAGTGGGGAGCAGAACAGGCAGACGAACTGAAAACACTGCTGAGGGGAGCAGCCGGCACAACAGGAGAGGTCTGATGCACCATGTGGGATTGTTCCTGGCCAGCCAGGAATCGAACCCCTGCTGCAGAGGCTGCAGACAGCTTCATAGCACTGCGCTCAACCGGCTGCACCACGGGGGAGGCCCCCTAATACTTTTAATCATGACCAAAATCCTATATGGAAATTAGAATTCTTAATTTAGTATACCAATTACTTAAGTGATATTACAAAGTCGTATTTTATCATAAGATGTATTTACTTAATCTCTTAAGATCTGGATGTATTTCATCTTAATAATACTAACAGAAATCACCTCTACCTATCATTTTTAGTCACTCAATATTTTCCAGGCACTATACTAAGTGTTTCCATTGATTCTCACAATAGTCCTGAAGATGGATTCCATGTACCCTCGTTTTACAGATGAGAAGATTGAATGAGTATTTATGACTTTTTGAAGCGACAGAGCCAGGGGTGAAGTGAAAGCCATTTTCTTTTCTTTTTTTTTTTTTTAAAGTGATAAGTGGTTTTATTTTATTTTGTGTTAAACATCAGGGTGAGATGGAACCGGATGAAAATTTTTTTAATAATTAATTTTTTATATTTTAAATCATTATTCATTTTTAAATAATATTTGCTTGCCCCCACCTCCCCCAGGTGTAGTCCCCATAGAATTTCCTTCACCAATGCACCCGTGCACCATCACCTCAGTCCCCTGTGCTCCTCCCTCCCTCCCTCTGATCCCTCTCCCTCCTCTCCTGCAGTGTATCTCTGATTTATAATTGTATGTTTTTGCTTTGTTGTGTTTTGTACTGTTATTATTTTTTTTACACTGATGTCTTATTTGGTTCCCCTATACTCCTGCTATAAGTGAAGCGTCCGATATTTTTCTTTTTCCTTCTGGCTTTTTTCACTGAGCATAATTCCTCTAGTTCCATCCACATTGCTGTAAATGGCATGAGTTTATCTTTCTTGATTGCTGAATATTTCATTGTGTATATATACCACATCTTCCTAATGCAGAAAGTCATTTTCATACATTGTTAATTAACCATGGCATTATGTTGTCTCTTGAAGTGTAATATTACCAGCATAAAAGAATGTGTCAACAATCATTCTCCACTCTTTCATTCAATAAATTAAATAACTTCTAGTATTTTATTCAATGCTGTACAGTCTGCTATGGGGGTGGAGAAGGGAAAGAAATAGAATGTGTGTATGAGGATGGGGGATTAATATTTGAGTTTCTGTTATGTGTCAACTACCTAACAAAACAAACATCTCTTTTAGTCCTCATTGTGAGAATTATAGATTATAAGTTAGATATTAGTATCCCCATTTCTCACATGAAGAAGCCCAAGATCAAATAACTAACTGATTACTCTAGTTCTCAAGATCACTTCCATATACTCCCAAGGTTACGTTCTAGGTATCGGTGTTATCATATGTACATGAAATATAACAATATATCATTACATACACTAAATTCCACATGGATGGTTAGGCACAAAGAGTTATTGAACCTTAAGGGAAAATCATAATAAGCTAAAGAGTCAGAAGAAGACATCACAAAGGAGGAAAGAATGGCCTAAATTGTAAAGGAAGCTTTGCATTATTCTACAGACATAAGAAGGGGCAGAGAACAAGCAGGCTACCTGGTTTCCAACTGAACTTGGTCATGCAACCAGCTGTCTGATGGCAGTAGATTTGCCTGTCTCATTCCTGATTGTACCCATTTACCCAGACACAGAGGCAGTGATCAATAAATAGTTGGGTGCCTGGGAGTGTCCTTTTTGTCCTCCAAGCACTTGATTGGGTCCTAGAGAAATTGGGGTACTTTTAAGAGAGCTAATTAATATACATTTGGCTAAGACTCATTTCTCAAGAATTACTTGGCATAAATAAAGGGGCAGTAGCTATGAGTGGGAGGTTGTTAAATGAGATCTCAGCCTTGGCAGAAGGCTGGCTGATAGGGATGTACATCTTTGGTGACTCTGGCTTATCAGATTGGCATATTACAACATTCCATCTTGTCAGTGTCCCAGAAATGATAGCACTTGTACTTGATTAGCCACATAACTGAAATTTACAAGAAGAAGCTGCAAAACATTATGTGTTTATTTAATTAAAAAATATAGTTGTCAAAGAACTATATTGACTTTTGGGTTAAATTAATACATTCTTTCTCTGTAACAAAACATATGGGAAATCCCCAGTATGAAAATGTTGCTTTAGAAGGAAGAACAAAATCAAAGGAGGTAGATGGTCTGACAAGATACATCATCACTTACACAATCATTCAATTACATTGAGTATTTCCACAAGGAAATAATAGTCTAAACACTTTATGTGAATGATCTCATTTAATCTTCAAAATAGTCTTACAAAATGGTAGATTTCTCATCTCTTAGTTACAGACTACTGAACTGAAGTTTGGAGGTATTGGACAACATAACACAAAATAGGGCCTCCCCTGGTGGCGCAGCGGTTGAGCGGTGGGCTACAAAGCTGCCCGCAGCCTCTGCAGCGCAGGCTCGATGCCTGACCCCCAGAGAGGGTCCCAAATGGCACGCAGACCTTTCCTGCCATGCCCGCTCCTCCCCTCAGCAGTGTATTTCGTCAGTCTGCCTGTTCTGCTCCCCACTCTGGCTCTGGTGAATTCTCTCACCCTTCAACGCTTCTGACTGTACCCAGTGCTTGTAAAAATAAATAAATCTTTTTAAAAAAAGAAAATGGCATATGCTCTACTGCTCTTTATATAATTAAATCCTTCATTATAATTGTGATGAATCTATCAACAAGAAGTGTCACCTAATCAAGGTGAAGAGGGATGTTTTCTCTAAGGAAATTAAATTTCCACAGAAGTCTGCAAAATGTGCCAGATATTTCACACAGGGTACTAATGCAGATAGCAGCAAGCTAGACTGATTGGAAAAAATTAAGAAGCACAGGTAGAAAGTCAGACACCACAGGATTCCACTCATACATGGTACATAAATAAATAAAACAAATGAAATAAATAAAACAAAATCAAACTTTTAGGCTAGGAGACCAAATTAATGGTTACCAGAGGGAGGGAAAGATGGGTAAGAAGGGTAACTGTATGTTGATGGATGGAATTAATCTTTTAGTGGTGACTATCATACAGTAAATGCATTTAATGGTATACACTTGAACCTATAATGTCACAAACAAATGTTACTTCAAAAATTAATAAACAAATGGAAATAATATATCAAGGGGGGAAATGAAACACAGGAAGTCAGGGATAGAGTAGAGCAATATGGACTAGAAGAGGTAGATAAAGACTTCTTTTTAGGCCTTCCTAATCACTCACAAAATTTTGAATGCAATGCCACTAAAGATTTTTAATCTCAAGGGTACCTAAATAATTAGAAGTGTGATTAAAAATGATAATATCTGCACGTAGAAGTGATATAGGAAATCTAGCTAGAATGTGGGAATGAACCACAAATCCCCCCCAAATAACCAAAGTAATACTAACTACCACCCCCCAATGCCTATATCTCACTCTCAAGCTTCAAACTATACCACAAAGTTACAGTAATCAAGAGAGTATGTTATGGTAATAAAAACAGACACACAGACCAATGAAATATAATTGAGAGCTCAGAAATAAATCTATGGACAGTTAATATATGGACAGTTGTATGGACAGTTAATATACGACAAAAGAGCAAAGACATTACAAAGGGGAAAGGAAAAATTCCTCAACACATCTTGGGAAAATTAGCCACATGCAAAAGAAGTAAACTAGATCATCATCTCACACCATACACAAAAATTAACTTAAAACAAATTAAAACCTTGGATGTAACACTGAAATTGTAAAATATAAAGAAGAAAACATAGGTAAAAATACTCTAAGACATTAACTTTATACATGTCTTTGAGGACTCAACTCCACAGTCAAGGTAAAAAAATGAAAATAAACAAATGAGACTACATCAAACTAAAAAGACTCTGCACAGTAAAAGATAGCATTGTTAATATAAAAAGACAGCTACCAAGTGGGACAAAATGTTTGCATTTCATACATCTGACAAGGGGCTAACACTCAAGATCTACAAAGAACTCATACACTTCAACAAAGAGAAAGCAAATAACCCAATCAAAAAATAAGCAGGGAAACTAAACAAATAGTTCTCCAAAGAATACCAAAATGGCCAACAGGCACATGAAGAAAATTTTAATCATCACTTATCATCAGGGAAATGCAAATCAGAGCTACAATGAGATAGCATCTTACTTCAGTGAAAATTACCCATATCAGGAAGATCAAAAACAACAAGTGTTAGCAAGGGTATGGAGAAAAAGGAACTTTCCTACACTGTTGGTGGGAATGTAGGCTGTTTCAACCCTGTCAAAAACATATAGAGATTTCTCAAAATATTAAAAATAAATCTGCCATATGACCCAGCAATTCCACACCTTGTTATGTACCAAAAGAATTTGAGAATACTAATTTGAAGGGGTAAATGAAATGCACTCTTTTGTTCACTGCCATACTATGTCCAATAGCCAACTTATAAAAAAAAACTAAGTGCCCAAAAACAAATGAGTGGATTAAAAAGATGAGTTATATACACACAATGGAATACAACTCAGCTACTTTTTTTTAAGATTTATTTATTCATTTATTTATTTATACAAGTACCAGGGTACAGGCCAGATGCGCGGGCGGGTGAAAGGATTCACCAGAGACAGAGCCTGGAACAGAGCAGGCAGACTGACGAAATACATTGCTGAGGGGAGCAGTGAGCGAGACAGGAGAGGTCTACTCGCCATGTGGGTTGCCATGTGTGTTACTCCGAGGCCGGTGGGAATCGAACCAGCACTGCAGAGGCTGCAGACAGCTTCACAGCGCTGTGCTCAACTGCCTGTGCCACCAGGGAGGCCCAAGAACACTTAAATATTAATAAGTAAATATTATCAAACTAGGGTCACTGTAATAAAGTAATAAGTTAATGTTTTTCTAGTTTTATTGACCTTGGGAACACTAGTGGATAGTGCACTTTTGATAAAAAGTTGTAGCTAAATGTTATGTTTGTGCACTTGTCTCTTATTAGACAATAATATTCAAAAGTTATGGGAGCAGGATTAAGGAAGAACTTGAGAGGATACTTTTAATAATGGAAAGTTTGTTAGATATTCAATTCAAATCATGTAAATGATACAAAGTTATGCATTTGGGATGAGTCATGTGGAAAACAATCTGTTTGAAGAAACACTTTAGAAAATGAGAACAAAAGAATGGGAATGCATAGCTGATTTTTTCCATGCAGCCACTTGTAACACTTGACTGTTGACAATTGAAATATTGTTAGTTCTAGTGGAGATGAATTATCAGTGTAATATAATTATCAGATTTCAAAGATAGTGCAAAAAATTGAAACATGTGCACATTGAAATAATATTTTGTAGATTGTAGATTGCATATTGAAATAATATTTTGTATCTATTGCATTAAATGAAATATAATATACAACTTGATTAAATCCATTTCTTAAAACTTTCAAAGAATATAACTATAAGGAAAAAAATACATATATATACTTCTATTGAACATTACTGCATTAAACAACACTGCTTAGGAAAAAGTGTAAGGTAATTATATTAAAAAAATCTGTTTATTTGTAGGAAAACTTGAATAATTCTACATTGATAAGATGTTTAAATGTATGGAGAAATGAGAGAATATAGATTGTGTGAAAGATATCAGATTGTTCCATAGTAGTCACCAAGTTCAAAGATGATTTGGAAGCTGAATAACAGGAAAACTGATATTAAACCATAATTTTTTATTGTATTTGTGTGCAGTGGAATTTATGAATATAGTTCTAAACAATAGTTCCAACTGGAACCTACTCTAATTTGATACAATAACAAAACAAGATTGGTTTTTCCTGTAAATTTACTCTTCTATTAAATTTTCTATGTAAAAATATCCTTTGAAACAGTCTGAGGAGCATAGAGGGCCAGTAGAATTTATGTCCAAACTGGTGGCTGTTAAAATAAAAATACCTGACACAAAGTAAATAATAAATAATTAGGAATTCACTGTTAATAATAACAATGTTAACATTCCTCAGTAACTAGGCAACATTCTCTAGATTGTTATATTCATCTATTCACTCAACTGTATTTTTAATGTTCATCGTGATTAGGGGAGAAGGAAATTAAGTTATTATGATACTGAAAGACATCTACACATTTTCAGGGGTGCTGAGAAATTTGAAGGAATTTGAGAGTAATTTAACAAAATATAACTCAGGAGAGAAAAAAGAACGTTTTTTATTATCCAAACAAGCAACATTATCCAAACAAGCAACATTACCTCTTTGCACATTCCAGTCACCAATTATTTACTTAGACAAATTGGTGAGACTGAAGATCCAACCTGAATTTTTGCCTAAGTGAGCTGTGTATGTTTTTCTTTAAAAAAAAAAAAAATCTGCCACTTGGGGCCTCCCTGGTGGCGCAGGAGTTAAGTCTAGAGCTTTGAAGCTATCTCCAGCTACTATGTCAGGGAGCTAACCCTGCACACACAGGGCAGCAGACCTCTCTCTCCTGCCTCGCCTGCTGCTCCCCTCAGCAGTGTATTTTAGTAGATCTGCCTGTTCTGTTCCCCATTCTGTCTCTGGTGAATCCTCTTACCGCCCTTGGCACTTCTGGCCCACACCCCAGTTCTTGTGTGCATAAATAAATGAAAATAAATCTTAAAAAAAAAGTCCCATTTGAATATAACTCCTACAGAAATTCAAATACAAAGTAGGCTCTAGAAAATACCATACATAGACTCTGCATATTAAGTAAGCAGTTAGGCAAGTAAACCTGTTGGGAGGAATGATGGTATAAATATTCCTCCTGTTGAATGCTATGGCCCCTCCTCCTCATTCTCACAAAGCTTTGATCTTTGCCTGCAATACAGTCCTGATCCTGCCACTTGGGATGTGGATATCATCAAGGACAATCACTGGCACTGCTGGTAATATCTTCTCTTTAAATATAAGTGATCTTTCCTTTAAGCATTTTGAATTAGGGTGGATGTATGTTCAGGTAGCATAATATGGCCTCCTTTCAGAAATATTTAATCATTCAGTTATTTATGATGGCTAGAACTTTTTGTCATTTCTCTCTTCATAACAAACTCTGAATTTGTTTTTTTTTTATTTTTTTAAAGATCTATTTAATTTATTTATGCATATAAGAACTGAACTGTAGGCCAGAGGTATGGGAGGTGAGAGGATTCACCAGAGAAAGAGTGGGGAGCAGAACAGGCAGATCTACTGAGATACACTGCTGAGGGGAGCAGCGGATTAGAAAGGAGAGGTCTGTTGTGCCATGTGGGTTAGCTCCCTGGCCGGGGATGGAACTCTGGCCATAGAGGTGGGCCATCACAGTGATAGCACTGAGATTTACCATAGGCCACCAGCAGGCCCAGCTACCCTGAATTTGGAGGTGAATTTAGTATAGTGGAACTGCAAAAGAAATTCATTAATTTAATTTATTTCGGTCACTTAATGTTGATACATTAAAGGGAACATGCTCCACTTTAATAGCTAGTCTCAAAAACATTATTTTATAGATAGCATGAGCATTGCCAACTCTGGTTTGTGGGTAAAGAAATAAAATTTCTAAAGGTAATTTAAAGTGCCTTTTCTAAAGCCAAACTGCTAATTTAATCATTTTACACATCACACACACACACTTGTGTTTTTATTGAGTCTTGTTTGAGTTTTAAGATACACACTTTATTAAATAAATCATCTAATAAGAAAATACAAATTCTGTGTTCTTATTCACATTAAGTATTTTATTCCAAGGTAAAATCTATCTCAAGAGTGCAAGATTTCAAAATTATGTCTTTTTCTAAAATTCTAACTAGTTTCTATTGTGTTGGTTATGATCTTAATCTTTTTACATTTGAGTTGTTTTCAAGAGGAAATTATGCATCCTTTGATACAAAGTCATGTATTCAGAAAAAAAAAAAGTCTGTGTAGAAAGAAGTAAAAATATAAGTAAAAAAAGATGAGACCTGATAGCAAATGTATTGAACTAGAACGTTAGAAGGAAAATTATTATTTTCACAGACAGACATCAAATTCAAGGACTTATGTTCAACCATGAATTTTCAATCATCTTGATAATCAAATGGGCAGCCATCATTCAGCAATTTGCTCTGGCTGTGATATGATCCTTAAATCAAGAAATAAGAAATACCACACAACTTCTGAAAAGTTCTTTCTTAATCTGTATTTTGACCAAGAGTCCTTTCCAGCCCAAATATCATCTAATTTTATGAGAAAAAGGCAGGCAAATGTTCAGCTTCTAGAGAGTAAGAGAGACTGTATTTCATAGAGCCAAGGAAGAAGTTTCAATGGATTTCACTTTGATTCATTTCAATGTATTGAATACTTACTAAAATAGCAAGTCTTTTAAGAAGAGTGATTAAGAAGTAATTTAAGAAAAGAATTAAAAGGTTGCTCCAGATCATTCAGATGATCTTCAAAACTGAGAAAAGAATATGAAAAGGCAAAGGTATAGAAATTTTGAGGTTTGAGCTGCTGAAGAATCTTCACAAGCTGATGAGATTCACTATATTGGTAGTATTTTCACATGAAGTCACGACAACAAATCAACATCACTAAAAATATCATCATGCTTTCTAAAACTCTCCAAAGAGCCCATTGACATTTTGTTAAAAGATACTGGTTTAACCCAGGACAGATTGCAAACAAGTCCACACACCTCTACCACTGTATTGTCCATCAGCGCAAAGCATGACTGAGTCTTTCATCAAAGGCTGAATGAATATGGAGTGCTACTATTCCCGCAGTCAAGAGCTTCTTTTTACTCTTGTTTGTTTGATTAGCATGAAATTTCCCATTCAAATGGAACAGATCTTAGGATCTAGACAAATATAAATAACATCTTTGTTTTTGAAAGGATTAGAAAATGAATCCAAACTAACACAACTGAAACGACTGAATCATGCTTAGACTTCCCTGATCTTCTCCATGTTAGGAAATGAAAGAGATTCTGTTGCTACTTGAACTCGATATCATACAAAGTAAAGTGGGAAAGTGAGGCAGATGTGCCTCTATTACATAATATTTCAGGTGGGGTTTAGAGAGAATTGTCTTCATTCACCTCAAGCCTCAATTTCTGCCTCTGATATGGTAGGGGTAATATGGTATGTGGGTCAGCACCCACAGTGATTGATACCAAAGTTGACAGCAGACAAAACCCTTTGGCATATGGGTCAGTTTCCTGTGCCATGCTGCTAGTTCCATTTTTTTTAATATTTATTTATTTATGCATACAAGAGCTAGGGTACAGGCCAGAGGTGTGGGGGGTGAGAGGACCCACCAGAGACAGAGTGGGGAACAGAACAGGCAGACTCACTGAAATACACTGCTGAGGGGAGCAGCGGGCGAGACAGGAGAGGGCTCCTGCACCATGTGGGTTGCTCCCTGACCGGCCAGGGCATCAAACTCATGCTGTAGTGGCTGAGGATAGCCTCATAGTCTGTGTCTTAAACCCTTGCACCACCAGGGAGACCCCCCCAATTTTTTCTGAACCTCAAGTGTCACAAGTCAGAATGGCCTCATCTTCTGAATTTACTTACGGTCTATCACATCCCTACACACAAAATTGTTGACAGCAGTATTTTCATAGACATCACTTTATTTGACCCTCATAATAATGCTGTGGTTTGGGGCCTCCCTGGTGGCACAAGGCGTTAAGTCTCAGTGCTATCAAGCTATTGGCAGCTTCTGTAGCATGAGTTCTATCCCCACCCAGGCAGCTGACCCACATGGCAAAGCAGACTTCTGTCTTACCCACTGCTCCCCTCAGCAGTGTATTTCAGTAGGTCTGCCTCTTCTGCTCCCTACTCTGTCTCTGGTGAATCCTCTCACTGACCCACCCCCACACCTCTGGCCTACACCTCAGCCTTGTGTGCATAAATAAATAAATCTTAAAAAAATGCTGCGGGGTCAAAAAGGAAGGTATTATTACCTTTGATTTTGTCTATTAGGATCCTGAATACTTTCTACTTCCCCACTTGATGCACTGGTTTGAAAATATCACTGAGCCCTCCCATCAGTGACAAACACAGTGGAAACATGGAAGATTCTGCCAAACTGGTTTTATGGCACCATGTCGACCACTATTGCCCAATCTGCAAGCATTTGGTGTGTCTGGAAGACGCCCTAGGTGTGTGTCATCAACTAGGGTTTCCTCATGTCCACAGGCTTCCTGTCTTTCAACTCTCTAGCTTCTAACTGTTAATGTGACCACATTTCATTCTTCAGCCTGATGTTACACACAAAAGTTCAGAAGTTCCTAACCAATAAGGAGTCCTCGGGGAGAAGGAAAGTCCCCTAACTAGGTAAGATCATCATTTCTCACAAGTGGTGGAGCATTGGGAGAAGTCAGGTGCAATGGCTCTGCAGAGGACTGCAGTGTTCCTGTTCTAGTTCTTTCACCTGTTGGCTCTGTGACCTAGGAAAGGTACTCAGTCTTTCTAAGCCTTTGGGGTTTTTTCCCCCCAGGATAATAACAGTACCTACTTCGTGGAGTTCCTTCAAGGTTTAATTATCATATCTGAAGTGTTTAGAACAGCATCTGGCATAAGTATCAATAATATTAGCTATAATTAGTTTCTAAGAGTTTTGATTATATCACTATTTACAGATGTAAAATAATCTTTGGCCTGATAGCAAATATATAGCAAGCTATTTAACTTCAGAAGTAAAGTCTGAATTTCTAGAAGTTAGTCATTCATTTATTATAGTAAAGAAATTTTCTCTGATATTACTCTTTTACTTATTCTTAGATTAAGAAAAATAGCCAAAGTATTAAGAACTTCCACAGCACTTAGCACTTTATGTATATTGTATTACTTAATTCTCTCTATAACCCTATTGGTATGTTACATTAGTGTCCCAATTTTACCAGCAAGGGAAACAAAACACAAAGCTACTGAATTACTTGCTCAAGGTCAGACGTCTTCTCTAAAATGAGCCTGAACTTCAAATTCAGACCGCTGGACTACAGTACTCATAAAATGAGCTCTCTACCCTCTGATGGTGTCAGCCTGGCTTTGAAGAGACATGCACTCAAACCGTGCCAAGGAAGGGAGGCTGCACATTTATAAATGCAAAATCGCTTTGGGTATCCACAAGAGAAATAACCACATCACTAGAACCTGATCCTAAGCTGTTTGGTTTGGTTGAAGCTTCATTGTTATTATTCTTTATTGTTTATGAGAAACTGGGTTAGACTAGGGGAGAGCTCCATTTTTATCTTTGCCACAGAATGGAAACTTGTCTTCTGGATCTCTCTGTATCCCGGCAATTCACAGGTGAGCAAAGACCCAACATAGTTGAAAAACTTTGATTTAAATAAGAGTGAAAAAGGCTTTTAACTAGCTTAAGTTCATTTATTCTTAAGAACTATTTAAAGGCAGTTTACATAGTTAAACATAATAGTAGTAGTAGTACTAGTAGTAATAATAATAATAATAATAATACCACAGTTAGCCCATTGTGTTTACTCTTTGTGTTTACTCTTTACTTCTTCCACACTTCCTAAGGTTTTTTTCATGTATTAATAAAGTTTTCACTAAGGCATTGTTTTCATTTCATTCATCAACTTTGATAGGTAAAATTAATCTGTGATTATTAAATGTTTTTTGTCAGGCTTTCCCATGATGTGGCTGTTTTTAACAACAACCTCTTTGATTTGTGGAACTTTAAATGCTGGTGAATTGCTTAATTTGGAAAATGAAGCAAATCCTGAAGTGTGGATGAATATTGTAAGCCATGGGAAATTTTATTTATTTATTTATTTATTTTAAGATTTATTTTTATTTATACAAGAACTGGGGTACAGGCCAGAGGCATGGGAGGGTGAGAGAATTCACCAGAGATAGAGCAGAGAGCAGAACAGACAGACTGACAGAAAACACTGCTGAGAGGAGCAGCGGGAGAGACAGTAGAGGTCTGTGTGCCATCTGGATATCTCCCTGGCCGGCCAGGAATCGAACACACGCTGCAGAGACTGCAGACAGCTTCACAGCATTGCGCTCAACCTGCTGCACCAATTGGGAGGCCCAGCCATGGAAAATTTTAAAGAACATCAAACAAAATAGACTAATGGCTTGGGAGGTTATTAAAGGTCCTGTTATGGTAGAAAATCTCTGCTAAAGAAGTGGTTTTTAACATTTCCCTAAGAATCAAGCTAGGTTGATCTGCTTTTTTTTTTTTAAAGATTTACTTATTTATCATACAAGAACTGGGGTGCAGGCCAGAGGTGTGGGTGGTGAGAGGATTCACCAGCGACAGAGTAGGGAACAGAACAGGCAGACTGACTGAAATACACTGCTGAGGGGAGCAGCAGGCGAGACAGGAGAGGTCTGCTGTACCATGAGGGTAGCTGCCTGGCTGGCCTGGATCAAACTAGTGCTACAGAGGCTGTGGATTTCTTCATAGTGTGGTGCTTAACCCCTTGTACCACCAGGGAGGCCCCAAGAATATAGTTTAGTCAGAAGAAAGGATCAAGGCTAAATTTTATCTCCACCTACCTCCCCTACATTTGCCAATCATACACATTTTTTTAGCATTCTGCTTTTTTGAATCAAGGTTTTCTATAGTAAATGAATTTTATAGATACCTTAGTTTACAGATTTTTAGATATTCTACCCCAGTGAGCATAGTCCAGATGTTTTGTTCTGGTTTCTTCTGAGGCCTTAGGGAAGACAAGTAGCTAATGCCTTTATTTTCACTGAGCAGAGTGAAATCATCACCTACAATGGCTACCCCAGTGAAGAGTATGAAGTCACCACTAAAGATGGTTATATACTCAGCGTCAACAGAATTCCCCATGGGCAAAAAGATGACAGGAGTACAGGTACAGGATATGTCTTTCCTGCATGTGACTAAAATTTAGTGCACTCATCAGGAGAGTGATTTATTAAAATTGCTTGGAATTTTAAATTGGCCTTTAAATCGTTAACTGGGAGTCTGGTTCCCTCTAAATCTCTGATGACAGGCAAGAACGTAAAAATATAAAACAATGGGCAAGACTGATCTTGCTAATTGTAACCGGCTTTATTATTACGGTGTAAATGCAAAGGTGGAGACTACAATCTAAATTCATCACTGATTTCTCATGTGGAAACTCATTGTGTCCTTGGAAAGTGAACTTCCTCATGTTGGAAAGAGGTTTGCTATATTTATAAAGTTGATTGTGGGGTACCCCAAGAGACTCTCCCAGGTTGTCACTAGACTCACTAGATCTCCCTCCACAGGATAAAAAAATATCAAGTTAAATGACAGCAGCATTTCTGAAACTTTTTCCAGGAAAGAAGCCTTCACATTCACATAAAATTTGACAGATGGTTTATGGGATGAAAGTGCATGGTGTTCATAAGACCTGAATTACAGAATCATGAACCAGCCTTGCAAAAGCAGAGGAGTCACTTTCTTGAAAAGGGGGACGATAACTGCAAAGCCTGTGAGGAAGGAGAGATGAGAATAAACCAAATGTCTGGCAAGGCTCAAATCTTTTGCTGGTGCTGAGTGTTACTAATACATCACTCTGCATCTTCTCTACCGACATCTACATTCAAATTTTTTTTCTTAATTTTTATTTTTCTGCTGTGTCATATGTGGGTCAACTCTGCCCATAGAACATAGCACTGAGATTTAACCGTGAGGACGCCAGGGAGGCTCCCAGCATCTGCATTCAGAAGCACTATATTGTTCAATATTCTTTCCCTGTGAGAAAGAAATTTGTAATTCCAGGGTTTCAGAATGAAAATGGGAGTGAGGCATACATAAAGTTATCAGATAAAATAGGAGATGCTCATTTTAAGCTGAATCTCAGATAAACAACAGATACATTTTTCATATAAGTCCCACTTTAGGAGATACAAAAAATTGTTCGTTGTTTATCCAAAATTTAAATGTATTAGGGTATTCTGGGTATTTTTATTTTCTCTTTATACTAAATCTGGTGATACCAGGTATTGGGGAGAGGAGGCTATGCAATATATATTTCAAAGCCTTTATTTGCTTAGAAAGGGAGATTTTTGGGAGAAGATTTAGAATTAGAAACCATGTATATTATTAGGTATAATAATGAGGTATATTATTGTAAATGCTTTAATGAATTCAATCAGTTAAATTTATTAGTAACCCTGTAAGGTTGGTACTTTTATTTTTTTAAAGATTTTATTGATTTATGCATATAAGACTGGGGTGTAAGCCAGAGGTGTGATGGGGGGGTTGTGGTGAGAGGATTCACCAGAGACAGGGTGGGGAGTAGAACAGGCAGATCTACTGAAATACACTGCAGAGGGGAGCAGCAGGCGAGGCAGGAGAGGTGTGCTGCACCATGTGGTTTGCTCCCTGGCTGGTGGAATTGAACTCAGTGCTGCAGTGGCTGGCAATGCTTGATAATGCTATCTTTAACCCCTGCACCACCAGAGAGGCCCCATATTGGTACTTGTAATAGTTATTTTGCAGATGGTGAAACTGAAGTAAAACAGCCTATGTAGAAGGCTTGAAGTCATACAAATAGCAAGTGACAGAACTAGAATTCAACCCAGGTGGACTGACATCAGAGCCTGTGCTCTTAATCATTAAATTATTGTCCTTTTTCTGACTTTTCAACCCTGTTCTCCTTATCTCCCTAAACACCCTTTCCTTCAGAAATTTGAGAGTTGGTAAAGGGATGTTGGGCTGACTTTGATATCATTTTCAAATGCTCGCTTGTGGGCTAAGGCTGAGGGTTGTGCATTTGTGCTTACCTCTTCTCCTTTCCTGGACAGGTATAATATCCCAGTAAATGTGATAACTTTCATGTCTTTGTAAATCAAATCTGAGAAATATGTAAATGTGAATGCAGAAAGCAGGGCAGTTACAAGCACATGCTTTGGCAGGAAACAGATCCGGGCTTGAGTCCTTATTGGCCTATGACCCCTTAGGAAAGTCACTTAACTACTGTAATGCTCAGTTTCCACATCTGCAGAATGAGGATCCTTAAAATAGTACTGCTTCATAGTTACTATTTAATAAGCTCATAGATGTAAATCAGTTGGCTTAGCACCAGGTGCCAAGTATGTGCCAAGAGACTTAAATCATGGGATGACATGCTCTCCAGCAATGACAAGGGCAAAAGGAAAGGCTGTTTTGTCTTTTGTATTTTCGTGTGTGTGTGTGTGTGTGTGTGTATGTGTTTCTATCATGTTTCTGAGATGCTCTATTTGTTAACTCTCTCTCTCTCCCCGCCCCTCCAGGTCCCCGGCCAGTTGTGTACATGCAGCATGCCCTATTTGCAGACAATGCTTCCTGGCTCGAGAATTACGCCAATGGCAGTCTTGGGTTCCTTCTAGCAGATGCGGGTTATGACGTGTGGATGGGAAATAGTCGCGGGAACACTTGGTCAAGAAGACACAAAACACTCTCAGTGACTGATGAGGAATTCTGGGCCTTTAGGTAACTGTATTTAGGAAAAATCATGAAGGATATTTTAGACAATCTCTTTAAATAGAATAGGATGGATATTAATAATAGTATATTATAATTGAAGTCATATAGCCCCTTGTAGTTGCCACTAACACCTCAAAGAAGAGCAATAGCAAGAAGCTTTGATTTCTACTGACTCGCCCACTGGCAAATGATAGCATTTTAAAAGATCACTTTAACATCTAATTATATCCAATTCTATACATTATAGTCCTATATACATCCCTTCCTGACCTGAGGGACAGTTCAGGAAAATCCAGTGACCTGCACATGCCCTTATTCAACCAATGTTTATTGAGTGCCTACTAAGTACATTATTCTAGACCCTGAGCATTCAAGAGTCAGCAAAGGTGTTGCTCTCACAAGGCTTGCATTCATTCTAGCAATGCCACTACAAATCTTTTTCTCGTCCCATCAACTTTACAAAGATGATGTGTATCAGCTATGTCTTATTTAGAGAGCCGGCTTATATAGAACATGATTTTCCTAAAACTCCAAAATTAGGTCTTTAAATATCTTGTTAATGGGAAAAGGAAAAGAATCTTTTTGTATTCTGACTTTTTCTTAGTAAAAGTATATGCTACTGTCACCACAATGGGGCTGATGCCCCAAATCAGTTTCCTTTTGCAGGCCTCCTACTGGAAAAGACTATGCATTTCCTCCACAGTAATGAAATATTTAACACCTGCTGACAAGTTGAGAGGAAAGGAAGGATAGAACAAATTGTCAGGATCAGAAGATTTGGGCAGGAGCAAACATCGGGAAATATTTTGTGTCATGGGTCCTGGGTTGGCAACCTAGAATTTTTTATAGTAAGGCATCACTCAATTCTCTTATATATTTTTAAAAGATTTATTTTTCTTATTTTTGCACAGAAGATTTGAGGCATAGGCCAGAGATGTGGAGGAAGGGGGACGGTGAAAGGATTCACCAGAGACCGAGTGGGGAGCAGAACAGGAGGATCTACTGAAGTACACTGCTGAGGGGAGCAGAGGGCGGGACAGGAGAGGTCTGCTATGCCGTGTGTCAACTCCCTGGCTGGGAATCGAACTCTTGCTGCAATGGCTGCCAATAGCTTGATAGTGCTGAGACTAAACCCCTTGCGCCATCAGGGAGGTCCCAATTCTCTTATATTTAGGGGTATCAACCTAGAGATTTCATTACCTGGTCTTTTGATTTTAACAAATAGGCTTCTAGCTTATGGAATACTGTTGTGTAGGCCTTTGGTTCTCCTGGTTTAATGTCAGGGGAGAGGTACAATAGGGTTTTGGTATATTTGAACGTAGCTCCATTTGGACAGAAATAGATGTCTGTTAATAGTCGGAATCAGGGCATCCCCAGTGGCACAGCAGTTGAGCGCTGGGCTGCAAAGCTGCCCGCAGCCTCTGCAGCACCAGTTCGATTCCCCGCCCCCGGCAAGGGTCCCACATGGCGCGCAGACCTCTCCTGCCGCCCACTGCTCCCCTCAGCAGTGTACTTCGGTCCTTCTGCCTGCTCTGCTCCCCGCTCTGGCTCTGGTGAATCCTCTCACCCTCCCGCACTTCTGACTGTACCCAGTGCTTGTATAAATAAATAAATAAATCTTAAAAAAAAATAGTCGGAATCATTCCTTTCATGCTATCCAACCCTGAGGGCAGCCTGCTATGCAACAGACTCGACCATGTTTCATAGGTGAGGAAACTTGGGCTCAGAGCATCTGGATGACTTATCAAAAGTCACTTAGCTAGTCAATGGTAGAATCATAATTTGCAATTAACCTTGTTTCCAAAGCTGCCTATTAAAGGGCCCTAAAAGTCTTAAAGCTACAAGGGGAGTCTAAAGTAGAGACATGCGAGCAAGATGAGGAGAGGAAAGTGAAAGATATACCAGAGAAGAGAATAAAATAAGGACTGGTAAGACTGACCTCAGGTAGGATGCTTACGTTTTGAGATCATGCTTGTTGATAGAAAGCAAAATACACAAATGCAGCAAACAAAATCTATATCAGTCCAGATTTAATTGAATAAGTATACATGCCAAATTAGTGAACAGCACAGAATCCTTTGTGTAAAACTAAGTGCTCTGAGATTTAAACTTGATTGTATTTATCATATCCTGTTTCAATTTGCAGTTTTGATGAAATGGCCAAATATGATCTCCCGGGAATAATAGACTTCATTGTAAGTAAAACTGGTCAGGAGAGGTTGTACTTCGTTGGACATTCACTTGGCACCACGATAGGTATGTTTACGAGGGTCAGAGTTTTACAAGAGTTAACCTTTAAGTTGTAACAGACTAACTGCCAACAGCACCCTTAATCCTGTGTGCTGTGCTGGGCCCATAGCCCTGGTGCCCTGAGTAACTGTGAATTCCAGAATTTCAGAGACCGTGAGTAGGGCACTTTCCTCCACTTATGCTCACAGGACCAATTTGTATAATGGTGATATAATTTCTCAGGAGTAACCTGTGCCCAAAACCCAAAGAAGTGTTTTCAAAGAGTAAGTTTCTACATCTCCTCTGAACTGAAAAAGTAAGACTTAATGTCATGAAATCTGTCTTGAGAATGGTATATATGCCTCAATCATATCTTTCTCAAAATCCACATGATACTTAAAAAAATAAACATTTTTTATAGAAGGAGGGGCTTATACTTTTATATGAGCAAATTAAAAAATACAATAATGTTTTGTGAGTTGGAATACTAAAGTTACTATAATAAATCAACTGATTTTATTTATTTAGCATGTGATTCAATATTTAAAGAACAGCAATGCAATTTTAGCATTTTGAAGGCTAAAACCCTATTCTTTGAAAATGTACTTCTTAATAGTTTCCTGGACTCTTTTGGAAAGAAATCCTTAATCTAGCTCCAAAAAAAAGAGATAAAGAGGCTCATACTATTAGAAATGTGAATACTTTGGTTTGGATGAAATTTCAAAAGACAATAATTATTCTTACAATGATGTCATTATCACTTACCATCAATAGCAGATATATATTTATCAGTACTTTATGTTTGTAGGCAGCTTACAATCTTAGAACATGCAAGGAGCCTCTGCTATGGCCATGCACACATGTGCGCGCGCGCGCGCACACACACACACACACACACACACACACACACACTCGCAGTGGAAGGGGTCCCAGAAGACAACTCTGGGAACCTAAATGCACAGATATTCTAAACTGCTATTCCTTTGTGGTTCTGGGCTCTGCCTCATCCTTACAAGATAGAAATGGGTACAGTGTTATTGCTGGAAGATGACAGTGAATGGAGACACCTGGTCCTTACTAAGATTGCTGTGGAACAAGGGAGTGTCCTTCCCATTTAGGAGCAGGGAAGATTTTGAGGGGTTGGTAAATATCAAGTGAAGTCCTGGGAGCAATGAAATCTCATTCTGCTATGAGGAAGTTATTCTATTATGGAATAACTGGAAGATAGTACAAAAGAATTAACTGTTTCACCTCCCACAAGCTGATTCTTCATTCTGGAAACTCCATGGCTGATTGTGGCATCTCCATGTAGGGGGTGACATTGCGAGCATATTTGGCAAAGGAGCTTGCCCAGCTTACCTAGCAGGAGTGGTCACTTCAGCACCTTACCCCTCACTTCCACAGTCCAGTTAAATTATGCAGAGTAAGAGAACAATGGAAAATTGAGAGTAGAGAGGGTTTCCAATCCATCCCAAAATCATTGCAAAAGAAGAATAAAAGTGACAAAGCTAAGTTTCACTTCTGTTAGTAGAAACATTGCCTAAGTTTTTACAATTTTTACAAGATTGTCTTGTTTCCTATTCTCTCAGGGTTTGTAGCCTTTTCCACCATGCCTGAACTGGCACAAAGAATCAAAATGAATTTTGTCTTGAGTCCTGTGGTCTCATTCAAATATCCCACGGGTATTTTTACCAGTTTTTTTCTACTTCCAAATTCCATAATCAAGGTAGGCTTTTCCTTTTGTCAAAATGTATCCAAGGATCTCATATTAGATCACAGGTTCTTATTATTTCAAAATATATTCTGAACTAAAGGTAGAAAATTTAGACGAAATTTCCAGAAGCGAGATTCTGTGCTTAAGTGTATGCAGGGGCTGTGTGTCCATTTGGTGCATGTTTGTACCAGAGTTTACAGTTTCCACGGGCAATTTACACCACTCAGTCTTGAACAGCACTGAATATTTATAAAGAATTATTCACTGAGCTAAATGTTATATCTGTGAGGGTTTACTCACAAGTTTTCTTATTCCAGTGAGCAGGTCAGTGAATTCACAATGCGCAAGTGGAAGACATTTTTCAAATGATATGTTATGAATTTGGTGTTAGCTAAGACTGATTAATAAACTCTTCCCAAGTGGAAATGTGTTCTAATTTACTAAAGTTAATATTCCACAGCCTGCATATTTACTACTCAATTATTTATTCAAATACTTGTTATTTTCCAAACATAGGGAAAGTATTTTGATTACTAACTGTAGATTTGGGATTTTATTCATTAAAAGTATTTTTTTTTTCTGTTTGCCTTTTGTTTTTCTAAAAAGGTCACTGCCACAGTAAACCGTATTTTACCAAAATTACCCTTTAAATTTGTGGTCAAGAGTAAAATATATTTGGGGCAAAATGAAGTCAAGGAGACCCCTGTGACCTACTGTGGTTTGGGTATCACAATAATTCATAAGCAAAGTAAGCCCTCGCTTGGCTTGGAGTAGTAGAAATTGAAAAAAAAATACATTTATTTAGCACAAGGAAGAATTTGCAATGATTGATTCGATAGGATTGACTGAGTAATAATGGTTGTATTGTATTGTTGACTATAAGCTCAAAAGATGTAACTTCCTTTTTGTATGGTTGACAGTTCTAATTCAAAGTGCATTATATTGGTTAATTTTGGATATGTTCTACATTTGAGCAGAGTTGAGTAGATACACTAGCTAAATTAAATTTAGATATAGGCATATCTATCTCTAGATAGACCAGTTTCGCATTTGTATTGCTCTGTCTGCAGAGCACATATCATCCCTGGCTTAGTGCATTTTCATATCCCGATTGCCAAATTTTCTACTTCCTTTGCTCTCATTCTTGACCCTTCCTGGCATTCATCACATCTGCTGACCCTAGAAACTCCAGGTGTCTCACCAAAGATCCCTACCATGCTTATAAGTACTAAAAGTTTTAGCCTTGCAGCCTTCTATGACATCATCATCTATTTTTTTCTGTCCAGTGGCACCTGCAGTACACCATTCCCTGCTCTCCAGCATAACAGTTGGCTAACTCTGGGCACATGGTTAATAGGCATAGCTTTTTCTTCCTAATAAAGGTAACATTTGACCTTGAGGAGAAACTGTTCCACCTTTCTTACCAATTAATGAGAAATAAAAAAAAAATAGCAATCTCCAGTTACACAGAATGCAGGGGAACTTCACCATGGAGAAGTGAATTTAGAGGATCCTTACTATGGTCTCCTTGTAAATCATATCTGAGGATCTCCCCTAGATGGAGATGACTCTTTCCCTCAGTGACTTGGGTTATTGACCAAAGCAACAAATGCAAATACAAATTTCTCAATAATCCTTATTCCTGGGAGGAAGGAATATCAAGAAGTCTGAAAGTGGTTCTTGAAAAGATAATTTTTTTTTTTTTTTGCAGAGTACATTTGGTACCAAAGGTTTCTTTTTAGAAGATAAGTCAACAAAATTATCTTCCATCAAATTATGCAACAATAAGATACTCTGGGTGATATGTAGTGAATTTATGTCCTTATGGGCTGGATCCAACAAGAAAAACATGAATATGGTATGTATAAAGATTTGGGGTCATTTGATGCAAAAACAGTTTTGCATGCTTGCAATCAACTAACATTTGCCACAGTTACTTTGAATTTACAATTGATACAAAGTATTAAAAATAAAATCTTAGAGGGCCTCCCCGGTGGCGCAGCGGTTGAGCGCTGGGTTGCGAAGCTGCCCGCGGCCTCTGCGGCGCCGGTTTGATCCCCGGCTGCTCCCCGGCCATCGGAGGAGGGTCCCACATGGCGAGCAGACCTCTCCTGCCGCCCGCTGCTCCCCTCAGCAGTGTACTTCGGTCCTTCTGCCTGCTCTGCTCCCCGCTCTGGCTCTGGTGAATTCTCTCACCCTCCCGCGCTTCTGACTGTACCCAGTGCATGTATAAACAAAACAAACAAACAAACAAACAAAATAAATAAAACATGCCTCTATAAAAAAAAAAGATTTAAAAAAAATAAAATAAAATCTTAGAAAAGCAAAGAAGCACACATAAACATTAAACTTATTTCTTGTGTTTCCTTTTTTTAAAAAAAATTATTTATTTATGCACACAAGAGCTGGGGTACAGGCCAGGGATGCGGGGGCTGAGAGGACTCACCAGAGACAAAGTGGGGAACAGAACAGGCAGAGTGACTGAAATACACTGCTGAGGGGAACAGCAGGAGAGACAGGAGAGGTCTGCTGCACTCTATGGGTTTCTCCTTGGCCGGCTGGGGATCGAACTCGTGTTGCAGAGGCTGTGGATTGCTTCATAATGCGGTGCTTAACCCCTTGAGCCACCAGGGAGGCTCTTTCTTGTGTTTCTTCATTGGTTGGGTGGTTTTGGCCTCAAATAAAATTTACCACTTAACTTAGAAAATATGAGGCAAATTTGAATGGAGATGTAATCTCTTTCCTAGGTGGAGTGGCAATTTTGCTTCACCAGCTCTTCGTTTCCAGGGATTGAATTGAAGGAGAGGGAGAGGGAAGAAAAAGCAAGACCTCTAGGAGGGAAAGGTAGAGTAGAAAGGGGAGGGACAGGGGCAGGGGAAAGAGAGGAAGAAGAAGTTTACATTTGCAGACTTCTGTGGTTGAGTAGCTATCTCTGCCACATCCCAGTTGGTATCCAATGAGACTGTAACTGGAAGCTATTCCCAAAGGTTTTTCTCCACCAGCTGACGCCACCCCTGTTCTTTACAAGTCTACCACTGTTCAAAGCCTATTTCAAAAGTAAAGATTTTTCGTAATTTCCTTGACCAGTTTCATTATATTTAAGGCATGGATTTATGATTATTATTATATCTCTATATTTTTGTCGGTAAGATGCTTATAAAAATTGAACTGTAGTACATATGCAAGTTGTTAGTATGATTTTTAGTGTGTTCATTGAGTAGATGAAAACAGAAATTCAGGAATGTTAACTAACTCACTTGCCCTAAGTCACAAAGCTTATACTTAACAAAATTAGAGCCTAAAATGCAGGTTTGCTAACCTTCTCCATGACGGTGCAGGTGCACACACCCCTCCGCTGACACGTGCTCCTTCCTGGTTGCTTTGCTCCATAATATAGTGTCTATTGTCACTTCCACTTCCAATTAAGCAAGTCATCCCACACCTTCAGAGCAGGTGCAGGCTTGCTCTCAAGCAATGCATGCCACCGGTTACCAAGGCTCACTCACCCTCCAGTGTCTCACATGAATTCATGCTTGTCTATCTGATTCTGTCTCTCCATTTTCAACACCCCTCTGTTCATTTTACTTCTTGGTGTAAGTTCTCTGCCTCTGAAAGGCAGAGTCCATTGCACAGTGATCGTCATTGTAACATGTTTTATTTTCCTGCAGAGTCGAATGGATGTGTACATGTCACATGCTCCCACTGGATCATCAATACAGAACATTCTGCATATAAAGCAGGTTGTATCTTGGTCATAGGAAACCACTGGAATCCTCATTTTCATTATAGGTGAAAAGGCAGATTAGACAGATTTGCAGCTGGCTTCTGTTTTGTCCTCATCACCATCTTTATGCTTTTATTTCCCTGAACTTTAAGAAAAAGTAAGAGGTCTAGTGCAAACTAAGGAAGAGACATAAATAAATGTCATCTTAAGTCAGAACTTGTAAATTAGTATGTGAGCTGAAGCAAGAGGTGTATTGGGAAAACCTCAGGGGAGCCGAGGCTTTCACAGAAAGAGAAATATGTAAGATATGACTTCCCCCTAAAAAACCTTTGTTTTCTATCAGTTTTTCCTCCAAGCCAAGGGAGACCACTGCTTCCCTCTCTTTTGAACTGTTTTTCATAGTAGTAGTGAGGTTTTTTAAATCCTTCTGTTGAACCAGAAGGCTTATTTTCTTCTCAGTGTATAGTGGTTTTCCAAGATTAGCTATTATTCAGTCACGATTCTCACTCTGAATACTCTTTTTTCTAAAATCATTTGTTTTAGCTTTACCGATCTGATGAATTCAGAGCTTATGACTGGGGAAGTGAAGCCGAGAACATGCTTCACTACAATCAGGTGAGTCACTCAGTATGATGCCCGAAGGTTGGTGTTGAGAAATTATAAGAAATAAAAAAATGAGAAGAGTCCCACCTGGCAGTTGTGCACCGCATTTGCATTGATACAATTTTTTTTTAAATGCCCAATTTTATTCTGTAATCATTGCAGAAAATTCAGAAACAAAAGAGGCATATATTTGAGAGTTACTAAAAATAGTAAATAGGCTTATTTTGACGATCATTTCACAATGCATACAAATATCCAATGATTTTATGGTTGTACACATGAAACTAAAACAACATTTTAGTTTCTTAATAATATCAATTATACTTCAATTTAAAAGAAGAATTTTAAAAAGAAACAAAAGAATGAACTCTTCCACCCAGAGTTAACTAGATGTGTCAATATTTTGTTGAATTTAACCCAATCTTTTCTATATCATATTACTTTATTTAATCTTTAATCTTATTTTTTAAATTTGTAGTTATAGCAAGACATAGCCTGTGTTGTTGAAGTCCTTTCTAACATAATCCACAATAGCTGCATGATAATGAAAATCATTATACAAAAATTTTTATACAATGTAAATGAATTCACATTTTTGCATCAACAGAAAAAAAAATATTCTTATGGAAGTTGAGTATTACCTACCTATGAAGGCTTGACTTTTAAGACATCTATTCTCCTCTAACTTTACACACCCAAATCTGTAGACTCCTCTACTATTATCAATCATGTTGCCACCATTTTTTTTCCTCAAAGTTAGGGACAGGATTTCTCGGTATTTGCTCAGAACACTAAATTAAACCTATTGTTCTCCTTGATTGATAAATTTAAGGTGATGAATACAAATTTGAATCAATGAAATTGTTTCTGAGAATGAAAACAGTTAATCAGATCAGCCAATTTCTCAGGAATAGATTAAATTGTTAATGAAATGCTGCTGATAGTCCTTAAGACAAATATAGGAGCTAAAATGTGTACATTTGTATTATTTTTAAAATCAGTTTGATCAAGGTATAATTGACATACAATAAAATTCACTAATTTTGTGTATTCAATTTAATGAGCTTTGACAAATATGTTCATTTATATAAAAACATCAAATGAAGATATATAACATTTCTATTACCCACAAAAGTTTTTATTCTACTCCTCAGATTACATATATTTACAAATGCTTAGAAAAAGTTCAGAAAAAACTAAACAACAAATGTAAAGTGGTTATTTCAGAAAGCCAAAGAAAGGAGGAGGGGAGTGGACAGACATGAAGGAGTAAATGAGGGTCTCATTTTGGATTTTTACATATTTTCTTATTTATATATTTTTTCCTACCCACCCTCCTTCTTTCCTTGGTTTTAATGAACAGGTTATACTTCTATATTGTTTACATTTACAAGAAAATGGAACAAAAGAGCTCTCACACATAATAATATTATAGCTCTCTTTTCTAATATTTTGAAGAATAATTGACAAAATTGTCAGATATTTAAAATGCACAATATGATGACTAAAATATATAGTAGTTCTTAGAATTTGCTGATCCAGGCCTACCATGTTTTGTTTTTTAAGTCATTTGGAGTCAATTTTTTTTTAAGATTTATTAATTTTTTTATACAAGAACTGGGGTACAGGCCATAGGCACAGGCAGCGGTGGGGTGGGGGGGTTAGAGGATTCACCAGAGACAGAGCGGGGAGCAGAACAGGCAGACTGACTGAAATACACTGCTGAGAGGAGCAGTGGGTGAGTCAGGAGAGGTCTGCCTCGTCATGTGGGTTTCTCCTGGGTCTCCTGGGAATCAAACCCTCACTGCAGAGGCTGTGGACAGCTCTCCAGCACTGCGCTCAACCCACTGTGCCACCAGGGAGACCCCATTTGGAGTCAATTTTTATTACATTCTAGCCTCAGCAATTTGCCCTCTCCTAAAGTTTCCAACATAATCTCTGTTCTCACTCTATATTTTATTGCGAACCAGACAATTCAACCATGTAAGATCCATGAGGGTAGGGATTTCTTTGTTTTGCTTGCCAATGTTTCTTACCTGAAAGATTCCTGGTCCTTTAATACTTATTTGTTGCATGAGTGTGAGTGACATTTCTCAACTTCACTTTTTTCTACTTAAATTATCTCTGTCATCTTGATTCTCATTTTCTCTCTCAGAACATGAAAGTCCTTTTATATTCAATTTAGTCTGGTCTATACCCTTGACCCCATCTCTTTTCATCTCCTTTTCCTCTTGACTACTTTATTTTCTGAAATGAACTCCTTAAGAAAAACAAACAAAAACCTTCCTTCAACCTATGATCATTCCTTGACTTTGTTTTATCAACAATTTTCAATATTTGAAAGAGCTGAATAGCTCCACTTCTTCCTCTCTCCCACTACTCCCCAACACTGGCAAATGTAGTTTTGTTCTTCTTCATTTGTTTAAAACAGTCACTCTCTTTAAAGTCACCTATGACTTTTAGTTGCCAAATACAATTGCCTACCTTCACCTTCAGAATATTTTTTTAAAGATTTATTTATTTGGCCTCCCTGGTGGCGCAGCGGTTGAGCTCTGGGTTGCGAAGCTGCCCGCAACCTCTGCAGCGCCAGTTCGATCCCAGCCTCTGGGCAAGAGTCCCACATGGCGCGCAGATCTCTCCTGCTGCCCGCTGCTCCCCACAGCAGTGTACTTCGTCACTCTGCCTGTTCTCTCCGCTCTGGCTCTGGTGAATTCTCTTACCCTCCTGTGCCTCAGACTGTACCCAATGCTTGTATAAATAAATAAATAAATCTTAAAAAAAAAAAAAAGAAATGGTGGGATCACCATAAATCCTTATTTTTAAAAAAAATTATTTATTTATTTATACAAGCACTGGGTATAGTCAGAAGCACGGGAGGGTGAGAGAATTCACCAGAGCCAGAGCGGGGAACAGAACAGATAGAAAGATTGAAGTACACTGCTGAGGGGAGCAGCGGGCACGGCAGGAGAGGTCTGCGCGCCATGTGGGACCCTCGCCCTGCGGCTGGGGATCGAACCCGCACTGCAGAGGCTGTGGGCAGCTTCACAGCCCACACTTCAACCGCTGCACCACCAGGGAGGCCCACCTTCAGAATGTTTTATGTAGTTACCATAGACTCCTTGAAACTCATTCCCCTAAACTGGACTTCCATGACGTAGAGATGTCTGACTTTTTGTATCCCTTTTTGGTTGTTCTTTTTGTCCTTTACACTGGCTACTCTTTTGCTTCCAGTACTCTCAAACTGTCATCATTCTCACTAGATTCTTACTAACTAGTCCCTTTCCTCCTTAGAGAATTTAGCCATGTCTATAGCATCAATTACTTCCTCTATGAGCCATCCACACTGTTTGTCTAGATTTTTTTTCTTCACCTACTTTGAACCTACTCCTTTTTAAAGTCATCCTATAAACTGATGTCCATACAGTCATCCCAAGATGGGGTTCTGAGGAATGACCCTAACTTGTCCCCAGAACTTCTAAAGTATGTCTAAATACCTTAAATGCCTACCTCCAATTTTATATCCTACTGTATCACTCCACATAACTTGTTTTCTGGGTACACTGGACACCTTGCCCCCCGATCATGGTATCTGTGCTCTTCCTGCTTGTTAAGAAGCCCTCATCACTGTCTGTTAAAATACAATCACCCCACAGGATTAATTTCAAATGACCCCTCTTTATGTGAAGACCTCAGTTGGAAATAATTTCTTTGTTTTCACTTACCCAACTTTGTATACAAGTACTTAACTATCTCATTTGCTGCCTTCTTTGCAAAATCCTTGAAAATAGGAAGCATTACTCATTTTCTCCCTGTTTCCTTGGTACCAAACAGAACTATGGTCAAAGTAGATGCTCATTTAGTAGTTTCTATTTATTCTGAATTCAGTTGTTGCTATGAGGACCTTCCTTTCACGAATGACCTTTCTTTCTTTTCCATAGAGCCAACCCCCACTGTATGACTTGACTGCCATGAAAGTACCCACTGCTGTGTGGGTTGGTGGACACGATGTACTTGTAACACTCCGGGATGTGGCCAGGGTCCTCCCCCAAATCAGAAATCTACGTTACTTTGACCTGTTGCCAGAGTGGAATCATTTTGATTTCATCTGGGGCCTGGACGCTGCACAACGGGTGTATAGTAAAATCATAGATTTGATGAAGGCATATGCCTAATGTAAGATATCTACTTGTCAGTAAAGAGTTGCTTCCAAGCTGATAAGAGGTTTCAGGAAAATATCAAGGTCTGCATCCTCCACTTATTATTGCTTCTTTATCACAGCATGCCAACTAGGAATTATTGCAATTGTGCTGCTCTTTCTCTAAGAAATGCCCACTTCTGAAATCCTAGACTCCTTCCATCTGTCAGCGCCAGAGTCTCTTTTTTCATTCAGGATGATCTAGCAAACTATTCTCTGCTAACAGTACTGTTAGGAAAATAGTTAAAAGAGGATTTTTTCCCTTTCTCATTTTAAGCTTATTTGTGGCTTCATGCAAACAATACCTGCTCCCCACTGTCTTAGTCAAAAGTTAGAACATTAACATAGGAGTGCTAGTCTAGCAGGAAGACCTTATAAATGCAGCCATCTGGGAATATATTTTGGGTGCCTGTGATCTTGTGGCTTATTTGAAATCACAATGAGAGCAATAGTCATTTTGGTCATCTATAAATAAAACATAAAATAAGTCCTGGCCCACATCAAACTAGAAATAAAACAGCAGAATGGAAAACTAACTTAAGTATTGTGTTCCAAACCAAAAAGAAAAATATAAAATTAAGGATGATTAAGATAAGCTAAATTACTAATTATTAAAATTTATACTAGTGTATGCAAAATTTATACTAGTGTATGCAAACCCAAGTAACATGTAGAATATAAAATATATAATATAACATGTAGAATATAAAATATAATTTAGAATCAACAAGAGAGGCACAGTGAATATTCAAAATTTTATATTATTTCAATTTCTAAATGATGCAGACCTTGATTCTAAGATTTAGTACAGAGTTCCAAGAAGTAGCATGAAGTTTTAATGTCAGTTATCGTATTTTCAAATGGTGTGAACTTGGAAACTTCCCTTACCTTCTATGAAGATGTAACTAATAAAAAACTGTGTATGGTCCTTAAAGAATCATCAATATATGATACACATACATACTTTCAACAGTTTTTTCAACTTAAAGCAGCTAAATGTAAATAAGTTCACTAGTATTTACAGGTAGGACCAGTCTTTTGGATGTTAGTTGGATACCACATAATTATTTTTCAATAAATAATCTATAATTCATCATTTTAGCTTTTAGTTTTAGTGTCTTTAAAATGGAATGAGAATTTTAAAACACCTGGAGGGCAATTTTAATTGTCAATGCTTCTATCTATGCCTTTATAGATTTTATTTGGCAAAAATTTGATTAATTTTATCACATTCTATAGTAACTTTAATAGAACTTTTCCAAGAAGTATAATGTATTTTTCATATAAGCAATGCATACTTTTTTAATTCACTTTTGATCAAACTGACCATAATTTAATTGATATGATGCACAAAATAGGCATAAATATGTCTGAGAACAAACATCTAACTCTTTGCAAGCCTACAACTAAATAAGAAGGAACAAAAAGATGTGACTGTACTAGATTAACCCATTGCTTATGAACATTTAAGAGGCATTTGATCTCACTTTATATGTTTACAGATAGAAAGGGAGGGCATTGGTTAATGTCAGAATATGGTAAAGTGGAGGTTAGGTAAGAGAATTCCCTTGGGATTTGTCTTAGTATTGTTTCAGCAGTGTCTTGTAACAAATAATCGTGAATAACTCAGTGGCTCATAGTAGCAAACATTTACATTCATACTCGCAGAACATCAGTTTGTCTGGACTCACTCTGCTTTAAGCTGAAGACAGCTGAGATTGGCTCAAAGCTGTGGATTAGGTCCATATTTCTCCACATGTCTCATCAATCTGGAGCTAGCAATATCAGGGTTAACTTCTTTACTTGACAAATCCCAAGAGCAGAAGAGGGCCAGCTAAATCACACCAACATATTTAAAAACCGCAATTTGCTTCATAATTGCTAACATGTCTTTGGCTAATGCACATGACATCACCAAGCCTGATCTCAGTGGGGTGAGGTGTTTTGATTCACCTGCAGTGAGACACTGCAGATCATATTTAAAAAAACGTGGATAGAAAATGCTATCATATGGTGTGCAGAACTAGAGAAAATAATCCATCCTACTACAAAATTCTTCACAAAAGAGAATAGGGAATACAACAAAAAGTAAGTCCCCTTCCTTCCTGATTGCACAGTCTTCTATTTAAAGACCACTGACTGCAGGCCTCCCCTGGTGGTGCAGGCGGTTGAGCACCGCGCTGTGAAGCTGTCCGCAGCCTCTGCAGCACCGTTTCAATCCCAGCTGGCCAGCGAGGGTCCTACATGGCACAGCAGACCTCTCCTGTCTCCCCTGCTGCTCCCCTCAAATTTCATCAGTCTGCCTGTTCTGTTCCCCACTGTCTCTGGTGAATCCTCTCACCCTCCGGCACATCTGGCCTGTACCCCAGTTCTTTTATAAATAAACAAACAAACAAATAAGTAAATAAATAAATAATAAAAAAGACCACTGACTGCTATCAATGTTTTTGTGTATCTTTCTTAACTACACCGTGCATATTCGAATGGATCCAGACATTCTCAGGTGTTTTTTTTAACCTGCATATATTGTACTATATATACTTTTCAATATCTTCCTTTATTTGCTTAACATATCTTGGAGACCATTCCCTATCAATGCATATGAACTGTTATTAAAGGCTAGATGGAAGTCCATTATTGACAGAGATTTGGATGGATTAAGATCTTTTATAATTATACACAATGCTGCAAAGAATATTGTACCATTATTATTTTAGACTTTATAAAATATCATTTATGTTTACAGGATAAATATATTTGAACCAAAATTGTTGGTTCAAAGAGTATGTAGAATTTCTATTTGGGATGAAAATATTTTTAACTCTGCTGGGTGACAGGAAAATCTCACCTTTGACAGTCTTCTGTGTGAAACCTGCACCATCTTAAAAATTTCCTGGATGTGTACACACAAGAAGAGTATGTCTACTATGTTCATACTAGAGACCATTAATAAGAACAACTTTTATATGATATCCACAAACATTAAGTTTTCCTGTAGAAGGGTCAGATAGAGTTTTTTGTTCTCCCTAAATTAGACACAATGCCTGTGATGTCACATCTCCTCTAAGAGTTAAAATTGTGCCTTTTCCAAAAAAGGAGAAATGGGGGGAAAGTGGCAATATCTCCAGAGAATACAAAGGAAATGCCTGGTAGTTCTTTAAGACATTGACTCTATGGTCTCAAGGATAATGTAATCAGCACCTATGCTTTTACCTTAATGCATGTTGCAATTTATGTAGAGGTTTTCATTTGAAAATTATGAATACAACTCTATTAATGTAGAGTTGCTATAAAGCTAATTCTCCTAATTCATACCTGGAATAATTACAAATGCATTAACTCTAGATTTACACTCTCAAAGATTTTGAGCTTTGTTTTCCAAAAATCTCCCATATCATAATTTCTTCTTTAGTTGTGTTATTCTTTCCCCGAGTAGAGAAGATGACCACATCCTTCAGCCTCAGGTATTCTCAGCCTGCCAATAACAGGTGCTCAAAAAATTATTTATTAACAGAATAGAAGTGTAGAAGGACAAAATCAATCACTAAATGATTCTGACTATTAAAAGGTTTAATGACTTCTAAGTAAAATGACTTCAGTAACAGAAAATCCATTAGTTTCAATAATTTTCCAACGCCACTATCTTAAAGAAGACATGAATATTCAGAGAGATGTAGAACAGATTTCTTTTTCCAGTTAATTGCACTCATCTGTTATTTATATTTAGAGGCATAATTGCATGGGGTCACCTGCAGGTCTTTGTGAGCAATGATAAGGTGGGCAAAAATAAGTAAATTGTTACCCTATTTGACATTCAAATCTAATTAAGTTACAGTTTTTAGTCTATAGCATTGGATATGGAAAAGTTGGAAACTTCAAAGAATTGAGATTCTTTTACAGTCCTATTCAGACACTTCTCTTTTTAGTTACATGGACTGCCATGCAATGGAAAGGCTATGAATTTGGGAGAATAGGCAACTTCTTTGTGAAAGTTTCTTGACTATGGGCTTGATGTAGATGCTCCTATTCCTTCAAGAATTTCACATTAGAAATCCAGGGACTTCTTCTAAGATCTTCCAGAGAAAATTATCTTCCAGGAAGTTTAACCCTAGCTTTAGGGTAAGTGTGTTCTTGGACCTATAATAGAAAACATGGATAAAATCATCTTCACTGAAGCAGAAATCAATGGCAGCGCTTCTATGGATTGATTACATCCTGTAATCATGGGAAGGCTCCATTGCATGTAATAGCCTCTTTAAAGGCTTATTTTTTTCTGAAGTGTTTGAATATTCCATATAAATATGAAAGATGGGAGTGTGGTGAGAGTTTAAGCTAGAGATGGAAACAGAGATCACACTAGGTAGTAAGTGTTCAAGTTTTTCTTCCTCCATTCTAAGAACAGGAAATTACCAAAAGATATGATCTAAGGAAAATGCAATCACTGTATTTTGAAGATTATTCTAACTGTTGGATGAATTAGAAGGGACTACAAGGAAGTCTGTGAAATGTGTCATCCTTGCCAAGTCTCCTGATTCAGGCTGCTTCCTCCTACAGTGTGCTCCAAAGAGATAATCCCCGGATAATCTGGAGACAAGTATGTAAAAATAAATACTGAACTTCATTAATCAGCAAAATTCAAATAGATACCATATTGAGATATCACCTCACACCTGTTAGGATGACTAGCATGAACAAAAATAAAAGACAAGTGTTGACAAGAAGGTAGAGAAGTTGGAACATGTGTACACTATTAATGGGAATACAAAAGGGCATAGCTGCTATGGAAAGCAGCATGGAGAGTCCTCAAAAAGTTAAAAATAGAACTACTATATAATCCTGCAACTCTATTTCTGAGTATTGATTCAAAAAAACTGAAATGAGGATATTGAAAAGATATCAGCACTCTCATTCATTTCCATGCTATTCACAATAATCACTATATAAAGATAACCTGAATGTAACAGATGAATGCATTAAAAAATTACACACACAAACACATGCAATGGAATATTGCTCAGCTTCTAAAAAGAAAGAAATTAGGGCCCTCCGGTGGCGCAGAAGTTGACCGCTGGGCTGCGAAGCTGCCCGCAGCCTCTGTAGCTCTAGTTCGATCCCAGGCCACCGGCGAGGGTCTGGCATGGCATGCAGACCTCTCCTGCCACACCCGCTGCTCCCCTTAGCAGTGTACTTCATCAGTCTGCCTGTTCTGCTCCCTGCTCTGGCTCTGGTGAATTCTTTCACCCTCCTGTGCTTCTGACTGTACCCAGTGCTTGTATAAATAAATAAATAAATCTTTAAAAAAAAAAAGGAAAGAAATTATATTCAGGAATGTGGATAAAACATTATTATGAATGAAATAAGCTAGTCAGAAGGCCAAATAACCTATGGTTACACTTCCAGAGATTTCTAAAATAGCCAAACTCACAGAAACTGAGAATGGAATGATGGTTTCCAGGAGCTGTTAAGGGGCACAGAGAGTTGTTAATCAACAGGTTCATTCAGTCCAAAGTAAGTCCAAAGATATTCTGTACAACTTTGTGCCAAAAGATAAGAAAATATATTGTACTTTAAATTCTGTTAAGAGGGTATATCTCTTTTTGAGTGATCTCACTACAATAAAAAATTATCAAGCTATACCTTTATGTGTGCATTTTTCTGTTATGTCTATTATATTTCAGTAAAAATGAATGTATTTTGAAAACTCCATTTTTTTCCATTCTAAATCATAACCTTAAAATTCCAAAAGAAGGGCCTCCCCGGTGGCGTAGCGGTTGAGCGCTGGGTTGCGAAGCTGCCCACAGCCTCTGCAACGCTGGTTTGATCCCCGGCCGCTCCCCGGCCACATGGCGCACAGACCTCTCCTGCCGCCTGCTGCTCCCCTCAGCAGTGTACTTCGGTCCTTCTGCCTGCTCTGCTCCCCCCTCTGGCTCTGGTGAATTCTCTCACCCTCCCGTGATTCTGACTGTACCCAGTGCATGTATAAATAAAACAAACAAATAAAATAAATAAATAAATAAATAACATGCCTCTATTAAAAAAAAAAAAATTCCAAAAGAAAACAACACCCAACTCTTGCCAGTACCACTACTTTTTTGCTCTAGATTTGTATATGATAACAAATAGATTGTGTAATCACTTACTCTTTCTTAAGACTTCTACATAAAATAGCACACTTAAAACTTGTAATCCTAAGAGATAGCACTATGGTCATAACAGATGAGAAAACTGAATACAAAGAAAAGTTAGAAATGAAGGCCAAATTTGCCTACATTGCACAAGGTGTTATGATTTTCAACTAGGAAATCTGAAACACTAAAACCTACTTTGTAACGTATATATGCATATATGTGCCCAAAAGTATAAAAATGACAATGGACACAATGGCAAAGGTCCTATTTGTTATTACCTTAGACCAAAATTACTTAGAAAATTAAAGAAGGAGATAGGAAATTTGTTGTTGCTGTTTCACAAAATTTAAATATCAATTTGAGAATAGTGGATAAAACTGCTATCTGATCCAACTATCCCACTTCTGGTTATACATCCGAAGGATTTATGATTATTGTCTCAAAGAGATATTTGCACTCCCAGGTTCATTGCAACACTATTAACAATAGCCAAGACATAGAAACAACATAAGTGCCTGTCAAAAGATCAATGGATGAATGGGTAATAAAAGTGTGGTACACACTTGCCTTGGACCTTGAGGACACTTTCCTAAATGAAATAAGTTAGAGAGACAGAAAAATACTGCATGATCACTTATGTGGAATCTAAAAATATCAAATTAATAGAAACAGAGAGTAGAATTGTGATTTTCAGGAGACAAGGGGTGGGGAAAAAAGGTCAAAGGGCACAGGTTTTAGTCACAAGATGAGCACATTCTGAAGATTTAATGTACAGCAAGGTTAACAATTTTGTGCAATGGACTTATAAATTGTTATCAGAGAAGAGTTTTAATGTTCTCACCAAAGCAACAAAATAGTAATTATGTGAGGTGAACAATATATATGTTAGATCAATTATAACATATTTTTCACTATTTTGCCTGAAATACTCCAAATTTGCATAGAGTCTAGTAATCCTTCACTTCTGAGGAATATGGCTACATAGTTTGTAGAAAAAAAAAGTGTGGAAAATTTGATAATGCTTCCCTTTTCTTCCCTTACATTTATATAAATCAGCCCTCACATTCACAGCCCTGTAGCAGCCTTACTAAGTTACTATAGTTTCTCAAGCTTAAATATCTCTGGGTTTTTTTTTTTCCTAGAATAAGGTAAATTAATTTCAATCAAATACATTTATGTCAAATATAGATTATGACTCTTTGAACATCAGTGAATTTCTTTCAACAGTATTATCAGTTTTAAAGAGGTGAAACCTGACTAAATAACCTTTTGGATAATCCTTCCAAGAGAAGGAAGGAATTGACCAGGACCTTGTTCAGTTTGAGCACACCCCATTCTCTTCCCTTTGGAAGTTCATCCATAATTTCCAAGGTCTGGCCAAAACACCACTATTCTTTTTTTTTTTTTAAGATTTATTGATTTATTTATTTATGCAAGCACTGGGTATAGTCAGAAGCGCAGGAGGGTGAGGGAATTCACCAGAGCCAGAGTGGGGAACAGAACAGGCAGACTGACTGAAATACACTGCTGAGGGGAGCAGTGGGCTACAGGAGAGGTCTGTTGCTCTATGTGGGACCCTTGCAGGGGGCCGGGGTCAAATGGGCACTGCAGAGGCTGCAGGCAGCTTCGCAGCCCAGCGCTCAAGTGCTGAGCCACCAAGGGAGGCCCAAAGCACCACTATTCTTGAAAAGTTTTCCCCAAATCTCAGGTCTCAGAATTACTTCCTCCTCTAAGAAACTTTTCATTCTGCTCCAGAATTTCTTCTTGAAGAGTTTTACATAAATCTATCTCCCTAATTATTGTGAATTAGCTTGAGAAGATGTTCTATTCTTCTTTATCTTTTAACTTTTAATTGTTTTCATTTTGAAATTATATAGGTTGACAGGAAATTGAAAACATAGTATAGAGAGATATCATGTACTCTACTCAATTTCCCCCCAAGGTAATATCTTACATAATTAGAGTTTACATAAAACCATGAAATTGACTTTGGTATAATCCACAGAGCTTATTCAGATTTCACAATTTTACATGCACTTATGTGTGTGCAAGTGCTCACACATCTTTCAAAGCAATTTTATCAAGTGCAGATTGAGTATCACATGTGTAGATTTATTACAACCACAATTTAGATCGAGAACTACCCATTACCACAAACATTCCCTCGTGCTATCTCTTTGTAGTCAGCCACCCTTATGACCTGCAAACCTTCCTTGAATCTAACCCCTGGCAACCACTAATCAGTTTCCTATCTCTATAATGTTGTGTAGCTGGAATCATATAGTATGTGACCCTTTGATGCTGGCTTTTTTCGTTGTGAATAATGCCCTTAGGAACCAGGTAAGTTGTTGCTGTGTGTCATTTGTTTAAGTTTTGTTTTTTGCTGAGTAGTATTCTATGACATGGATCTATCACATTTCCCACTAAAAAACATCTGTTGTTTCCAAGTTTTGGCTTTATCTTTTAACTTTTCAGTGTTAAAAGTTTACAGTGACTTGATAATAGAAAATACTTAATTTTGATTCATTGATATGAGTTAATTCCCACCAAAGCTAATTCTGAGCTGAAACCTTCTCTTGACATGTATATTGTCAGTTTCTTTCCAAGTTTTTACTGATTTGACTATACAATCCTTCACTCATATCTTGATCTGACACTTAGAGATTGCAAAACATTGAAGAAGGGGTCATTAAATTTTTGAGTTCTAATAATGTGACTTAAATATTTTTTGGGGGGCCTCCCCGGTGGCGCAGCGGTTGAGCGCTGGGCTGTGAAGCTGCCCGCAGCCTCTGCAGCGCCAGTTTGATTCCCGGCCACCGGGCGAGCGTCCCACATGGCACGCAGACCTCTCCTGCCACGCCCGCTGCTCCCCTCAGCAGTGTACTTCGGTCCTTCTGCCTGTTCTGCTCCCCACTCTGGCTCTGGTGAATTCTCTCACCCTCCGGGGCTTCTGACTGTACCCAGAGCTTAGTATAAATAAATAAATAAATCTTTAAAAAAAAGAACTATTTTGGGGGGCTCTCTGGTGGCCTAGGGGTTAAGTCTCATTGCTACAGCCTGAGTTTGATACCTGGCCATGGAGCTAACTCACATACGAAGCAACAAACATCTCCTGTCTTGCCTGCTGCTCCCCTCAGCAGTGTATTTCAGTAGAATTGCCTGTTTGGCTCCCCACTCTGTCTCTGGTGAATCCTCTCACCCCCTTACCCCTCTGGGTATAAGGTATAGACCTTAGTTCTTCTACACAAAAATAATTTTTTTCTTTTTTTAAAGAAATATTTTGGGATAGAGTGATGGTATTCAGGTCTCCGTAAATTATGAAATACTTCTTCCAGCCAATGTTAAAGTGTGACAAGTCTTTTGTCCTATCAAAAACTGCATCATCATCATCACACCCCCCCTCAAAACTAATTCAAATGAAATATTAATAGCAATATTGTATAATCATTAAAAATTATAAGCAAAATATAAATAAAAGCACCAACAATTTTTTTCTGTCTTTATTGCTGCAAAAAAGAACATGAATTACTATAAATAACTGTGTTTTTATGGACATCTCATCCATTTCCAAGCAAATTGCCTCTAACTCTACTTACAAAGCAATTTTGGAAGCCAAACCATCCCTCTTTCTGTACTTCCTACCTTTGTCATTTTAATTTAGTGTGAATCATTTTGCTAAACAAATGAGTCAGCTGAGCTGAGAAAATTAATTTACTTGGAAGATTATTCATCTTTAATAAGTCTTCCAAATCTTTTCTCCCATAGTAAAATAATATTAACAAAAATATAGTGCTTCCTTAGTGGTGCAGGGGTTAATGACACAGTACTATCAAGCTATGGCTAGCCACTGCAACGTAATTTCCAAACCCAGCCAGACAGCTAACCCACATGGCTCAGCAGACCTCTCCTGACTCTCCCACTGCTCCCCTCAGCAAAACATTTCAGTACATCTGCCTGTTCTGCTCCCCACTCTGTCTCTGGTAAATCCTCTCACCCCCTGCACCCCAGTTCTTGTATGCCTACACCCCAGTTCTTATATGCATAAATTAATAAATCTTTCAAAAATATAGATATAATTTAAGGAAAGTCAATTCCTAAAGCAGAGTATAAAAGCAAAACTATAAACTCTATCGAAATCTGAAAATACCGGATGGTCTCATTCATAGCAGCAATTTAGAAAGCCTAAATAAGGGACCAGGAAAAAGACTAATTATAATAAAGTAAAAATCAAAATCAACAAGCAGTTATAAACCAGAGACACAGCACTGGTGCTGGGGGTGTGAGGGGAGGAGGGAGTAGGGTCAAAATAAGAGAGGTGGGAATTGTATGGGGAATATAACCAAGATGAAAATGCACACATTGTGCAAAAATGAAAAATGTAAAAATATATATATAATAAAATAAAATAAATAAAATAAAATATAAAAAAAAAATCCTTCGATGCCTTGCCACTATACTCATCCCAAAGAAAACTTCTCTGGAACTCTGTGACAGGTTCCAAACACTGTCACAACATGCCACCAACAGTATGGGGTGGAGCAAAAGAAAAATTACTAATCACATACTTGGCAAGATTTGTCACAGGATATGTAGAAACACTTATGTTTATACGCTATAATGAAATAATACACGTGTATGATGAAAAGTTAAGAAAATGCAAATGTTATAAAATTATTTAATACTAACCTTCCTTAAGTACTTTAATGCTAAATTTTTATAAATGGATTTATTTGCATTAGTTCAACACATAGCCGTATTTTCAGTCATTTAAGATTTCAAAGGCAACTATAGAAAATTACAAAGTCGTTTTAAAAAAGCTCAGCTCTTTTAATATTGAAAAGATTTATTTTTCGGGCCTCCCCGGTGGCGCAGCAGTTGAGCGCTGGGTTGCGAAGCTGCCCGCAGCCTCTGCAACACCGGTTCCATCCCCGGCTGCTCCCCGGCCCCAGAGGAGGGTCCCACATGGCGCGCAGACCTCTCCTGCCGCCCGCTGCTCCCCTCAGCAGTGTACTTCGGTCCTTCTGCCTGCTCTGCTCCCCGCTCTGGCTCTGGTGAATTCTCTCACCCTCCCGCGCTTCTGACTGTACCCAGTGCTTGTATAAATAAAAAAAATAAAAATAAATCTTTAAAAAAAAAAGATTTATTTTTCTAAGAAATCAAACATGATAAATACAATGTGAAGTACAAGAAATATTTGATAAGACAGACTATTTGCTTCTTAAACAGAAGAAAAATCTTTTATAATTCTTATTAACACATTGATCATCTAAGAAAATTTATTATTTAAAAAGAGAAAAACTCTAGTCATATTACTGTAGTATTGAGCTTATTTTTTATATCTTATAAATAATTTTATTCCATGCTACCTATCTTTGACCATCTAACATAAAATTTCTTTTCCACAAACTTTATGTAATTTTCTATGTTCCTTTAATTTTTCTTTTATTCTCTGTTATTAGGAAATAACTAGTCACTTCATTTTTGGAAAATTTGCTCCCCTTTCCTCAACACAAACATACAGTACACTTTTGGCAGTCTTTCTTCAAAAACATTCCATTCTGCTCCTATACTCGATACAAAATTGTTTCCCATGTTTTGTATTACTACTAGTAGTTTTATTTTTTCACACACTGGTTATAAATTTTAATATTAACAAACTATACTTTCCACTGAAAACTATGAACCATGCAATTGTGAACTATCTTAGATCAACATGCTATTAGAAAACTAGAGAATGCGGGCCTCCCCTGCTGGCTCAGTGGTTGAGCGCTGGGTTGAGAAGCTGCCCACAGCCTCTGCAGCGCTGGTTCAATGTGCACAGACCTCTCCTTGACCCCCGCTGCTCCCCTCAGCAGTGTACCTCTGTTCTTCTGCCTGTTCTGCTCCCCGCTCTGGCTCTGGTGAATTCTCTCACCCTCCTGCACTTCTGACTATACCCAGTGCTTGTATAAATAAATCTTAAAAGAAAGAAAACTAGAGAATGCATAATTTAAAAAAATTATACTTTTTAGAGATACGTTTTTTCATAGTACAGGTTTTTAATGTCGCAAAAGATATGTTTACTAATAGACCCAATTAGCTTTTGTCTTCCAGTAAAAAATTAAGAAGCTAAAATTAAAAACTCAAGCTTCAGTTTAGCTGTTAATGTTTCAGTATATTACCTTCCTTGGAAATGATTGCGATACTCAATGAATATTCATCATTTAATTTATTTGTTTTTTGTTTTGTTTTGTTTTGTTTTTGTGGGACCCTCACTGGTGGCCGGGGATCGAACTGGCGCTGCAGAGGCTGCGGGAAGCCAGCGCTCAACCGCTGTGCCACCAGGGGAGGCCCTCATCATTTAATTTAACTAAGTATTAACTTTTATTTTACTCATATCTATTCTAATTACTTGCTTTTAAAAAGTATGTTTAGACATTCAACAGCTAACCATTATATTGTTATTTTTGTTGTTTTGTTGTTGCCTAATTTTGTGATTTAGAAAGAACATGAGTTTATTTGACTAGTGAAACCTGGTAGTAAAGGTTGTAGGCTTTCATTACATTTAATGTTAACAACTCTGAAGATGCATCTGTTTTTAACTTAACCAACAAATTTAAACTAGCTTTTAATAATCAAGTATTATTACAGATATCATGTGAATTTGAAAACAGTTGGGTTAGTTTTTATATTTCTGAAAACATTAGAAAGACTTTAAGTTCTTATTTTTAACACAAATAAAACTCTTTTAAGAAATCACATATACATAATATGTATATATATATAAACAAGACACAGAATTGTTGCTTTTATTTTAGAACTTTAGCCATGTATCAAATATAATAATATAAAATGCAAAAGAATAGCTAGATTAAAATCTGGCAGATAGAATAAGTCAGTGTTACCTGCTTGGATGACTGAAACTTTAAACTGAGGAGTATTTTTGTGCACTGTAAAAGGTTCTTTGGAGAAGCTGTTCTCAGAGTCATTTTGCCTCAGAGGCACCCCTGAATGTCCCAAGTCTTCCCTAATTCTAAGCAAAGTGATTCCTATCAGGGCAATATTTCTCAAACTTCATTTCTCATCCACAATGTTTGTCATATTTGCATACCACCTATAATATCATCTATTTAAGTTTTAACATGAGTTCACCTATTTAACTTAATTATTTTTTTTAAAAAAGAAACTTTCTCAAGCTACTATAAATGAGAAGAAAAAGTATCATTTGCCAATACTTGTAGGTAACCATAAACATAACGATAATAAAAACGCAGATAACTGATAATAAAACAGATACCAGAACTAATCTGGGCACTTGGGTTCCAGATCTGCTTTCTTTCTGTTAAATGTGTGCTCTTTGTTTGAAAGGGAGATTAGCAAATGCTAGGAAAAAAGACATAAATCAAAGTTAGATTTTCTCCTTGAAGCACTCAGAACTTTGAAAGAAATTTGACTGGGAGACTGTGGTGGGGTGAATAATTACTCCTCAAAGATGACCAAGTCCTAATCCTATAATTGCATAGAGAATATTTTTCCCTGTATGGCAAAAAAGAGTTTGCAAATATGATTAAACTAATAATGTTGGGGTCACATCTATACTGGGTTATCTGGGCATATCCTATGTGATAGCAAGTGTCCTTTTAAGATGGAGGTTAGAAGGTCAAAGTCAGAAAAAAGACTATATGATGCAGAACAAGCAGAATTTGTAGTGATGCATTAGGAACCCAGGAATTCAGGCAGTCTCTGAAAAAGGGCAAGGAAATAGACTCTCCCCTGACGTCCTTAATAAATAATACAGTCCCAGGAACACCTGAATCTTAGATTTCTAACCTTCAAAACTGTAAGAGAATAAATGTATGCATTATGGTGATAATACTTAATGGGGGTACCACAATATTACCTCAGTTTAAAATAAACAAACAAACAAATGTGATTTTAAGCCATGAAGTTTGTGATCATTTGTTACAGTATCAGTAGAAAATCAATATACTCTCAGACCTGTGAATTAATGCTATTTAATACCTTGCCCATGTGTCAGCTAAAATCTTCAATAGCCCCAGTCATCTCTGCCCTACATCTGAGGAAACACTGCCTGCCTAAGTCATCAGGGAAAATAGTAGCCTCGGAGTAAAGCAACTGCAGAAGAATGCAGACCTGAGGCAGTGACGCCAGGGCAGGTTGCTAAGGTGATGGTTGATTAAAGGGAATGCTACTTGGTCAGTGTCTTGCTTCCTCAGCTGCTTTGGCCTCCTTTTATACTGTGGCACCCAGGCTGAGGAGACAACATTCTGGATTCAGCCCTCCTTTTGCAAATGAACTCTGCATGGAGGTAGGTGACAGCTATGGTTCTTTCTGCTCTGGAATTGCACTGCCTTCTCTTAGGTTAAAATGATGGGAATGATTATGTTTAAAAAATGTTTCTTGTATTTTTGTATAATTACAAAAGTAAAATCTGTTTATGATAGGCGTTTTAGAAAATAGAGCACTAACCAAGAAAATAGTAAATATCCAATATCATAATCGCCCAGAAAAAAACTCTTTGGTTGATATTCTAATAGATTTATCTCTGGTTCCATTTCTATTCGTGTCTGCTTATATAAACTTGAATATAAAAATATACAATAAATGCAGTTTAGTAGCCTTCATTTTCCCCATGAAAACATGAATACTTTTGTACTACTTTAATATGACCCTACAGTATTAGTATACATTACAATATGTTATAATGAGTGGGTAGATTTTGTTATAAGGGTGAACTAGAATTTATGTAGCCATTTCATTCACATGGCTGTTTATGGTGCTTCCCTCTGTTCCTCAGAAATAGTTTTATTCACCACTGCAGTTTCCTAGAAATAAATTTCTAAAATGAAAATATTTAAATATATATATATATGTGTGTGTGTGTGTGTGTGTGTGTGTTCGTGTGTGTATATTGCCAAATTTCCCATCAGAGTTATGAAGTTTACATTGAATAGAATTGAAGCATGGCATTAGTTTCAGGTATATAACATAATGATCCAATATTTGTATACATTGCAAAATGATCACCATAATAAGTCTAATTAATATCAGTTACACACATAGTAACAATTTTTTTTTCATGTGGTAAGGACTTTTAAGATCCACGTTCTTAGAGTTTTCAAATATACAATTCAGTATTAACTGTAATCCCTGTGCTGCACATGACATTCCCATGGCTTTTTTGTTTCGTAATGGGAAGTTTTAATCTTTCAATCTCCTTCATCCACTTCACCCCCCAACCATCCCAACCTACCAATTTGTTCTCTGCATCTATGAACTGGGTTTTTTGTTTTGTTTATTTTTTTAGATTCCATATATATTTGACATCATATAGTCTTTGTGTTTCTCTCGCTGATTTATTTCACTTAGTATAATACCTTCAAGTTCATTGATGTTGTTGTAAGTGGCAGGAATTTATTTTTTAGTGAGTGATTGTATTCATACTCATAACATGTAGCTCAATTTTTTTATTCATCCACCCACTGATGAACACTCAGATTCTTTGCATATATTAGCTATTGTATAAGTAAACCAAAGAGCACATCTTTTCATATTCATGTTTTTGTTTTCTTTAGAAAAATGTGCAGAAATAGAATTGCAGGATCTTATTGTAGTTCTAGTTTTAATTTTTGAGGGATCCCATTCTGCTTTCCATAGTGGCTGCACCAATTTACAGTCCCACCAACAATGGGGAAAGGTTACCTTTTCTATACATCCTCCCAATATTTTCTTGTCTTTTGGATAATAGTCAAATGAGTGTAATAGGTATGATGTAATATCTCATTATGGTTTAAAAAAGGGAACATTTTCTAAAGGGAATTAATTGCAAGTTTGAGTGAAATAACAGAGAGAAATGGTAATTTTTCTAAGGGGAAGTAAGATGAAAAGAATCGTTTTATTCATACTTCATGAGGTAAACAGGAGAATATGCTTGACATTCCCTTAATTTCAATTTGTTTTTTTGGCAAAGGCTATTGTTTCCATTTGGCCCTGCTTGATAAAAGGCTCCAGGGTGGTTCACAGACTGCCTGGAGGCTCAAGCAGAAGCCTTGACACCAAAGGATGCAAAGGGGACCCCTCTATGGCCACTGGGCTACAGAAGCTCTAATCTGGCTTGAGAGTAAGTTTTTCAGATACTCACCAGCCCAACCTGTGGACTGCCAGCCTGCAGAGATTAGTCAGGTGGTCTCCATCATCTTGAAGTCATCCAAGAAGCCACAGAGATGGGGGGGGGGGTCCAGAAGGGGTCTACCTGGCAGAACACAGGGAATGCAGATCCAAAAGGATCTGCTTAGATTGTTCTCCAGGGCCAGGCAGCTTCTAGGGCTTTCCACACTCATGTTGGAATGACTTCTGCAAGTCCTAGATGAGGACTTAGTATCAAGCTGTTTTTGCATCTTCAAGAGACACTTGATATACTCCCACTATCCATCCAACCCAGAAGTGAGCCATGCCCTCCAAAGTGACAACATCACTATTGAAATAGGAGCCCAGAAAGAGGTAGGTGTTGGACACCCACAGATGCAATTTGGACCAGGAGGTTGACAAGGCTGGCTCCACCTCAGTGGAATAATTCTGCATAATTTGGGAGCTCAAATTTTGTCGACAATAAGAAGCTAAAACCAAAGAGTGAGAGAAAGGATAGCAGATGATGATTCCCAAGGCTGTAACTGGAAGAGTGTAGAAGGTGGTCAGAGGCCAGAAAGGGCCTCCTTTTTTTTTAATTTTTTTTTATACAATAGCTGGGGTACAGGCCAGAGGTGCTGAGGGGATTCACTAGAGACAGAATGGGTAGCAGAACAGGCAGACAGACCCAAAGCCTGTCTGATGGTGTTTCTCTGTCTGATTTATTTCACTTATTATAATACCTTCAAGTTCACTGATGTTGTAAGTGGCAGGAATTTATTTTTTTAGTGATTGATAGTATTCATACTCATAACACATAGCTCAGTTTTTTTATTCATCCATACACTCAGATCGTACACTCAGATCGTACACTCAGATGAACACTCAGATTCTTTCCATATATTAGCTATTGTATACATAAACCAAAGAGTGTATGCTGAGGGGAGCAGTGGCGAGGCAGGAAACGTCAGCCACTCCATGTGTCTGCCGCTCTATGTGGAAATCACCCTGGCAGGCCAGGAATCGAACCCATACTGCAGAGGCTTCTGACAGCTTCACAGAGCTGCGCTGCGCTCAACCCGCTGCGCCACTGGGGAGGCTCTTTTTTAAGATTTATTTATTTATACAAGAACTGGGATACAGGCCAGAGGCGCAGGAGGGTGAGAGAATTCACCAGAGACAGAACAGGAAGTAGAACAGGCAGACTGAGGAAAACACTGCTCAGGGGAGCAGTGGGCGAGACAGGAGAGGTCTGCCGCGCCATGTGGGAATCTCCCTGGCTGGGAATCGAACCGGCTGGGAATCGAACCGGTGCTGCTGAGGCTGCTGACAGCTTCACAGCGCTGCTCTCAACCCGCTGCGCCACTGGGGAAGAAGGGACCTCCTTTTGAAACAAGAGACAGACCTGCAGGGCCACTGGAAGTGCTCGCTTTCTTTCCTCTGACTTGACCTGCTATAGGAGAAAGAAGAAAATAGAAAGAGAGTCTCTGGTAATGGAATAACTTCTTATTATGCAACAAACTCCAAATTATTCACTTGCTAAGCGCAGTTGTGTCAAAGCCCATGGCAGCCAGTACAATGAAACAGGGAAGCCAGCAGCTTTGCCATAACCTAACAGCAAAGGTAGTCAGGAGTGCAGGATCTACTGTTGGGATTCCCTATTCTAGGCTTATGATGTATTGTAACTTAAATATCAGGTAAAAAATGTTTAAGTAGACAGCTTTATTCTCTGTCTTCTCCATCTAAAACCTACAAATTGCTATTAATAGTAAGAACAGTAATAAATAACAACAGCATATTAAGTAGCTTCTCTGATGCTCCTCACACATATATTTTCTTTAGGCTTTACAACAACATAGCAAGGAATGTGTTGTTATCATTTCACTATATAGATAAGAAAAGGGAAAATCAGGAAATTGTCCAAGAACCCACAGCTGATGTGAGGCAGAATAAGAATTGGATGAACCCAGGTCTGTTGGTCTCCACTGTCCTCAGTTGTCTGTACTGGATGGAACTATCTGGTAGGTATCCCTGTGGCTTCAGTCTTCAGTTGGTATTTTCTGACTCCGTGAACTAACACATCAGCACATTTACTTCTCTCATGGCCCTGGGAAACATTTTTAAAAAACCCCAAAGTCTACTGGAGTCCTTTCTGATCTTCAGTTGCTCCATCTTTGATTAGGTATATTACACACAAACTTC